>NC_092125.1:187455658-187759968 GCF_043159975.1 Macaca nemestrina
TTCTGGATGTTGCCATGGTATTTGTAAACTGTTATGGCACTGCTGGGAGTGTCTTTTTTTTTTTTTTTTTGAGACGGAGTCTTGCTCTGTTGCCCAGGCTGGAGTGCAGTGGCACAATCTTGGCTTACTGCAACCTCTGCCTCCTGGGTTCATGCCATTCTCCTGCCTCAGCCTCTCAAGTAATTGGGATTACAGGCACCTGCCATCATGCCATAATTTTTGTATTTTTCTAAAGACGGGGGTTTCACCATGTTGCCCAGGCTGGTCTTGAACTGACTTCAGGTGATCCATCCCCCTCAGCCTCCCAAAGTGCTGGGATTACTTGTGCCCAGCTGGGAGTATCTTTTAGCATGCTAATACATTACAATTAGCATATAATGAGCAGTGAGGGACCAGAGGTCATTTTTGTAGCCATCTTGGTTTTGATGGGTTTTGGCCAGCTTCTTTACTACATCCTGTTTTATCAGTGGAGTCTTTGTGACCTGTGTCTTGTGCTGCCCTCCTGTCTCATCCTATGACTAAGAATCCCCTCCTGGGGATGCAGCCCAGCTGGTCTCAGCCTAATTTCACCCAGCCCCTATTTAAGATGGAGTTGCTCTGGTTTCAATGCTTAAAGATTGATGGAGAAAGTAATTTATCATTTGATTTGATCTGGAGGCATTTTTTTCATTTATATATTCATTCTCTATCTATTCATGTCTCTCTCTGTCTCCAAAATCTTGGAGGAGCACCAACAATGGCTCTTCAAGAGTAGTAAATATGTTTTCTTCTGCTCAGATTTTCTTTGAGAAGTCCTCTTCTCCAATTCTCAATCTCTGTAGCTTGAGTGCAGCTGATCCCTGGGTGGCTACATGACCTAGGCCTGGCCAATTAAAACATTCCACCTAACTGGACTCTAATTGGTTCAGGAGTAAGCATGTGATCCAAGTTAGGCTGATGAGCCTCAACTCCAGAACTTCACAGTTATGTGGAGAAACTTGCACGCTGCTGGACAGAGTTGCTAATTGGATGCAATGTAACCCTGGAACTGCCTGACAGAATCCTTGTGACCTCTTGGGAAACAACAGAGTGAAGGAGAACTGGGAACGAGTCTGGTTCTTGCTAATATTGTCTGGTTCTTGCTAACATTGTTTGAGCACCTCCACTCAGCTGTTCCTGAAGCGAGACTACCCCTTTATTTGTCTTAAGCTAGTTTTCTGTCACTTGTAACTGAAAAGTCATGCTAACACAACAGTGATACTGGACCATATGGAAGACTTGAGCCTGAAGTTGTTCCTTTACAGCTTCAGTAAATTTGCTTGATCTCATTAAAAGGTGTAATATCACCAAGGGGGTAAGCACAGGCCATGAGAAGATCTCCATTATTAACACTGGTCACTCTTCATCAACCTTTTTTTTTTTTTTTTTTTTTTTTTGAGATGGAGTCTCGCTCTGTCGCCCAGGCTGGCGTGCATAGTGGTGTGATCTCAGCTCACTGCAAGCTCCGCCTCCTGGGTTCACGCCATTCTCCTGCCTCAGCCTCCCGAGTAGCTGGGACTATAGGCGCCCGCCACCACGCCCAGCTAATTTTTTGCATTTTTAGTAGAGACGGAGTTTCACTGTGTTAGACAGGATGGTCTCGATCTCCTGACCTCGTGATCCGCCCGCCTCGGCCTCCCAAAGTGCTGGGATTACAGGCGTGAGCCACCGCGCCCGGCCTCTTCATCAACTTTTGAACATTAGAAACATTCATAATGTTTATGAAAAACTCTTCCAGGATTGCAAAATTCTTTAGTGTTTTAACTTGGCATTATCAGTGCAGACCCAGGGCACCAATTTAGAAGTCAGCTTAAAATCCAGAAGGAAGTCAATTTTCTTACTCCCTTGAACCTGTTTGAGAATTCAGTGCCTTGATAGTTTTGGTGAGCTACTTGGATGAAGCTTGTCCTTGCAATTGCTGATCAAAATGGATGTTTGGAGGGCATCAGCATAAGGTATATGTTAGAAAAGTGAAGAAGAGGCTGGGCGTGGTGGCTCACGCCTGTAATCCCAGCACTTTGGGAGGCTGAGACGGGCGGATCATGAGGTCAGGAGATCGAGACCATCCTGGCTAACACTGTGAAACCCCGTCTCTACTAAAAATACAAAAAATTAGCCGGGCATGGTGGCAGGCACCTGTAGTCCCAGCTACTCGGGAGGCTGAGGCAGGAGAATGGCATGAACCCGGGGGGCGGAGCTTGCAGTGAGTGGAGATCACGCCCCTGCACTCCAGCCTGGGCGACAGAGCGAGACTTGGTCTCAAAAAAAAAAAAAAAGAAAGTGAAGAAGAGTGAAAGTCTCTTGTTTTCGTTAGCACAAATTTGTCTGATAGTGAGGTGCAGCACTATTTTAAAAAACAGTTCTGTCCGGGCACCGTGGCTCACGCCTGTGATCTCAGCACTTTGGGAGGCCAAGGAGGGCAGATCACGAAGTCAGGAGATCGAGACCATCCTGGCAAACATGGTGAAACCCTATCTCTACTAAAAATACAAAAAATTAGCCGGGTGAAAATTAGCTGGGCGTGGTGGCGGATGTCTATAGTCCCAGCTACTTGGGAGGCTGAAGCAGGAGAATGGTGTGAACCCCGGAGGTGGAGGTTGCAGTGAGCCGAGATCACGCCACTGCATTCCAGCCTGGGTGACAGAGTGATACTCCATCTCAAAAAAAACAAAAACAAAAACAAACAAAAATGGAGTTCCTGGACTGGCGTGGTGGCTCACACCTATAATCGCAGCACTTTGGGAAGCTGAGGTGGGTGGATCACTTGAGGTCAGGAGTTCAAGACCAGACTGGCCAACATGGTGAAATCCCGTCTCTACTAAAAATACAAAAATTAGCTGGGCCCTGTGGCAGGCAGCTGTAGTCCCAACTACAGGCTGAGGCAGGAGAATTGCTTGAACCTCGGAGCACGGGGTTGCAGTGAGCCGAGATCACGTCACTGTACTCCAGAGCCTGGACGACAGAGTGAGATTCCATCTCAAAAAATAAATAAAATAAAATAAAATAAAATAAAGTAAAAAACAGAGTTCTGCTTCAAAAGTAGGAAATCACAGGTAAGTTCTGAGAAAGCAGGAGTGTCAGGTGCCAGATTACCCTCCCTCCAGCCCCTGCCCATTTGTTTCCCAGTGCTAGGCTGGTTGCTTCTAGTACAGGCCACTATAGGTCTGTGAGGGTGCAGATATTTTCTCTTCGCTGGTATACTCAGGCCACTCAGAGTGAGGCTGTGAGGCAGGTCTAGCAGGAAGCTCCTGTCTGTCTGGAATATCATGCTCATGGTGGCATTTAACTGTGTGGTCCATGGCAGATCATTACTACCCTAACCATGAGTATAGAATTGGAGAGAGGAGAGATGGGCAGGGCCAAAACTTTGTGTGTGTGTGTGTGTGTGTGTGTGTGTGTGTGTGTATGTGTGTGTGTGTGAAGAGTTGGAGGGGAGGGGAGCTGTCCCTAAAATACTCAAGGCTTCCCAAGGGAGAGAACTGGAGCCTGGAGCCTCCTCCAAGGGAGATAGCTTCAAGACCTGATCGATGGGGTTGTAGGGAACATTTGACATTTTTGGCTGCCTAGCATCTGAACACCCTTCCCATTTTGGAGGACTTCCAAATCAGATGGGATGCAGGGCCCATAAACTCTGATATGATATTGAGTATGTTGCCAGAAGATGCATGAATAAAATAAAGTGTGATTTTTAGAGTTTGGGGCTGCCTATTAAGTTCAAAATCTCTAATTGGAGGTATAATGTATAGACTGAAAGTGGGTGAGGAAAGTCACAGTGATTGACCAAAATAATTTACCACTGATAGCAGAATCCATGAAAAAAGCTGCATCCCTGCTTCTGTCGCATTTGGTCAGTATTAGAGTTCACAAGGAAGCCCTCTTCCAGGTACTACTCTAGAATCTTTGGGGAGCAGAGAGAAAACTGGACAGTGGTTCAGAGGGTAAAGGGAACTTAGGACTCTTGGGCTGCAAGTAACAGAATGTAGTTGGAGTCTCCTTAAATAAATAATACATTTATATAAGCAGCCCCATTAGACATGAAAAAGAGGGACTCCTGCCCTGGGTTCCATGTCTAGAGGGCCCTGCTTTGGCTCTTCTCTTCTCTCTTCATAGGATGAGAAATCCATAGAGCCAAGGGTGCTTCTCCACCCAGATAAGTATTCCACTTATCTCCCCTCCCTGTTCTCAACTATGATTAATATCCTGAGTCCTGGAATTCTCTGCCCAAATGGACTTTAGCCTGTTTCTAGGAACCGCATGGGTTTTTTCTCTGGATCTGTTCTCCTAAGGACAGCACTGTCAGTATCAGCACCTTTAGACCGAAGAGGTGGTCAAGGGACAGCTATTTGTAAGGAGATTGCTATGGTTTGTATGTGGTTTATTCCCATCAAAACTCATGTTGAAAATTGATCCCCAACGTGACAGTGTTGGGAGGTAGGGACTAGTGGGAGGTGTTTGGGTCATGGAGGAGGATGGGTCACAAATATATTAATGCCCTCCTGTAGGGGTGAGTGAGGTCTTGATCTCATGGGAATAGATGAGTTAAAAGAGCCTTGTTTCCTTGGTTTCTTTCTCTTGCATCCTCTCACCATATGATCTCTGAACATGCCAGCTCCCCTTCCACTCTGCACCATGAATGGAAGCAGCATGAGGCTCTCACCAGATGTGGCTGTTCAACTTTGGACTTTTCCAGCCAACAGAATCATGAGTCTATATATATATATATATATATATATATATATATATATATATATATATATTTTTTTTTTTTTTTTTTTAAATTATCCAGCCTTGGCTGGGCGCAGTGGCTCATGCCTGTAATCCCAGCACTTTGGGAGGCTGAGGTGGGCTGATCACAAGGTCAGGAGGTCGAAACCATCCTGGCTAACAAGGTGAAACCCCGTCTCTACTAAAAATACAAAAACAATTAGCCTGGAGTGGTGGTGGGCACCTGTAGTCCCAGCTACTCAGGAGGCTGAGGCAGGAGAATGGCATGGACCCGGGAGGCGGAGCTTGCAGTGAGCCAATATCACACCACTGTACTCCAGCCTGGGCAACAGAGCGAGATTCCGTCTCAGAAAAAAAAAAAAATTATCCAGCCTCAGGTATTCTGTTATAGCATCACAAAATGGACTAAGACAGGGATGGATGGAAGGAGCTTGGACATGTATACAAAGACTCCCTTGACAGTCTCACAGTGTAGGATAGAGCCAAGGGTAGGAAGAGAAAGGGGTCAGTTCTCTCCCTCCCATCTCCCCAACGTTTTGTCAGAACTCTAACGATCTGTGAATTCTAAATTTCAACCCAGACTTCCTCTTCTTCTTCTTCTTCTTTTTTTTTTTTTGAGATGGAGTTTCGTTTTTGTTGCCCAGGCTGGAGTGCAGTGGCGCAATCTCTGCTCACTGCAACCTCCACCTTCTGGGTTTAAGTGATTCTCCTGCCTCAGCCTCCTGAGTAGCTGGTATTACAGGCATGCACCACCACACCTGGCTAATTTTGTATTTTTAGTAGAGATGGGGTTTCTCCATGTTGGTCAGGCTGGTCTCAAACTCCCGACCTCAGTGATCCACCCACCTTGGCCTCCCAAAGTGCTAGGATTACAGGCGTGAGCCATGGCGCCCAGCCTTAACCCAGTCTTCTGAGTTTGCATGAAGATATATTTGGCAAGATAGGAGAATTGAGGTGTTTTTTTTGTTTTTGTTTTTTTTGTTTTTTTTTTGAGACAGAGTCTCTGTCTGTTGCCAGGCTGGAGTGCAGTGGCACAATCTCGGCTCACTGCAACCTCCACCTCCCAGGTTCAAGTGATTCTCCTGCCTCAGCCTCCCAAGTAGCTGGGACTACAGGTGCATGCCACCATGCCCAGCTAATTTTTGTATTCTTAGTAGAGATGGAGTTTCACCAGGTTGACCAGAATGGTCTCAATCTCTTGACCTTATGATCTGCCCACCTTGGCCTCCCAAAGTGCTGGGATTACAGGCATGAGCCACCACACCTGGCCGAGGATTGAGTATTTTTTATTTAGTGGTTGACCTGATTGGTAACTTTCAAGTATTTTGACATATGGTATATGGCCCTCCATTTATATTCTTGTTCTGGGTCCTGCAAATGTTAGGCGTAGGCCTGACCTTAGTATAGGAACCAAGCTGGGCCTTAAGAAGCTCTATACTCAGGAAATTGATTACTGCTCATATTCTTTCCATTCGTCACCCCAGGTCCTTTCAGAGCGTTTATTTCATCCTTTCTTGGCTTTCTGAACACTAGCTTCCTTTGCAACTCAGGCTTCAGGGTGAACATGGCCATAATAGCTCCAGAGATTGATTCTATGTTATAGGTCCAAACCCCTGAAGAGCCTAGATCTTGTTTTGGGTACTATTTCCAAATATTTGTGAAAGAAACTCTAATCAATTCAGCCTGAGCCCTATCAACTATGGCCAGGGACACAGTCATGTACAAATTGAGAAGGGGGACATCATGGTGAACTGGCCAGAGGTACTAAAAAGTATCCACTACAATGATAGATAGCAGAGACTGGGAAAGGGGGTGTGGGTGGGAAGAGGGGATGAAGAAAAGCTGGTTAACAGTGAGATAGAAACTATAAGTTCTAATATTCAGTAGCAGAGTAGAGATACAAGTATTATGTATTTCAAAGTAGCTAGAAGAGAAGACTTGAAATGTTCCCAACACATAAAAATGATAAATACTCAAGGTGATCAGGCACAGCAGCTCACATCCATAATCTCAGAACTTTGGGAGGCCGAAGCGGGAGGATTGCTTGAGTCCAGGAATTTGATACTGGCCTGGGCAACATAGTGAGACCCTGTCTCTACAAAAAAAAATTTTTTTCTTAGTTAGCTGGGCATGGTGGCATATGCCTATAGTCCCAGCTACTGGCACTGAAGGGTGGGGGTGGTGGTGGGGAGGGCAGAGGTAGGGGGATCACTTGAGCTTATGAGGTCGAGGTCGAGGCTGCAGTGAGCTGTGGTTACACCACTGCACTCCAGCCTGGGCGACACAGTGAGACTCTGGCTCAAAAACAAACAAACAAAAAAAGCCAAGAAAACACTCAACGTGATGGATACACCAAATACCCTGACTTGATCATCTCACATTGTATATATGTAAAAAAAAAATCACATGTACCTCAAAAATATGTAAAGTATTGTGTATCAATTTAAAAAAAAAAACATAAAAAAGGTATGTACTACAATGGAGCAACTGACTGACCAGGCTGGGTCGTTGATCCACTCACACCCTTAGGCCTTAACCTATTAGCAGTGCTCTTAGAACTAGCTGATCTACACAGTGAGGTCCTGGAAATGGATAAATCACATGCAGAAGCAAAGGAGAAAAATACTACCAATGAAGGGAGAGAGTCTCTACAAGAAAGGCTGTAATTTCATTATTGAGTGGCCTGTTCTTTAGGGTGGGGACATGCTGGTTACCTAACTACTCATCAAGTGTGCCTTGTCTACCTCCTAAGCATCTCTCGCATCTACGCAAATCTACACAGGACTCTTGATCATTTGCCCACGTTGTTGCAACAATGTTTTCCAAGTCTTCAAAGTTTGCCCCTTCAATCCATTTTGCAATCTGATGATTCTCAAATGCAAATCTGATCACAACACTCCTCGGCGTAAAACTCTTAAACTCCCCCCATTGCTTGAGCATAAAGTACACATTCCTATCTTGACTTACAAGCCTCTTCATGCTTACACTGTAGCTTCATCCTCATCATCCTTTACCTCCTTTAACATTAGGCCAGCCTGCAATTACTTTCAATGTCCTCAAAGAGCCATGTGCTCTCCTCTGGGGCTTTGTACATGCTTTCTTCCTGTCTGGCCTATATTTTCATCTGGCCCTGTCACCTAACTAGAAAAGGAACTAGCTCAGATATGATGATTTTGAAGCATTTGTGTGGCATCCAGTAGGCATTTGGATAGACAGGAGAGGGGCTAGGACTGGTTTTAGCAGGCTGAAGAGGGTGCCATCCAGAGGTCTTATCTGGTGATCAGCTTTCAACTCCAGGAAAGACATGCTTCTTCAGAATGGAAGGTAAGGAAGCAAGAAAGGGTACAGCTTTATAGGCTTTTGAAGGGATGAATGAAAGAAAGGGAGTATTATGCCTGTTGGTTTCTTTTTTTTTTTTTTTGAGACAGAGTCTCACCCTGTCGCCCAGGCTGGAGTGCCGTGGAAGGATCTCAGCTCACTGCAAGCTCCGCCTCCTGGGTTTACGCCATTCTCCTGCCTCAGCCTCCCGAGTAGCTGGGACTACAGGCGCCCGCCACCTCGCCCGGCTAGCTTTTTTTTGTATTTTTTAGTAGAGACGGGGTTTCACCGTGTTAGCCAGGATGGTCTCGAACTCCTGACCTCGTGATCCGCCCGTCTCGGCCTCCCAAAGTGCTAGGATTACAGGCTTGAGCCACCGCGCCTGGCTGCCTGTTGGTTTCTGTTAAGTAAAAGGCGAGGTCACATTTACTTATCTGATGGTGGAAGGTAGTCACTTGAGGTGAGTAGTGAAGGTTTGGAATATCAGAATAAGCAGATACAGGATGAGCCAAAGGAATCTCAATTATGACCAGAGACAAGCCCAGAGCTAAGTTGGTAAACTTGGTTTTTCTTTACCTAAGCCCAACTGCCTGGGCATAAGAGCAAAAGTAGACTGTTCTTTTGGTCTGGGATTTGGCTTTGGCTGGCTGACTCTTTTGGAAAGACAGGAGAGAGACAGTTGATGACACTGGGAGAAAATGGTTAAAAAGATTCACGTCAGGATTAGGTTTCTGGTTTCTAGGACTAGAGCTAGTCTATGACAAAGTTTCATAGGTCTGAGTACTATATTTAATGTGACTTACAGTCATTTATTGGGAAAGATGATCTTTTATTCTAAAATTATATCATCTCTACATCTTGATTTTAAAATGTGCCTGAAGGATGGGCATGGTGGCTCATGCCTATAATACCAGCACTTTGGGAGGCCAAAGCGGGCGGATCACCTGAGGTCAGGAGTTCAAGACCAGCCTGGCCAAGATGGTGAAAACCAGTCTTCACAAAATACAAAAATTAGCTGGGCGTGGTGGCAGGTGCCTGTAATCCCAGCTACTCGGGAGACTGAGGCAGAGAATCGCTTGAACCCGGGAGGCGGAAGGTTGCAGTGAGCTGAGATCATGCCACTGTACTCCATCCTGGGCGACAGAGTGAGACTCTGTCTCAAAAATAAATAAAATGAAATAAAATGTGTTTGAAAAAAATTAAATGATAGTGGTTGTATCATTTCCTAGGGCTGCCATAATGAATTACCTCAAACTAGGTAGCTTAAAACAACAGAAATCTTTCAGAAATCTCATGCCTGTAATCCCGGCACTTTGGGAGGCCAAGGTGGGACCACCCCTTGAGCATAGGAGTTCAAGACCAGCCTGGGAAGCAGTGAGACCTCGTTTCTACAAAAAAGGAAAAAATTAGCCAGGTGCAGTGGTGCACACCTGTGGTTCCAGTTACTCAGGAGGCTGAGGTGGGAGGACTGCTTGAGCCTGGCAGTTCAAGGCTCCAGTAAGCTGTGAACATGACACTGCATTCCAGACTGAGTGACAGAGCAAGACTCTCTCAAAACAAACAAACAAGTTTATTCTCTCACAATTTTGGAGGCCAGTAGTCCAAAACACGGTGTTGACACGGTTGGTTTCTTCTGAGGTTCTGAAGGAGAATCCACTCCATGTTTTTCTCTTAGTTTCTGGTGGTTGCAAGCAATTCTTAGTGTTCCTTGCCTTATAGATATATCACTCCAATCTCTTATTACTGTCTTCACATTGCCTTCTCATTTATGTCTATGTCTCCAATCTCCCTCTGTTTTTCTTATAAGGATACACTGATCATTAGATCTAGGATCCACCTTAAATCCAGGATGATCTTATCTCAGGATCTTTAATTTAATTATATCTGCAAAGACCCTCTTCCAAATAAGGTCACATTCAGAGCTTCCAGCGCTTAGGAGTTGGATATATCTTTTTTCGGTATCACTATTCAGCTCATTAAAGTAGTATTAGTGGTAATTTTTTCCCAATGTCTGTGCTTGGCCAGGAAAAAAAAAATGGTGGGGGTTGGGGTAGGTCAAAGAGAGTCATCTATTAGAGTTAAGATTTCAGAGAGGGGGCAGGGTATGGTGGCTCATGGCTGTAATCCCAGCACATGGGAGGCTGAGGCAGGAGGATAGCTTGAGGCCAGGAGTTTCAGGCCAGCCTGGGCAACATAGGGAGACCCTGTCTCTACAAAAAATAAAAGTGAAAAATTAGCCAGGCAGGGTGGTGTGCACCTGTGGTCCCAGCTACTCGGGATTCTGAGGCAGGAGGATTGCTTGAACCCAGGAGGTCAAGGCTGCAGTGGGCCATGATCACACCAGTGCATTCCAGCTTGGGTGACAGAGTGAGACACCGTTCCTCTCACCCCTCAAAAAAATTTCAGATGGGAAGTAGTTCATAGGTATGACAGATTTGTCTGGTTCTTGTCTGCAGGGTCCTGGGAAACTCAGCAGAAACACTAACCACATGCCCTTATGTCAGGGTAGGATACTGAGCTAGATTCCTCCATCATCTTGGAAAAGAAAATATGATCCAAGTGGTATGTGTAAGTTGTATTTAGGGAACAAAGTCAGAAGTCAATGCTGCAAGAACTGAATCACTGAGGACTGTGAGGTTAATACTCAGCAGTCGAGGATGCCAGGAAGAAGCTGAGAAAGAATGTAAGGCTGTTGAAGAGGAAAGACGAGGAGGATAGATACTCTCTTGTCCTGATCTTACAGTCTCAGGGAGAGTTAGTTAGTTTAGAAGCATATGGGTAAGGCTGGGCACAGTGGCACATGCCTGTAATCCCAGCAATTTGGTAGGCCGAGGTGGGTGAATCCCCTGAGGTCAGGAGTTCAAGACCAGCCTGGCCAACACGGTGAAGCCCCGTCTCTACTAAAAATAGAAAAAATCAGCTGGGGGTGGTGGTGGGCACCTGTAATCCCAGCTTCTCAAGAGCTGAGGCAGGAGAATTGCTTGAACCAGGGAGGCAGAGGTTCCAGTGAGCCGAGATCATGCCATTGCATTCCAGCCTGGGCAGCAGGAGTGAAACTCCGTCTCAAAAAAAAAAGAAAAAGAAGTACATGGGTCAGCAAAACTGTTCTCATAAGTCTCCCTTAGTAGATGGTGGGTTCATAAAGGCCGAAATAATGTCTTACTGAGTACTCAGCAAAAGATCTGACCCATGGGAGGGACTCAGTTGAATTAAACTGAAAGACCTTGTCATTTTGAGCTGTTCTTCCTGTTTACCATTAACATTTAATTAATCTACTTTAGGCACAATTATCATATTGCATATTTGGTATATGTGATGACCAATTATATTTTTTGTTGATTTGAAAATATATTGCTTTTGAACATATATCCCATGACATAATTTAGAATTTCACACACTGACATCAAGAGGGGAGAAATAAGGTCCTGAATGAAGTTTGGGGAATAGTAGTGATCTTCACTGAAGGTCTCCTTTCCAAGAAAGTGTAAGATGAGCAGAGTAGAAGGTAGCCTCTACCGCTGGAAGAAAATCACTGTAATTTTATCATTTTCAATCAAATGCTCAAAGCTGAGGACACAAACGATCATGTTCATGCCTTCTACATTCCATGTTTGTACTTTCTTACCTAAGTGGTGATCTTTAAACCCTAGAAGTCACACCATTTTCCCAGATTTCAAGAATGATGCCCCTGCAGAAGTGTTTGGGGAGGCTGCAGGACTTTGATTTTGAGACAAGGTCTCACTCTGTGCCCAGGCTGGGAGCAGTGGCGCAATCTTGGCTCATTGCAGCCTTGACTTTCCAGGCTAAAGTGGTCCTCTGGCTTCAGCCTCCCAAGTAGCTGGGACTACAGGAGCACACCACCATACCTAGCTGATTTTTAAATTTTTTTGTAGAGATGGGGATCTCCAGCTGTTGCTCAGGCTGGTCTTGAACGCCTGAGCTCAAACGATCCTCCTGCCTCAGCCTCCCAAAGTGTTAGGATTACGAGCGTGAGCCACCATGCCTGGTCTTTTTATCTTTTTAAACCAAAATTGTCCAGTACGGGAACTGGATTGATACTGTCCTCTAACAATGAAACGTAAAAATGGTTTTTAGATTTGAGACCTGTGGAATTACAGGGCAATTATTGGACATTCCAGAAAGAAGGCATAAACTACAAGTTGCTCAAAACTATTGAAATAATGACCACAGGAAGTGAGCATGCTTTAAAGCCCTATATGGTGTTATATTTCAGAAAAAAGCTGAGCTGGAAAATGAAACCAGTTTCTCTTCTAGCTGATGCATTTTCCTGAATTTCCTACAAACTGTTTGGAATTTTGCAAACAATTCACAGCTGATAAAATAAAAGGGCAGCGGAACTCAGTGTCTGTGGTGAAGACCCTGGGGCAGCCAGCGGGAGGGAAAGGTCATTGTCTGCCCCTCTTGGTTCCTGTAGCCAAAAAAACTGTACAAGTTTTTGGTTTTCTTTTTGTCCTTTTAAATAAACGGAAGTCAGCTGAAGACCTACAGAAAGGATTACTAGGCTACTTTGAACTTAGACTCCCCAGAGCCTTCTTGGAGAGTTTACTTGCACTTTTGCTTATTCGCTTGAGGAATATTCATTGGCTACCCACTGTGTGCCAGGCCTTGGGCTGGGCATTGATGGTTAAAGGACCATGAGGAACCACTGTTGTCCAACATGAGGAACTCTAAAGAGTGATAGGAGAGAGACAGAGACCTGGAAGCAAACACTTTGAACATGGTGTGCCAAGGGCTATGCAGAGGCCAGCACAGGGGGCTGTGTGAGCACACTGTGTAAGATCAGATGCAGAGAAGTAGGAGTTGCCACTTTTTAGTGGAATCAGCTTTCAACAAAACTTTTTCAGGCTTAGAGTTAATTATGTGAATTGCAAAAACTTAGAAGTAAAGGACCAGACATTTAAAGCAGGTGCATGCAAGTTTGGGGCAGCCAAATGTTACCTCTTCCAGGAAGCTTCTACTCACCCGCACATGGTTAGAGATCATCACTGTCTTTGGGGCTCCCCCAACACTTCGTCAAATTCTTGATTATAGTGCTTATCGTGCCTTTATTTATTCCTTTGTTGGTCCCTCCTCTATGAATTCTGGACTCAATGTTAGGGACTCAGTCTTACTCACTTTTGTATCCTCAGTGTTTGGCAGCATCAACAAACATTTGCTAAGTGAATGAATGGGAGAGGATGGCTGTGTGGTGTAGTGGGAAAGGCAAGGAACTGGTAGTCAGGACATGGGGCTCTAATCCTGGCTCTGCTACTAGTGGCTGCATGACTTTGAACAAATCCCCTCATTGCTCTGGGTCTCAATTTCCTCATCTGTAAAATGAGAATAAAAATACAGCTTTCCACCCCAAGGTTATGGAGATTAAATGAGGTAACAGAGCTTCACCAGCTGCCTGCCCTGTTTGTGCCCTGTCCTCCTGAAACAGCCTGGACTATTGTTCCTGCCATTTGGATCTAATTTGTGCTCTCTCCCCTGGTGAGAACTGAGCTGAAATCTGTTGCCTTGTTGGAGGGGACGTTTGCAGCAATGGCATACATATCATCCAGTTGGCCCTGTGTTACTAGAAGGGCAGACATCAAAAGTGAGGAGGATGTCAAGCTAGAGAGATTTGCTTTTTTTGTGACCCCTAAACCTAAAGGAGGACCCAAAGCGGGAAGAGTGAGACAGAGCAGATCTACATCACATGCTGAGGTGTATAAGTGAGGCCTCAAACATTGTCCCCAAAGCCCTGGAATTTAGCAGCATCTAGGGGAATGCCACTTTAATGAAGTCTACTCATTCATATAATGTCATAATTTCTCAGTGCCTTGGGTTAAATGATTAACTCTATCATGGGTATTCAAGTGCTAAGAAAGATGAGGAGAGGTAAAAAATTGCAAATGCCAAATACGAGGAATAACATTTGGAAAAAATGGAAAATCACGATTTTAGACACAGATGTCTCAAGAGATGACTATCAATTTCCAGGTGAGATGTCTTTCCAGAAGATCCACTAACATTGTTCTTTGTACATTGTAGAGGCAAACTTTTCCATCAAAACTTGACATATCTTCTACTTACAAGTCATGCGTCTTGTAAATCTGTTGTGTCTGGGGAGGCCCTAAAATCTGCAACTGATAATTTGTAGTGCTTTCTGGGAGTCGCATTTGTTAAGCGAGTTTATTTAATTGCATGGACTGGGCCTTATCACAAGACAAGAGGTCAAAGGAAGATGGTAAGAGAAGAAAAAGAAGGTATTGAGGTCAGAAGAATCCCTACCCAAAGGCTAATGTCAGTCCTGGTGCTAATGCTAGTGACCTTAAAAAAAAAAAAAAAAAAAAAAAAAAAAAAAAAAAAGGTACATTTCCATTTTGCAAGGCTTTTTTTTGTTTGTTTGTTGTTGAGACTGAGTCTTGCCCTGTCGCCCAGGCTGAAGTGCAATGGCGCGATCTTGGCTCACTGCAACCTCTGCCTCCTGCGTTCAAACGATTCTCCTGCCTCAGCCTCCCGAGTAGCTGGGATTACAAGCGCCTGCCAACACGCCCAGCTAATTTTTATATTTTTACTAAAGACGGAGTTTCACCATGTTGGCCAGGCTGGTCTCAAACTCCTGACCTCGTGATCTGCCCACCTCAGCCTCCCAAACTGCTGGGATTACAGGCATGAGCCACCATGCCCGGCCCCATTTTGCAAGGCTTTTAAAAAAATATTGTGTGCTCAGATGGCACCTTTAATCATGAAGAACTTCTGGCTGAGTTCCAGACTGATTCTGCTGGCACAGAGAACTCTGAGATCATACCCTATATTCAGAGCACAGAAGAAATATTTCATCCATCTCTGAAATAAAGAGGAAGAAATGAAGCATATTTGAACAGTTGCAGAACAAAACCATACCAGGGTGAAAAGTGAAGGGCATCCTAGCCATTTGGAGTTACAGAAAAGTACTATTAATTCTAAATACTTAAGTGGCATATTTTTTCATTCTAAGTGTTTCACTATAAACTAAGCAGCTTGCATAAATCTATTTCATAGACACATAAATGAAGGCAGATTTCATGTTTTACCTAAGACTACTTTAAGTTAAAAAAAGAAAGGGAGAGGGCAAAGGAAAACAAGCAGCTCCCAAAGTAGCAGGTTGTGACCCAGGAGTTTGAGTACTTACAGCTGAATTTAATCCACACCCAGGCCAAATATAATTCTCCAACTTGGAAGTGGTCCAGGACACCCGAGCTAACATTTTTTACCTTTGCCAAAGAGCCTGGGGCAGTTTGGTGACAAGCAATCACAACCTCACTTCTATTTCTCAACTGAAAGACCAGAATCATCTGACAGGTGCTTTCCTCATGGCAGGGCACTGGTTTAAGCTCAAGGACTAAGAAGGTTTGCTTCCCCTTGATTCATCATTGCCTCTTGCATCACTTATTCTCTGGAGATCTATTCACAGGTCTATTTAAATTGGAGAGTTGGGTCATACAATTTTGGGTGGGAAGACTGAATCACAGCTTTACTCCATGTGTCAGCCTTGACCACTTGATTATATATTGTGCTTCGACTTCACTCCATCACTGAAAGCCTTAGCTATGGGAAAAGCCTGGGTGATTGCTCTGTGTATCAGAAACTGAAACCCCACCACTAAATGCTAAAAAGTGGTCCAAGCAAAAGGTGCTGTGGAAATCTGAAAGCCATTATCTTTTCTACACTTCCTCTCTCTTCACCCTCATTTTGTTTGGGAATGCATATGAACACTTGTGAACAAAAATAAACTAACCCACCCTTGACAGATTGTTCTGTCTTTGAGTTATCAAACTTGAGTACTTCTGGCTCCCACATATACTGAAGTAGAGATTGCTGGGAAGGCAGCCATAAATTAGAGTTGATCTTCCAGCATCTTCTACCTGTAAGGAATGGTTCAGGAAATTATAATTAATGAGTCCTGCCCCAAAGTTGAAATCATATTTGGATTTCAGAAATAATAAGAAAGCATATAAGAATCCTGGTGTGTTTTCTTAGCTCAACCATGTCCATCCATACTTTCTGGCCCTTTTTAACAAGTTACTCTATACCCAGTCCGTATACATTTTGACTGTCTGCTCTCAGGAACTGTCTCAACTCAGGGCACCTTTAAGGAAGGCAGAACCACCTTAGGAGGTAGAGGGTGAAACGTGGCAACTCTTCCACAGGTGAATCAATATAGCAGACATGCTCAGGGTAGGAGGTTTTGCTAGGGCTTCAATCAGGTTGTCAACTCAAACACAATGGGCTTTGTTACTTCTGTATAAAGAGGAAATGGAGCAGTTTTTGGCCTCCTCAGACTGTATTGTAGGGTATACAGGATGGCAATTCCAGGCACAATCTTCAGGAGACACAAATCTGCTTTTAGCTATTCAGTGTTCCCCAGCAAGTTAATTAGCTGTTTCTGAAATGCATGGAAATATTCAGCATTTTCATAGTGAAGCCAATCTCCCAGATTTAAGCTTTGGGGGTGGGAATGAGTACGTGAGGAAGGGGGTCTGTCAGGGAAACAGAATAGAGCCCTTTTGGTGAGAGATCCCAACACCTGTGATTTATCTTAGAAATTACACATGCACTGTAATTCCAATACTTTTTTTTTAAATTTTTTTTTTTTTTTTTGGTTTGAGCACTCCAGCTGGAGGGCTTGCTGACACCTCTCACTATCTTAGGCATGGGGAGTTACCTCTGGGTTCAAAAGTCCTTGGGTTGCAAGCACAGAGGAACTGCGAAATGCCTCCCTCAGAAATGCCCAACTGCGTAAGGGCAGAAGCAGGGAGTGGGCTCAGGTAGCAGCCAAGAAGGTTGCAGGAGCCAGGGGCACATCCTCTCCCTGAGCGGTAAGGTTCCTGCAAGTGGGGTTTGGGGACCATTGCTTTGACAACTTGTCAAGGGTGCGGGGAGGGCTGTCCCAGCAAGGTGAAGGAGTCTGTAGGGAAGGTGTCTGCCCGGAGACCTCCTAAAGAGCAGAAGATCGCGCACCCCGCCAACTGACAGTACGCGCCCCTTCTGTATCCGCTCCCCTCCCCCGCGGCCAGTCTCCGGGCAGAGGCGTCTCACGCCAGCAGGTCCTCCCTGGCTCCTCTCCTTACTAGTCCGAGCGGACCGAGCCTCAGCGGGAGCCCCGCCTGTCTCCAGGCAGCTTGAGGCCCCGAGCGCTCGCCCAGCCTGTCAGTAACCGCCGTTTGCGTTTTCTTCCTTTCTTTCTTTCTTTTTTTTCTCTTCTTTTCTTTTCCCCTTCTGCCTTTGTCCCGCTTAGTAACTGGGCTCTGACCAATCGCCGCCTTACCGGCCGGCGCCGGCTCTCTCCTGATTGGCCCGCTTGGGGCGCGCAGCCGTCTCCCGCTCCTTCGCAGGAGCAAGGCAGACAAAAGACGCAGGCTCCAGGCTCCGGCAACCGGCCTCAGCCAATCACCACCCACCTTGCCTCTCTTCCCTCGCCCCGCTCCCTCCCCGCCTGGCTCGCGTGCTCCCGGCACTGACTCCTGGAGTGCGGCCAGCGCCCGGGCCGTACCATTCTGATTGAGGCTGGGGGAGAGGGCGGATGGCTGATTGGGGAGCCGAAGCCTAGAGAGCGGTGGGGAGACGTGAAAGTCGAGATGGAGGGCAGCTTTTTGAAAGTGTTCTCAGGCACCTGACAGAATCGCGGTACTTCGAGGCGGGACAGCGTGGAAGAGGCGGTAGTGATGCCTGCTTTTACCCCTCCAGGCGCGGTTGGGTGGCGCCTCAGCGGGTGGGCAGCGTGGGGCGGGGAGGGTGTCCCCTCCGCGCCGTTAAAATAAAACTCTAGTGGCTGGAGTCGGGGGAAAGCGTGAGGGCAGTCGGTGCAGGCGGGTTGCTTCTTATACCCCAGCGGGAGCGCCCAGAGAAGCCGAACTGACTGGACTTTTCTGGCCGGCCCCATTCCCGAGGCTGGGGCAGCTTCGGTTCCGAGCCCGACCGGAGAGGAGCCGGAGTCCCGGCCCCTGCGGGGTTCGCTCTCTGCAGACCAGTGGGACCCCGAAACTTGAACGCAATCTCCAGCCCCCTTTTTTGCCTTCCTTTGTCACTTTCCCGGCTTTCTCCCAACGTGTTCTTTTTTTCCTCTTCATTCTCCCCCCGAAGGACACAAAAGTGGCTTCCGCGGAAAGATTTGGAGGCGGTGGGAGCTTTTCTCTCCAGAGAGCGACTGTGTAGAAAGGATTTTTGGGAAGCCGATTTTTAACACCTCTGCCCTCCGTCCCCAAAGCCTCTGTGTAACCCTCTGAGGAGAAAAGCCCATAGCTTGAAAGTTCGGGGGCATTTTGTTGGGTTCTGTAGGAGAGAGGGGGAGGACCCTGTTCTGGTAGTTTGGCTGGACTAGTGCTGGCCGTTGAAAACCCCGAAGTACATTTCCCTGTGGAACTTTTGCAGATATATATTTTTAGATTTTTAAATACCAGATAAAAAATATATGCCTTCTATATATCTCCTGACGTCCTGCCCCTGACAGCGCGATGTACAATACGGTGTGGAGTATGGACCACGATGACGCAGACTGGAGGGAGGTGATGATGCCCTATTCGACAGAACTGATATTTTATATTGAAATGGATCCTCCAGGTACTTGGGAGAAAAAAAAAAAAATCTCGTGATGGGTCTGATTTGTATTTACCAAGAGCTTGGTGATGTTTTTAGGGCAGAAGTATTGCTGGATGCGCTAGGTTCGGGATGAGGGGAAGATTTGCAGTTACAGCTGCGGTAAAACTGCTTCTGGTTTACACGTTTAAAGTTTGCAGTTAGGACCCTGAACCTATTGTCCTGCGAAGGTGGGGGTGGGGGCTGGAAGTGGGGGTGGGACGAGAGACTCCTTTTTTAAATGATCATTTTTTTACTTTGCCTTTGCGTGTCGTTCAGGTTTTTCTTGTGCCCGCCACTTTATTTTATTTTTTTCTTTTTCAATTAAAGACTCTTCTACCTGCAAAGGATGTTTTATATCCCGGGGTTAAAACCAGTCTTTCACTTTGGGCGAATTTTTGAAAGCTTGTCCTTTCATACATTTGTCTAATTTGGTTCGTTGTGTTTTACCCCGGTTAACTTCTGAAACTGAGTTATGTGATTATTCACTGTAAGACTCCCTTTTTCTCTTGCAGAAACAAATGCCGGTTAGTGATTTTTTTTAGGGATTGGGCGTTCGTATTCAGCCATGGTCTTAGTCTGAGGTTTTCCTTCTCAGAAGATAGTCGCTCAGAGAGATCTACGTGCAATATTTTATTACTCTTTAATTTAATGATGATTTAACTTAATTTATGGGATAGGGTTTAATGTAACTTGAATTCCTAGAGTAAAAACAAAACAAAACAAAAAACCATAAACGAGGGAACCTTTCTCTTTCCTGTGAATATGTGACATGTACATATGTGTTCCTGTACACGTAATGTAAAGTATACATATATAGTACTAGATTTTTATTTTAAAGCTCTGTCTGACGCTATTACAGACATTTTGTGTATTTGGTAGGAAAGGAAAAGGAAGGCAAAATGGAAAAGTTGATTTTTTCTTTTAAAGTCTACCCCATTTTATGATAATTCGCTGTCAGATTTTATCAAACACTGTTTGCAATTACAGATGGTGCTTTATGTAATGATTCTGAATAAGTAGAGAGCCTTTGTGACTCCTTGTTTCTGTCGAGGATGAATTCTTTATGTATTTTAAAACGTGTAATGGCTAAGCCTACAGAATAAATGTGTGTCATTGGGGAACCTCGCTTATTATAAGACTGTATTTTTGGAAACGTTTGAAAGGATTTGAGCCATGCAAGTGTGAAGAAGTGTAACTGTCTTATAGAAGGTATGTAGAAATTTTTTCCTGTGTCCTTGCAAACAGTGAATTATCCTGTTTTTTTTTTTTTTTTCCAATTAGTCATAGTGTTAAATGGTGCTGTACTAAAAACTAATATTGAAATAAACCTTTTTCACTCTTGATGATCACTTAAGATTTTTTTCTCTTCCTTCATTTCAGAGCCTTCTTTATTTGCTTTTGTAATTGTGACTGCAATCCAGATGCAGCTTTTCAGTGTTTTGTAAAGTTTGTAAGATTTGCCACCCATCTATTGTGTCTTTTCCCCTTTGTTTCCCCCTAATGGTAAAGCATATTAGATACATTTGTCATACATATGAACAGAAATTTAGTACCTCACTGGTACTTTTATTGTAAAAAGTAAGGTTAATAATTCTAGATTCCTTAAGAATTATATATTCAAACTGCCTTAGAATTATACTGCATTACATAGTATCTTGCCTTGCAGACATACAAAGGGAATTTGTTGGGTGGGAGGTGAGTAGGGAGGAGGGGATAAAATGAAGAATGCATTTATGGTTGAAATATATTAGCCTAGTAGAAAACTACTGGCCAAGTTGAGTTGAGTTGTCCAAAAATAATTTTAAGAAAAGTTGACTATTAAAACTATATGGAGACGTGGGTCTTATAAGGTTGTATAGAAAATTATGATCCAAACTTTATTTTCCATGGAAATAAACTTTTGAGTTTAAAATGTTCATCCTTGAATGAAATTGTGCATACTGAGATTCTTTT
This sequence comes from Macaca nemestrina, assembly GCF_043159975.1. Lineage (NCBI taxonomy): Eukaryota > Metazoa > Chordata > Mammalia > Primates > Cercopithecidae > Macaca > Macaca nemestrina. Next base: position 187,476,278 of record NC_092125.1, read on the forward strand.
GAGAATACTGAAAGGATACATATGCTGTTCTTTATTACCCCTTTTGTAGCTTTAATGTAGAATATGGTTAGTTATTCCTAACAGCTTTTTAAAAAGGAAGCACCCTTGAGTATGATGAAACACTGCCTATGAAGTGAATGGTTTTTCATGGAAATAGTGTGAATGTCAACCTTGTTTTATGTGATAAATTAAGTTTTCAAAATATTTAAAACTGTATCATTAGTGAAGCGGTTGTAGCATGTTTTGTAGGTTTTTCCTAGCTCCCACCCCACATCAAGCTCTTAATTATTTCCTTCCTGGACTGCTGTGATAGTGTACTAACTGCTCTCCCATTTCTATCCTGTTCAAGCCACAGTAATGTTAAGAGAATCATCTGATGACTTATCTTACAATGATAAATCTTCCAGTGGGTTTAAAAACCTCCCACTGGCTTCCCTTTGCCTACAAAAAAACAAAACAAAACAAAACAAAACAACCAATAAATAAAAAAAATCCCCCGATTGCTTACCCTGTCATATAAGTCCCTCTAATTTTTGCTTCCAACTTAATTTTCTAGTTAATTCTCCTCCTGGAGTGCATCATAAATTCTATAGAAGCAATTTTGTGTTTGCTGTTCCTTGAATGTATGCTTTTTTCCCTCTTCCTGGGATGCCTTTCACTCGCAATAGTCACATGTTGAAATCTTATATGTATGTGTTTTTAGGACCCAGGTCAGACGCCTTCAGTCTCAGAATATGTTCTCTAAACCCTTTTTTTTTTTTTTTTTTTTTTTTCTGAGGCAGAGTCTCACTCTGTTGCCCAGGCTGGAGTGCAGTGGCACGATCTTGGCTTACTGCAACTTCTGCCTCCTGAGTTGAAGCGATTCTCCTGCCTCAGCCTCCCAAGTAGCTGGGATTATAGACATGTACCACCACACCAGCTAATTTTTGTATTTTTAGTAGAGACAGGGTTTCACCAGGCTGGTCTCAAACTCCTGACCTCAGATGATCTGCCTGCCTCAGCCTCCCAAGGTGCTGGGATTACAGGCGTGAGACACTGTGCCCGGCCTCCTCTTCTAGCACTTCTCAGATGAAATTTTTTCCATTCTGTCTAGAGAAGCTACTGTACTATTTATGTGTACTTCTCCCTATGAAATTGGCTTCCCACCTCGTCATGAGCTTCTTAGCTTGCTCAGGGTCTTGCAAGTAGTAGACAATTTAGTCAGTATATGTTGAATTAATAAATAAGGAGCATTGTTTCCTTCTAGTCTTTAGGTGCCTTTCTACTTAAGGTCCTTGCCCAATTCATTGCTTGGCTATTGTAGTAGCCTAGGGCTAAATAGCTTTTGAATTAGACATTTGTTGACTTAGGGCCCTTAACTGTAATGTTGCCAGTATTTTTATATGTTTTTTTCATCTTTATTTTCAAGACAGAGTCTCGCTGTGTCGCTCAGTTTGGAGTGCAGTGGCGCCATCTCGGCTCACTGCAACCTCCGCATCCTGGGTTCAAAGGATTCTTGTCCCTTAGCCTCCCAAGTAGCTGGGATTACACAGGCACATGCTACCATGCCTGGCTAATTTTTGTATTTTTAGTAGAAATGGGGTTTTTCCATGTTGGCCAGGCTGGTCCTGAACTCCCCACCTCGGACTCCCAACGTGCTGGGATTACAGACGTGAGCCACCACGCCTAGCCTTTCATCTTAATTTTAGACTGAGCCATAAATGCAAAATTTTATCTATTATTGCTTCTGGTAGCCTCAAAAACTATTTTTCAAAGATATTTCCCTCTAGCCTGTCTTTTCAATAACTAACATTATCATGCATCCTGAAGATTCCTAATAACTGCATGGATTGGTGTATCTACAGTCACAGTAATGTAAAAGTTGAATCCAAATGGGAGTTTAGTATCTTAATGTTTGTGTATTTCCTGGCAGCAGTGGATATACTGAACTGTTCAGATGAAAAATAAAACTTTTTATTGTTGGCTAGGTGTGGTGGCTCATGCCTGTGATCCCAGTGTGCTTTGGAAGCCCAAAGCAGGAGGATCGTTTGAGGCCAGGAGATCTAGATCAGAATAGCTTTGTAAAGATACCATTTCTACAAAACAACAACAAAACTTTTGTGTAGAAATGTTAAGATTGTAGAACAGAGAATCGCCTATAAGCATCCTGGTTAGTCTTGCTATAAATTCGGGAATTGGGATTATTCTGTAGCAAAGCTGGATAGAGGCCTCTCAAAGAGCCTCACCTTTGGTCTTTTGAGGATTTCCTATACACAACTGATTATAACTGATGCACAAAGGTTGTAGCTAGTGGTCTTGTTAGCTCAGCACTTTAGTTTTGACATTGTTATTGTTTTCATTTTAGGAAAATGTAATAACTTCCTTTTTAAATTAATAGACAATTTTTAAAAATTGTTGGCTTTTTTTTTCTTATCAAGACAAACTTCTGAAATTATCTTTTTTTTTTTTTTTTGGAGACAGGGTCTCAGCTTTGTTGCTCAGGCTAGAGTACAGTGGCACGATCATGGCTCACTGCAGCCTCGACCTCCTGAGCTCAAATGATCCTTCCACCTCAGCCTCCCTAGTAGATGGGACTATAGGTGCTTGCCACCACACCCAGCTAAAGATTTAAAAATTATTTTTTGGTAGAGACAGGGTTTTGCCATGTTGCCTAGGCTGGCCTTGAACTCCTGGGCTCAAGTGATCTGTCTGCCTCAGCCTCCCGAAATGCTGGGATTACAGGCATAAGCCACCGCGCCCAGCCTGAAATTATCTTTAGGGCTGCAACATCTCTTCCATAGATAATTAGAAAATGAAAAGTTTTGTATGGCAAAACATGAATATAGGAAAGTCTAGAAAAGTGGTTTTCAATTTTTTTTGGTCTCAGTACCCCTTTTAGACTTAAAAAATTAGAAGACCTCAAAGGGCTTCTCTTTAAGTGGATTATATCTATTGATATTTGTAGTTTAGAATAAAACTGAGAAATTAAAATATATTTAATTCATTAAAAAATAATAAAGCATTATACATGTGGCTTTTTTTTTTTTTTTTTTTTTGAGACAGGGTCTTGCTTTGTTGTTCAGGCTGGTCTTGAACTCCTGGGCTCAAGTGATCCTTCTGCCTCAGCATCCTTCTGCACCACCATGCCTGGCAAACATATTTTAGCGTAACTTTTCTTTTTCTTTTTCTTTTTTTTTTTTTTTTTTTGAGACGGAGTCTTGCTCTGTCACCCAGGCTGGAGTGTGGAGCGCAGTGGCGCGATCTTGGCTCACTGCAAGCTCCGCCTCCCAGGTTCATGCCATTCTCCTGCCTCAGCCTCCCAAGTAGCTGGGACTATAGGCATGTGCCACCACGCCCGGCTAATTTTTTTTGTATTTTTAGTAGGGACAGGGTTTCACCGTGTTAGCCAGGATGGTCTCGATCTCCTGACCTCGTGATTCGCCTGCCTTGGCCTCCCAAAGTGCTGGGATTACAGGCGTGAGCCACCGCGCCCGGCCTAGCGTAACTTTTCTAAATGAAAAAATAACTATATTTTCTAAAAGCGAAAAGAATTAGTGGGAAGAATGGCATTGACATCTTTACTATCCAGCTTCATAGAAGACTTTTTTGGGTTTGTTTTTTTGAGACAGGGTCTCACTCTTTGGCCCAGATTGGAGTGCAGTGGCGTGATCTCAGCTCACCGCAACCTCCATCTCCCAGGCTCACGCAGTTCTCCTGCCTCAGCCTCCTGAGTAGCTGGGATTATAGGCGCCCACCACCACGGCCAGCTAATTTTTGTATTTTTAGTAGAGACGGAGTTTTATCATGTTAGCCAGGCTGGTCTTGGAACTCCTGACCTCAAATGATCCACCTCCCAAAGTGCTGGGATTACAGGTGTGAGCCACCATGCCTGGCCAATAGAAGACATTTAAATTCCCATGTCTGCTCCTGCATTGAGTGTATTGAGATATTACAGGTTATAACCTCTGGAAAACTCCACTGTACAGTTGTAAGAGAATGAGAATGAAAATGGCAAATAATGTCTTAGTGATACTATGAAAATAGTTCTGACCTCTTGGACCCTCTGAAGGGTCTTGGAAACTCTGGATCACATTTTGAGACCTACTAGTCTAGAAGTTAGACTACATAGTTTGATGGACAACCTGGTAAAGTATCTTCTGACTTTGAAGCCAGACACAAAGGTTGTTTTGAAGAAGCTTATTTGCTTACCCTGACATACTTGGTATTTTCAACCTGGCACAATTTAGATTAAGTAACATTTTGGTGGAAAACTGGTACACTGGCCCTATGGTTGGGGAACATACCTGCTGAGAGCTACATTGAAGAAATAGGTCATCTGCCAGTTCATGATCCTTACTGTTAACAGGTTAAGCAGCCTTCTGTGGTTGAATTTTTATTTTTAACCCTGCACATTTGGATTCATCTTATATAAAGACTTCTCCTGTGTGTAGTAATATGTTGCTTTTATGATCTAGGTGTCAGTTTTTAATTATATTGTCGTTTGGGACAAATGCTTATATAATCAAATGATGTAAAAGCTATGCCAGTTTTTTGTCTTCTTATTGAAAAAGATTAGTCATTGCTTTCATTTAATATAATGTATAGTGTATCCAACTATGTTTCACTAGAAGTATGGTGATTCTCTCATTTGATAATGCTTTTAAAATTTATTCTCATTGTTTTGATGCTGAATGCTTTTTTTTTTTTTTTTGAGACGAAGTCTCGCTTTTGTCCCCCAGTCTGGAGTGCAATGACGCGATATCTGCTCACTGCAACCTCTGACTCCCAAGTTCAAGCAATTCTCCTGCCTCAGCCTCCTGAGTAGCTGGGATTACAGGTGCTTACCACGACGCCCAGCTAATTTTTTGTACTTTAAGTAGAAATGGGGTTTCACCATGTTGGCCAGGCTGGTCTCGAACTCCTGACCTCAGGTGATCCACCCGCCTCGGCCTCACAAAGTGCTGGGATTACAGGTGTGAGCCACTGTGCCTGGCTTTTTTTTTTTCTTTTTTTTTGAGACGAAGTTTCACCCTTGTTGTCCAGGCTGGAGTGCAATGGCGTGATCTCAGCTCACCGCAACCTCTGCCTCCTGGGTTCCAGCGATTCTCTTGCCTCAGGCTCCTGAGTAGCTGGGATTACAGACACATGCCACCACGCCCAACTAATTTTGTATTTTTAGTAGAGATGGGGTTTCTCCATGTTGGTCAAGCTAGTCTCGAACTCCTGACCTCAGGTGTTCCGCCCGCCTGGGCCTTCCAAAGTGCTGGGATTACAGGTGTGAGCCACTGTGTCGAGCTGATGCTGAATACTTTTATATTTTTCTTAGAATGTAGAAAAGATAGGACATGTTTATGATTGCCATATTTAATAAGGTAGGTAGAAAAATATAAATGTATCTATGTGATATGATACAATTTTTTATTGGTATTAAAGAGGGAGATAGCCTGAGTATAGTAGAAAGAAAACAGGCTTTGGAAATAGATGACATAGATTACAAAACTAGCCTTGCTTCTTATCCTGCCCAGTGTTATATGGGTAGTACTTTAACCTCTCTGTGCATCTGTTTTCTGTAAAATTGAACTAATACCTACCTTTGCAGACTTGTGGGGATTAAATGTACCATATCAATATCTGGTACAGTATTTGACATATAGTGTGTACCCAATAAGTGTAGTTGTATTTAGAGCTTCTTATTGATAACATGTAATTATCCCATATCTACCTCTTTGGGTACTCTTGTAGTCAAAACCTTTGAGCTATTTTGCCCCATTCTTTTCTTCCTTCCCAGTGTTTACTGGGGCCACATTTTATCCATTTTGTTTTTTGGAAGTGTTCTCTAGGGTCTTTTCTAGTTATAACATTTCACAAGTCTATGGAAATGTCAACCCAAGTCATCTTTTCCTTTTAGTTTCTAACTGGACTCTTGTCCAGTTCCTCAATACCTCACCTTAGAAATGATTTGTAATGAAAGTAATAGTTGCTAACATTTGTTGAACAATTATTGTAGTCCAAGTACTATGTTAAATGATTTTATATGTATTCTTTTAGCCACACAACAACCTTTTAAAATTGGCGCTATTATTATCCCACTCTACAGACAGGAAACTGAGACTTAGGTTTAGTAACTTACCAAGTAGCAGAGCAGGTCTGTCTGCCTAACTAAAGCCTGGGTTCTTAACCAGTACCTCCTAACTGGTTGCTCTGTTTCTGATTTCTTCTTCCCCTCACTGTAAGTTTGTCCTGAATTCTTCAGCCAGGTTAGTTCTACTGAAATGTTATTTTCATTGTTTTACCGTTCTTCTCAAACATAATCAGCAGCTCTTAATTTCTTTTAAGTAGAGATCATATTCTTAAACTTTAGTAATATGGCACCAATTTATATATTTATAACTTATTACTAATTTTCTATTCATACTTATAGTTGAGTTCCTTCTAACCCTATACCCTGATTGCTCATTCCTATCTCAAGCTTTTGCTTAACCTGCTTCCTATGTAGATATGCCCCTCCCACCCCCATCTTTAAATCAAGATCCTATCTGAGTCCCCCTTTCTTCTTAAAACCTTCTCCAAAAATTCTAGCACTGTACCCCTTTGTATGTAGGGCTATCTCTGTTATTTTGACATGGTATCATGTGTTATATTATGATACTTAATTATTTCATAAATATAATTCACCTCCCTAACCAGATAAGTTTCTTGAGGCCAGGCTGTTGTATTTCCATCGTATCTTTTTTTCTTTTTTTTTTTTTTTGAGACAGGGTCTCATTTTGTCACTGAGGGGTGCAGTGGCGCACTGCAGCCTAAACTCTTGGGCACAGGTGATCCTCCCACCTCAGCCTCCTGATTAACTGGGACTACAGGCATGTGCCACCATGCCCAGCTTGTATCTTTTTTCCCTAAACATCCAGTGCCCAAGTATTTTGTTAATTTTAGGCCCATGGATCCAACTAGCTTCATTTTGTGACTTAAGCTTTAAAATGTTAATATTATTTATTATCAGCATGTGACCTCTAAACTTATGAAGATAATTGGCTGGACACTTATTGTAACAAAGGGAGTAATGGAAAAAAATGCAATGCTTAATGTTATTAGCAAGATTTATATGGTTTTGAGTAAAAGTTGTTTTTGAAACTTTGAACAACTAGAAGTGAGTAGGCAGGGCACGGTGGCTCACACCTGTAATCCCAGCACATTGAGGTGCCGAGGCGGGTGGATCACTTGAGGTCAGGAGTTTGAGACCAGCCTGGCCAACATGGTGAAACCCCATCTCTACTAAAAAGAAAAAAATTTGCCAGGCGTGGTGGCGCGCGCCTGTAGTCCCAGCTACTCAGGAGGCTGAGGCAGGAGAATCGCTTGAACCCTGGAGGCAGAGGTTGTAGCGAGCTGAGATCGCGCCATTGCATTCTAGCCTGGGCGTCAGAGCGAGACTCTATCTCAAAAAAGAAATAAGTTTTTCACAGTGTATTAGGTTAGTTTTACATAGCACAGGGCCAAATGGAGAGTTTTAAGTTATCCAGTGTGTTATTATAGCAATTAATTTTACCATGTGTAAGACTTGACTTTTAACAAGGTAAAGTGAGCCATCAAGCCTTATTAAAGATCAGTTTCCACATTGCTTGCCCATATATGTTGTATGTATTGTTCCTTGTGCATATTTGTAAATTCACACAAAGTAAAAGGGTTATCTCATTGTTTTATTTATTTATTTATTTATTTATTTTTTTTTGAGACAGGGTCTTGCTCTGTTGCCCAGGCTGGAGTGCAGTGGCGTGATCACAACTTACGGCAGCCTTCGCACCTCAGCCTCCCAAGTATATGGGGCTACAAGCATGCACCACCACACCTGGCTGATTTTTAAAGTTCGTTATTTTAATAAAAGAGACAGTAGGCTATGTCCAACCTGCCAAATCATACCGTTTTGCATGTCCCATATCAGTATGAAAACTGCCCTATAACTTGGTATTGATGAACCAACACAAAGCCAAAGTTAATACCATCTACCCTTATCCATACTTGGACTTCCTGTCTCATGTTCTGTTTGTGGGCCAGATTGCCTGTCCTTACCTGAGGATATGCAACAACAAATCCAGAGCATGCAGCTGTGTAATCTTAAATATTGTGATAGTTTTTATTTATTAACTATTTTTAAATATTTATTATTTTTTTAAATAGAGATAGAGTTTTTCCAGGTTGCCCAGGCTGGTTTTGAACTCCTGGGCTCAAGCAATCCTTCCACCTCAGCCTCCCAAAATGCTGGAATTACAGGTGTGAGCCACCGTGCCCAGCCAGTATTTGTTTTTAAACTTAAGAAAAATTCAATTATGAATCAAAATTAAAGATCTGAATGAAAATTGCTTTGAAAAAGGTCTTGCTGAAAGGAATTGTTGTGCTGGAAATATATTGCTTTAGATTCTGTTCTTACATGTGTATTAGGCTTTTTTTTTTCCATAGGGGATAGAGTGACCTTTCTACAACAGGGTCACTCAATATGGTCTAATTTATGTTGAACTGCTAATAGACATTTATAGAATTAGCCACAACCTTTTTTTCTGATGTTCTGGGACGTATTTTATAAAATATTTAATTCATATGTTTTCAGCTATAAGCAACAGAACTAATTCAAAATGGCTTTAAAAATAATAAATTTTATCTTCTCATTTAATAGAGTTAGTTGATTTCAGGAGTTCAACAATGTCAGTAAAAACCCTGTATTTTGCTTAGCCATATATTGCTCAATTCTGCCATCCTTGGGACTGGCTTCATCCTCAGGCTAGTAGCAAAATGGTTGCAGTGATTCCAGGCATCATATCCATAAACAACAACTTCTAAAAGAAGAGGAAAAATATCTCTTCCCATGCCACTGTTTTTGGATAGAGGAAACTTTCTTCAAAAACCTCTAGCAAACTTCATTCCCAATTTTTTTGGCCAGAATTGGGTCATAGGCTAGTTCCTGAACCAGTCACCAGTAAATACCCTTAGGTTAATCACGTTTCTCAATCTGGAATGGTGTTGGCTTCTACTGAGGTATATAGTTGTATTGGGGAGAGATTCTGTTAAAGAGGAAGAGGGAGAGAATTAATGCTAGGAAAATTAATTTGGAAAACCATAACACTCTTCAATGTTACTGTCTTTGTCAATAAACAGTATTAGCAAGTTATTTTTTACTTTTTCAGAGTTAAAATCTAGCTGTGGGAAATGCATTTTCATTTTCTGTTATTTTTGAGATGGAGTCTTGCTCTGTCGCCAGGCTGGAATGCAGTGGCGCCATCTCAGCTCACTGCAACCTCCACCTCCCGGGTTTGAGCAATTCTCTTGCCTCAGCCTCCTGATTGGCTGGGATTACAGGCACCCACCACCATGCCTGGCTAATTTTTTTATTTTTAGTAGAAACGCGGTTTCACCATGTTGGTCAGGATGGTCTCGATCTCTTGACCTTGTAATCCACCCACCTTGGCCTCCCAAAGTACTGGGATTACAGGCGTGAGCCACTGCGCGCAGCCACATTTTCATTTTCTAAGTTGGACTTCATATTAACTTCATTGAGTTAATATAAGATAGACCTTTTTCTGTCTTGTTGGTTGCTTACTAGAAGATAAGGAAGCTAACATTTCTGGTTGACAGTTAACTAATTTGAGGAATATAGGCATTGGAATAGAGTGTTAGTATAGCAAGTAAATGGGTGTAAGAGAACATTTTGCAAAACTATACATTTAAAATTCTAAAGTTCAGTAAATTAAGTAAACTTGGGACCTATGGAATGATTTATGATAGAAAGCTAACCTGAAAAATTAGGAGCCGTCAAGCCTGGGCAACATGGAGAAACCCCGTCTTTACAAAAAATGCAAAAATTAGCTGTGCATGGTGGTGCACTTTTATAGTCCCAGCTACTTGGGAGGCTGAGGTGGGAGGATCACTTGAGCCCTGGAAGTCGAGACTGCACTGAGCTGTGATTATACCACTGCACTCTAGCCTGGGTGACAGGGCAAGACCCTGTCTCAAAAAAAAAAAAAATTAGGAGTTGGATACAGTGGCATGTACCTGTAGCCTCAGCTACTTGCAAAGCCAAGATGGGAGTTTTGCTTGAAACCAAGAGTTGAAGATCAACCTGGGCAACATAGTGAGATTATCTCAAAAAAAAAAAAAAAATTGGAATACTACTTTAAAGTAACCTGTCGATTATATCTTTCAATTAAAATGTATGATGTGCCTAAGTATTGATTTTTCTCAGTATGTTAGAAATCTAGAGGCAGTATAGTGGAGTAGTTAAGAGAGGAGTCTCTGGAATCAGAATGCCTGAGTTCAGATTGTGCCTCTGCCACTTCTTAACATGTGTCCTTTGGCAATTTACTTATCTTTTCTGTGTTGTGGTTTCCTCACCCAAAAAGTAGGGTGATAATGGTCACTTAATAGGGTTATGAGGATTTAGGAGATTAATAACTGTCAAGTACTTAGTGTGGTACTTGGAACACCTGTAAATTTTTTTGTTTGTGTGTTAATTCATGTTTTTCAACAAATATTTGACTGCCAGGCACTATTATAAGTGTAGTAGCAAACAAAACAGCAAAAATGCTTCATGGATTCTACATTTCTAAGGGAGTGAAGAGAGCAGAGAATAAACAAATTCATAAGTAAAATACATAATGATGGTGATAAATGCTGTGGAGAAAGAAACAGAGGATAAAAATAGAGTACAGGATGAGAGATCTGCTATTTTAAATAGGAGGCCAGGGAGGGCCTGACCTAAAGGAATGAGGGAGCAGGTCATACGGAAATAACAGGTGTGAGGATGGGGGTTCCAGGTAGAGGATATCAGATGACCTACCCTGAGGCAGGAGCATCACTGTGATGTATTCAGGGATCATCTAGGAGGCCAGTGTGACTAGAATGGAATGAGGGAAAAGTAGTAAAAAAAAAGAAGACAAGTGGCCAGGCGTGGTGGCTAATGCCTGTAATCCCGGCACTTTGAGAAGTTGAGGTGGGCAGATCACCTGAGGTCAGGAGTTTGAGACCAGCCTGGCCAACGTGACAAAACCCTGTATCTACTAATAATATAAAAATTATTTGGGTGTGGTTGTGGGCGCCCATAATCTCAGGTACTTGGGAGGCTGAGACAGGGAACCTGGGAGGCAGAGGTTGCAGTGAGCTGAGATCGTGCTACTGCATTCCAGCCTGGGTGGTAGAGCGAGACTCCATCTCAAAAAAAAAAAAAGTAATGTTATGGGTGGTGAGGCTTTGCCACCATGTATGCCATTGTAAGCCATTGTAAGAATTTTGGCTTTTAAAACTTGTATGAGATGAGAAGCCATCAAAGTGTATTGAACAGTGATGTACTATGATTCTTGGCTTAAAGAATCATTCTAGCTGCTGGTGGAAAGAGGGAAAGGTGGAATTAGAGAAACTGGTTAGGAGGCTATTGCAACAATCAAGCTGAGGGGTGATGGTGGCTTGGACAAGGGTAGAAGCTGTGAGGTTGTAAAAAGTGGTTGTGTTCCAAATGTTACTAGTTATATAGCTTGTCATTTCCAAACTGACTTACTTTATTTTCTAATTTCTTAGCTTTGTATTTCTCCATATGCTATATATGCTTTAATAATTAATAAGTTTAACTTTTAAAATAATGCCAAAGCTATTTATATGTATTTTGATGTATTTTTCTGTGTGGGTTTTTTTTTTTTTTTTTTTGTGACTGGGTCTTGCTCTGTTGCCCAGGCTGGAGTGCAGTGGCACCAACAGCTAACTGTAGCCTTGACCTCCTGGGCTCAAGTGGTCTTCCCACCTTAGCCTTCTGAGTAGCTGGGACTGACTACAGGCATGCACTACCACACCTGGCTAATTAAAACAATTTTTTTTTTGTAGAGACAGGATCTTGCTGTGTTGTCCAGACTGGCCTTGAACTCCTGGCCTCAGGCACTTCCGTTACTCTGGCCTCGCAAGTCCTGGGGTTACAGGCCTGAGCCATTAAGCCTGGCCTCTCTTCTTTTCTTTTCTTTTCTTTTCTTTTCTTTCTTTGTTGTCCAGACTGGCCTTGAACTCCTGGCCTCAGGCACTTCCCTTACTCTGGCCTCGCATGTCCTGGGGTTACAGGCCTGAGCCATTAAGCCTGGCCTATCTCTCTCTCTCTCTCTCTCTTTCTTTCTTTCTTTCTTTCTTTCTTTCTTTCTTTCTTTCTTTCTTTCTTTCTTTCTTTCTTTTCTTTCTTTTCTTTCTTTTCTTTCTTTTCTTCCTTTTCTTCCTTTTCTTCCTTTTCTTCCTTTTCTTCCTTTTCTTCCTTTTCTTTCTTTTGTTTCCTTTGTTTCCTTTGTTTCCTTTGTTTCCTTTGTTTTCTTTCTCTTTCTTCTTTCTCAGGTTTCACTCTGTTGCCCAGGCTGGAGTGCAGTGGCATGATCTTGGTTCACTGCAGCCTCAATCTCCCAAGCTCAAGCAATCCTCCTACCTCAGCCTCCCGAGTAGCTGGGACTACAAGTGTGTGCCACCATGCCCAGCTAATTTTTCTCTTTTTTGAAGTGTTAAGTGATTCAGATCTCTGACATCCAGTTGCCAAGCAACAGTATATGTGGCCTTGGTTGTTTGATGAAAGCTTGCTCTTGAGTTACTTTTTAAGTAAACATTAGTTGATAAATTTATGTACTATAATATACTTTTTTTTTTTGGAGACAGGATATTGCTGTCACCTAGATTGGAGTGCAGTGGCACAAACATGACTCACTGTAGCCTTGACCTCCTGGGCTCAAGTGATCCTCCTGCCCCAGCCTCCTGAGTAGCTAGGACTATAGGTGCATGCCACCATACCTGGCTAATTTTTTGACTTTTTTGTTTGGATGAGGTCTTACTGTGTTGCCCATGCTGGTTTTGAACTCCTGAGCTCAAACAGTCCTCCTGCCTTGGCCTCCCGAAGTGCTGGGATTATAGATGTGAGCCACCACACCCAGCCAATTTACTTTCAGAAGTAACTTTGGAAGAGAAAATTTCCTGATGTTCTTAGTTTTTTTGGTGGGCTGTGAAGGGGAGAAGAAACTAAAGAGAACGAAGCCATGCCATACATGTTTCATTTTACTTAATGTGCTGAAGTTCTTGCTTTCTGAGAATAATTAATACAGATGTATGTTATTTTCTTTTTGGTGTAATGTTTAAGTGCTTGAGGATAGATAGATATTGATATAAAATGGGTAAAGTATCTGTGTTTAAGAGCTCCAGACTCAGGTTGTTGGAATTTCCTATTCTAGCCCTGCCTGTTTCTAGTTTGTGACCTTGGACAGTTTTCTAATCTGTATAGCATAGAAAAGAATATTAATCCTACTGTAGGATTATTGTGAGAACTATATGAAATAGTACACATAAGACACTTAGGGCAGGTATCTATTGTTCTTGTTATTTTCATTATTTATTTATTTAAAACAAAAATTTATTTATTTATTTAAAACAAAAAAAATTTTTTTTATTTTGAGATAGAGTCTTGCTCTATCACCCAGGCTGGAGTGCAGTGGTGTGATCTCTGCTCACTGCAGTCTCTGCCTCCTGGGTTCAAGTGATTCTTCTGCCACACCCTCCCCAGTAGCTGGGACTGCAAAGGCATATTTTTAAAAAAGAGATAAGGTCTCCCAGGCTAGCCTGCAGTGCCCTGATCATAGCTGACTGCAACCTTGAGCTGGGTTTAAGGGATCCTCCTCCCTCAGCCACCCAAGTAGCTAAGACTACAAATATGCACTAAAAGCCTGGCTACTTTTTTTTTATTTTTAATTTTTGTAGAGACGGCATCTCACTATGTTTCCCAGGATGGTCTCAAACTCCTGTCCTCAAGTGATCCTCCTGCCTCAGGCTCCCAAAGCAGTGGGATTATAGGCATGAGCCGCTGTGCCTGGCTTGTTTTCATTATTATTAATAAAACTGGGATGCTTTGTGGCCCATCTCCATAGTGTCCCATTGAGAGGAAGAACCAGCCTAACATTCAAATTAAATTGAAAAGTAATTTAAGTATTCCATCTTCTCAAAAATGCCAAAGGGGTTTACATTCATAAAGCTACAATACTACTTAAAATCCTATTTCTTCATGTTTGGGATGGTTAATCCCAAACTTTCTTCTCTCTTAAAACTTACCAACTCATAACAACGTGAATGGTCTCATTTTTGTGTTTCTTTTGTAACCCTTCTCAAACCTATTAAGTTTCTATTCCATGAGTACCTGCTTCCCGTTAAACTCTCTCCTTTGCATGTATTGTTATTCTGATCTGTACAGTAAGGGCCAGAAACCAAGAGAGCAAAGAAAAGAAGCTATGAATACTCAAATATAGCAACATTTTCGCTTCTGTCACACTTACCTGTGGTAGAGGATATAACATGCTTTGGCTTTTGGAAAAAAGTCTGTTTAGTTTTAGAAGGACAATGAGGTGATTCAGACCTGTTGCAGGACATTAATTCGGGACTTGGAATTTAGTTTTTCTCCAGATAGTCATAAACTATATAAGAGCTATCATATCTTTCTAACTGGGACTGGTTCCTAGTGTTCAGCCCTTGAAATTTAGTATTGCCAGATAAAATATATGCAATATGGACCATGCAGTATTATTCATTGTTTATTTGAAATTCAAATTTAACTGGGTGTCCTATATTTTTATTTGCTAAATCTGGCAACCTTAATTTAGAGAGAGGGTGCTGACTAGGCTGTATTTTCTAGTACATTCTCTGTGGTGTTTAAGAATACATGTGTAACTTGATGTAGTGGATATGAGGATACTTTCAGCTTTGATAACAGAAAATCCAACTCAAATTAGTTAAAACAAAGGGAATTTGAATTTGAATTACATAGGCTTATGTAATTGAAAAGACCAAAGGGAGTGAGGGCCCCTGGCATAGTTTGATCAAGGATACAGGCTTTGGCCCTGTTTTTCTATAATTCTCTTGACTTTACCCTGTATTAGCTTTTTTTCCTCATACGGGCTTCCCCAGTAGTACAAGATGGCTGCCTTTGTATGTTTCCTCATTCCTGGGAGAGAAAGATGTTTCCTACAAATACAGTGCAAAAATCCTAAGCTTGACACTAGTTGAACCATCTCGTGCTCCAAAGGATCACTGTCTTAAAATCTGGGTAGCTTTCTGTGTCTAGACCAGTGGCTTTTAAACTTGAGTGTGCATTAGAACTACCTGGAGGACTTGTGAAATTACAGACTGCAGCCAGACACTGTGGCTCATGCCAGTAATCCCAGCACTGTTGGAGGCCAAGGCGGGAGGATTACGTGAGTCCAGGAATTCAAGATCAGCCTGGGCAACATGGTGAAACTCTGTCTCTACCAAAAAAAAAAAAAAAAAAAAAAGGCCGGGCGCGGTGGCTCAAGCCTGTAATCCCAGCACTTTGGGAGGCCGAGACGGGCGGATCACGAGGTCAGGAGATCGAGACCATCCTGGCTAACATGGTGAAATCCCGTCTCTACTAAAAATACGAAAAAAAAAAAAACTAGCCGGGCTCGGTGGCGGGCGCCTGTAGTCCCAGCTACTCGGGAGGCTGAGGCAGGAGAATGGCGTAAACCCAGGAGGCGGAGCTTGCAGTGAGCTGAAATCCGGCCACTACACTCCAGCCTGGGCGACAGAGCGAGACTCCGTCTCAAAACAACAACAACAACAACAACAAAATTAATGAGGCCTGGTGATGTATGCCTGTAGTCTGAGCTACTTGGGAGGCTGAGATGGGAGGATTGCTTGAGCCTGGGAGGTCAAGGCTGCACTGAGCTGTGATTATGCCGCTGCACTGCAGCCTGGATGACAGAGAAGATGCTATCTCAAAAAACAAAAACACAACACACAAATTGCTAGGTCCTTCCCCCAAAATGTCTAGTTGAGTAGGTTCAGTAGACTTGGTTCCAAGAAGTTGTATTTGTAACACGTTCCCAGATGTTACTGATTTTGCTGGTCACAAACCACACTTTAAGAACCACTGTTATGTCAAATCAGGGCTTACTCCTGGAGCTGAGGAAGGGGTCAATCCCACTTAAACTTTTTACCAGTGAGGGGAGGGAGTAAGATGTTTGGAAGATAACAACAATGTCCACTGAAGAGAGGACTACTGGTTTTTTTTGCATATCTAGTTTCTCTTCCCTCTTACTTAGGTAAGAACTTCCTGATTTTTCTCTTGGAACCACTCCTCCTTCATTTGGAATGATGTGGCTTGGGTGGTTGGCCTAACCCATTGGTTTAAGGGTGGGCACGTGATCTAGGCCTGGTCAATGAGTGCACTTGCATAGTCACAGTGATCAGCCCAGGAGTGAATAGGGCAGTGATCTTTGTAGTTTAGTCAGTGTATGTTAGTATACGTTGCCATTTACTGTCCTGGCTAGGGATATGAAGATTACATAATCCCTGTCCTCAAGAAGCTCAGACTGTAGTTACGAAAGACATACCTGTAAATATACCACGCAACGCTCCTCTTTATAATTCCCTCTCTTTCTCCTGGCTGTCATCTAAAATATATTTTTATTATATACTGTACTACCACCTTTACAATCCTTAACCATACTTATAATTGTTTAGTGTCTTTAGTCCTCATTAAATTATAAATTCCATCAGGATAAGGACTGAGACCATAATTAGTTGCTGGATCTTCAATACCTAGCCCTGTCTCTGGCACATAGAAAGTACTCAGTAAATACTGATTGAATGGATGTCGAAGTATAGCAGTAGAAGAATATATAAACGAAATAGGGAATCATTGGTTTACTGGTAGGGTAGGAGAAGTAACAGCCTGAATAAATGCATAAAGTTATTAAAACACCTTAAGTTTTGTTGAAGACAATGTATGAGATAGGACTTGGCCTGTGCATGGTGGCTTATGCTTGTAATTCTGGCGTTTTGGGAGGCTGTGGTGGGAGGATCACTTGAGCTCAGGAGTTCAATACCAGCCTGGGCAACATAATGAGATCCCCATCTCTTTAAAAAAAATCTGGTTGGGTGTGGTGGCATATGACTGTAGTCCCAGCTACTCAGGAGGCTGAGGTGGGAGGATTCCTTGGGCCCAGGAGGCTGCAGCGAACTGTGATTGGGCCACTGCACTCCAGCTTGGGCAACAGAGCATAACCTTGTCTCAAAAAAAAAAAAAAAAAAAAAAAATTGAGAGATAGGAAGTTGTATTAGATGAATCTGGACCAGTAGGTGGGGTCCAGATCATGAAAGTCCCTGAAGGCTACATTTAGGGGTTGAATTTTATCCTGCTGACATTTGGGAAGTCATTGACTGATTGGTTTTAAGTAGGGAAGAGAGTACATTGGCTATAAGGTGAAAAATAGATTGGAGGAGAATAAGATTAAAGAAGGAAAACTGGTTAGGAGGCTATTTCAGTACAGAAGAAAGATGTTATGAAACCATAAGGCTAAGATTGTAGCAGTGAGACTGAATAGTAGAGTTGTTTAAAAAGTAGGATTGGTGGACCTTAGAGGCTATTCTGAGGAAAATGAAGTAATCTAGAATGACTTTTAGTTTTCTAGCTTGGTAGATGGTGGTAGTATAAACCAAGAGAAGCAAGTTGAGGAAAAAGGCCAGATTTGGATTATATGGCCTCTTACATAAAAATGAGGGAATGGTGAAATGGCCCAGGTTTTCTCCTTTTGGTGGGATTCTTTTTCTCTTAGGTTTCACTTGGGCAGGAGAGGAGAGTGGCTTCTACTACTTCTAGGTTTGGGGACTAGAGCAGATGATAGTAAATCAGATATTACTGAGTTCATAGGGTGGAGGAGAGATTATAGTGAGGACTGAATGCTTCCAGGTTTTAGTTGCTAAAGTAATTTTTAGTTTTCAGATGTTTAAGCTGCCTCATCCTTTTTGAAAGCAAGTGTATAAATTATAAGAAAATTAACTCTTAAGATTCATGAATTAGCTTCACTATTGGTGGAGACGTGAATTGCTGCAGCTGTTTTGGAAAGTTTGTCAGTATATAGTAAAATAGCTCTTCTGGGAATCTGTTCTGTAGAAATAAAAGTGTCAACATATGAAGGTATATGTATGGATATTTTTATAACGTTTCCAATATTTGCTACAAAAAACAGCCTGAATATCCATCAGAAGTAGGTATGGAAGTGTAAATTGTCATGTACCTATGTTGTGGAATATTTTGCAACTCAGAGAATGTATTATAATTCTGTATATATTTACCTGGAGGGATGTCTGTGATAGATTGTAGAGTAAGACAAACAAGTTATAAAGAAATGTGTTTAATAAGATCCCATTTTTATAAAAAACCAAAAACAATGTTTCACATTCTTTTTTAGGATTATAGGAACCTGAAGAAAGGTGTAAAGGTGTATTTCATTTCAGATCCTCTTTCCATGTCTTATTGCAGTGAACAAAAGAAAGTCCTTATTTTATGTAGGAGGACATGTGACAATAAATAAGAAGTGAATATATAGTATGTTAGGTGGAGATAAATATTATAGAGAAAACAACTACTGGCTTAAGGGGGATGGAGGACAGAGATGGAATTGCTATTTTATTTTGGGTAGTCAGAGGAGGCCTCACTGATATGGTGACTTAACTTTCTTTTTGTGAAATACAGTACTAAAAAGTGTAGGAAACATAAACATACAGTTTGTTGGCTTCATGTAAATTGAACAGCTACTTAACAACCACCTAGATAAAGATTTTATAGATAGCCAGCTTCTCAGAGACCCAAAACATGCCCCCACTCTTTTTTTTTTTTTGAGACAGAGTCTCGCTCTGTCACCCAGGCTGGAGTGCAGTGGTATGATCTCAGCTCACTGCAATCTCTGCCTCTGGGTTCAAGCAATTCTCATGCCTCAGCCTCCTGAGTAGCGGGGATTGCAGGCATGCACAGCTACATGCAGCTAATTTTTTTTTTTTTTTTTGAGACGGAGTCTCGCTCTGTCACCCAAGCTGGAGTGCAGTGGCCGGATCTCAGCTCACTGCAAGCTCTGCCTCCCGGGTTTACGCCATTCTCCTGCCTCAGCCTCCCGAGTAGCTGGGACTACAGGCGCCCGCCACCTCGCCCGGCTAGTTTTTTGTATTTTTTAGTAGAGACGGGGTTTCACCGTGTTAGCCAGGATGGTCTTGATCTCCTGACCTCGTGATCCGCCCGTCTCGGCCTCCCAAAGTGCTGGGATTACAGGCTTGAGCCACCGCGCCCGGCCCATGCAGCTAATTTTTGTATTTTTAGTAGAGATGGGGTTTTATCATGTTGGCCAGGCTGGTCTTGAATTCCTAACCTCAAGTGATCTGCCTGCCTCAGTCTCCCAAAGTGCTGGGATTACAGGTGTGAGCACTGCACGGAGCCTAAAACATGCCCTTTTCTAATTATATTCCCTTTCTTACCACCAGAGGTAAGAAGGCGGTGGTGGGGCATGTTTTGGGTCTCTGAGAATCTTTGTGTAGATGCTGCCTTGAGAGGAAGAAGTATTGTTAGAAGACTGGTTTGAATTTGGTCTGCTTACCAACTATGTGACATTGAATGGTTGTCATATAAAATGGAAGTAATAATACTTAATTCACAGGGTTTTAAAATAAGAATTATAACTATGTACCCGTGTATATATATTCACATATATATGTAAAGAAATAACACCTAGTATCTGGCATATAGCAGGTACTCTACACATCTTTCGTGAAGATAAGTGTTTTTGTGATATGGTAATAGGGAAATGTGTAGAGCTTGTGCTAGAGATTTTGTTAGAGGCAGCTACGTATCTTGCTTGCTAGAGGCTACTTGGCTCTGGTATGTTTGGCTCTAAGATCAGGATGGGTAAAATCCTGGGATAAGAGAAGCAATGTAGCAAGTGTGAGTGACCATGTTTCTTTTCTTATGGGTCATTTTAACTTTTTCTATGGGAAAATTAAAAAAAAAACAAAAACCTTTTTTTGTTCCCAGGCTGACTCTCCCCCCCACTTTTTTTCATTTTCTGTCTCAGTAAAATTCCGCTGCTGTTCAGCATAATTATTTCTTGGATCTTCACTTCCTCTCTATGGTAAGCCTAAATGCTGACCATCTCAAGCAGTAATTCAACAAATATTTATTGGTAATGGCTTCTATGTGTGAAACACTTGGCACTGGAGATACAAAGATAGGTAAGAAAATATGTGCCCTAAAGGAGCTCATAGTCTTTGAATACAAAGGTAGGGTTCAATAACTAAACTGTCATCACTAAACTTTTTATTAGAAGGTTGAGAAGAGCTCTGTAGAATCAAAGAAGAGGTATTACTTAATAAGGCCTGAGAATATGAGGGAAAGTTTTGTGGAAAAAAACATGCATAACTTGAGTCTTAAAAAAAAAAGTAGCTGGGCTGAGCGTGGTGGCTCAGGCTGAGCCCAGTGGCTCACGCCTGTAATCTCAGCACTTCGGGAGGCAAAGGTGGGCAGATCACTTGAGGTCAGGAGTTCGTGACCAGCCTGGCCAACATGGTGAAACCTCAACTCTACTAAAAAAAAAAAAAAAAAGCCAAGCATGATGGCACGTGCCTGTAGTCTCAGCTACTCGGGAGGCTGAGCCAGGAGAATCACTTGAACCTGTGAGGTAGAAGTTTCAGTGAGCTGAGATTGTGCCATTGCACTCCAGCTTGGGCAACAGAGTGAGACCCCGTCTGAAAAAGAAAAAAAAAAAAAAGTGGGTGAGGCAGAGTGGTAAAAGAGAGAGGGGATCCAGGAGTAGGGATGGGCATTTTATGAGGTACAGGGTATGTGCAAAGGCATGAGAAAGAGTTGTGTGTTTGGATGAGCTGCAGGTATTGGTGTATCTAGGGTGGAAAAGTGCCTGTGGGAAGTAATAGGAAAACGATCTTGGAAGAGTAAGCAGAGACTGGACCATGTAGGGCCTTCTGTGCCATGCTGAAGAGTTTGAACTTTATCCTGTATGTGGTGTGGAACTCCTGAGACACAGTGTGCTAAACCATTATGGTTAGATTTGAAACTCAAAAGAAGCAGAGAAGGGTGGAAAAGAACCAGGAGATTGGTCGGGCACGGTAACTTAGCTCACGCCTGTAATCCCAGAACTTTGGGAGGCTGAGGTGGGCAGATCACAGCCTCAGGAGTTCGAGACCAGTCTGGCCAATATGGGGAAATCCCATCTCTACTAAAAATACAAAAAAACTAGCCGGGGGTGTTGGCAGGCGCCTGTAATCCCAACTACTAGGGAGGCTGAGGCAGGAGAATCACTTGAACCCAGGAGGCAGAGGTTGCAGTGAGCCAAGATTGCACCACTGCACTTCAGCCTGGGCAACGGGGAGATTCCGTCTCAAAAACAAACAAACAAACAAACAAACAAAAAAACAAACCCAGGACATTGGTCTCTGGTAAGCCTCGGGAGAGATTTTTCAAGAAGGAAAAAATGGCTAACACTGTACAATCTAAAGTGATTAAGTGAAATAATGATACAAAAGCTTCTGGTGGACTTTGCTATTGAGACAACCTTAACAAGATAAATATTTATTTAGTGATTGGGGTAGAAGTCAAATTCCAATAGACAGAAGAGTAAACTGGGAGGTGAGAAAACAGACTGCAAATGTAAACCATTCTTTTTCTTTTTTTTGAGATGGAGTCTTGCTCTGTGCCCCAGACTGGAGTGCAGTGGCGCGATCTCGGCTCACTGCAAGCTCTGCCTCCTCGGTTCACACCATTCTCCTGCCTCAGCCTCCCTAGTAGCTGGGACTACAGGTGCCTGCCACCACGCCCAGCTAATTTTTGTATTTTTAGTAGAGACGGGGTTTCACCATGTTAGGATGGTCTCCATCTCCTGACCTTGTTATCCGCCCACCTCGGCCTCCCAAAGTGCTGAGATTACAGGCGTGAGCCACTGTGCCCTGCCAAATATAGACCATTCTTAGAAAACTTGCTGTGAAGCAAAAGTAAGAGGTAGCTAGAGAAGTAGAGCTGAGAAACATAATGTTTTCGAAGATGGAAGAGTAAAGAATGTGTTACGTTTTGGTGGAGTAGAATAGAGTTAAGACTGAATATTTAGGGCTGTGTGATTTGATGGAACAGGAAGGTGGTGGGTATGGAGGTGAGAAGGGATTACTGTACTAGCTCAGGGAAGGAGGAGATAAACCTTTGCCTAATACTTAGAATGAAGAATATGGGTATGAAGAAGAGTGTAGGCTGGAAAATTGGGTGAGGTCAGATTTATTTTTTCTGGTAAAGGGCAATTGTGAGAGAAGAGATGTATAGAGTGTTTGGTTTGAGATTTAGAGTACCCATTGATTACTGTCTGGGATGGAAAAGGTCACTGATCCAGAGGCATATATATGGATGAATTACCAACAGGATAATAATCTCAGGATTAGAAACTGTAAATCTGTAGTGGCATGAATTCCTAACCTGTTATGATTTTCTTCAGCAGGACTCATTAGCTGTGGTATGGGAATATAGGAAGCAGGTGGTTGGATTGATTCCCCCTGGTTGAGAGATTTACTGGCTAGTGTGGCAAAAGAACAATCGGGAGCTGGAGAGATCCTGGCAAGAGAGTGGGTGATGTGCAACATTAAGGGAATAATTAAGTAAATGATGATACATTCATATAAAAAGCTGTGTTTCTGCTATTAAAATTTATGTTTATGAAGAGTTTATAAAAGTACTTATTTTATAATGTTAAGGTAATAAAAGTGCTATATATTGTACAAAGGGTTAGTAATTACTGTAATATTCAAGAGATTGTTTTAGGCATAATGATGAAAAGATACAAAACCATTGTATTGGTCACACCTAGTCACATGTAGACAATTATTTGACAGAGATTATTAGCTCTTCTTTATAGGTGAAGAAAATGAGATTTAGTATGGATGAATTGTTCAGGGTCACAAATTTGGTAAATGGCAAAGAGAACTCTTATAATTTGTGGAATAGTTACTGTGTCAGGCATTGTTTTATCTGTGTAGTATTAATAATTTTCTCACATATTGCTCTAATTTGAATTTTTAGTTAAAAAAGCAGACTCACAGGAGAGTAACAATATAAGCAATAGATAACTAAGTATGAGTTATCTAAATAGTGGATTCCAACTAACTTTGCAAGTGTCAAAGAGTGATACCAAGTGTTAGAGAATTTCAAAAGAAAGATGTAGACTAGAGTTGAAGAAAGACTTTGGAGATAATCATATTTGAACTTGGACTATGAAGAATAGGTAGGATGGTCTTTTTAAGTAAATGATGATGCACTCATATAAAAAGCTGTGTTTCTGTTTTTGTTTTGTTTTGTTTTGGTTTTTTTTGAGACGGAGTCTCACTCTGTCACCCAGGCTGGAGTGCAGTGGCATGATCTTGGCTCACTGTAACCTCCGCTTCCTGGTCTCTTTGATTTATTCCTTTCCATATTAAAAAAATAATAGTACTCTGTAATAGTCTGGTATCTCATGTATCTGGAGCCTTTGCTTAAATAAAATAAAAATATTAGTCTTGCTTTTTCTTTCTTTTTTTGAGACAGAGTCTCACTCTGTCACCCAGGCTGGAGTGCAGTGGCACGATCTCGGTAGTGAGATCTAGGCTTACTGCAACCTCCCAGGTTCAAGCAATTCTCATGCCTCAGCCTCCCAAGTAGCCGGGATTACAGGCACCTGCCACCATGCCTGGCTAATTTTTGTATTTTTAGTAGGGTTTCGCCATGTTGGCCAGGCTGTTCTGGAATTCCTGACCTCAAGTGATCCACCTGCCTTGGCCTCCCAAAGTGTTGAGATTACAGGTGTGAGCTGCTTATGTTTTATTACAAGACTAAGGAAGCCAGGCGCTGTGGCTCACGCCTGTAATCCCAGCACTTTGGGAGGCTGAGGCAGGTGGATCATCTGAGGTCAGGAGTTTAAGACCAGCCTGACCAACATGGTGAAACCCGTTTGTACTAAAAATACAAAATTAGCCAGGCCTAGTGGCGCATGCTTGTAATCCCAGCTACTTGGGAGGCTGAGGCAGGAGAATTGCTTGAAACCAGGGGACAGAGGTTGCAGTGAGCTGAGATCACGCCATTGCACTCCATCCTGGGCAACAAGAGTGAAACTCTGTCCAAAAAAAAAAAAAAAAGACTAAGGCAATCAATTTGTGGACATCATAAGGGACTCAACATTATTTGCTGATCCCTGGGGTATCATTTAAGACTGCTTTGGAAGGAGTGGAAGAAATATGGCTTCCAACTAACTTTGCAAAGGAATGGAAGAAATATGGGTTCCAACTAACCTTCCAGGTTGAGTCATGGACTCCTTAATAGGCCTTCTAGAATATATTAAAGTGTAAATATCAATGTATCTATCCATCCATTATCTAAAATTATTTTTCTCCTAAGTCATTTATATTTGATTATTGTTTTTACTATGGTTGGTGGAAGAAAAACAATTTGAAATCAACTACTAAAAATCATTGAAACCAAAGATTTAGATTTTTTGGGGGGCAGGGAGATAATCATCAAGAATATATCAGAAAGGATTTAATGGTTAAGGCTCTGTATGGTGGCTTATGCCTGTAATTCCAGAACTTTGGGAGGCCAAGGTGGGTCTAGCCCCTTGAGCCCAGAATTTTGAGACCAGCCTGGGCAACGTAGTGAAAACTTGTCTCTACAAAAAAAAAAAAAAAAAAAAATTAGCTGGGTGTGGTGGTATGTACCTGTAGTTCCAGCTACTAGGGAGGCTAAGGTGGGAGGATCACTTGAGCCTGGAAGGTCAGGGCTGCAGTGAGCCATAGTCATGCCATTATACTCCATCCTGGGCAACAAAGCAAGACTGTGTTTCAATCAATAAATAAGTAAATAAATGATTGCACTGTACTCAAAGTTAAAATAGGGAATGCTGTATGTGGATGTATTATTCATCAGCTTTTATATTTGAGATGCCTATAATTGCCATGTGTAAATTAATTTCCACAAGAAGTAGTCATCATTGTAATTTTTTTTGAAGGTTTCAAATATACTTTATTTCTTCAGTGATGCCATATCTTAATGGATACACAGTGCTTTTACTTGGCATCAATTATGAGCTGTTTTTTATTTTATTGCATTTTATTTATTTATTTAAGATGGAGTTTTGCTCTTTTGGCCAGGCTGGAGTGAAGTGGCACAATCTCGGCTCACTGCAACTTCTGCCCCCACTTCCCCCTTCCACCCCAGCCCCGGAGTACAAGTGATTCTCCTGCCTCAGCCTCCTGAGTAGCTGGGATTGTAGGTACCCGCCACTATGCCCGACTAATTTTTGTATCTTTAGTAGAGATGGGGTTTCGCTGTGTTGGCCAGGCTAGACTGGTCTTGAACTTCTGACCTCAGGTGATCCACCTGCGTTGGCCTCCCAAAGTGCTAGGATTATAGGTGTGAGCCACTGTGTCCAGCTGATGAGCTGATTTTTGTTTTGTTTTATTTTGTTTTGTTTTGAGACAGAGTCTCGCTCTGTCGCCCAGGCTGGAGTGCAGTGGCGTGCTCACCATAATCTCCGCTTCCTGAGTTCAAGCGATTCTCCTGCCTCAGCCTTCCGAGTAGCTGGTATTACAGGCGCAAGCCACCATGCTGGCTAATTTTTGTATTTTTAGTAGAGATGGAGTTTCTCCATGTTGGCCAAGTTGGTCTTGAACTCAACCTCATGATCTGCCCGACTCGGCCTCCTAAAGTGCTGGGATTACAGGTGTGAGCCGCTGCGCCCAGCCGATGAGCTGTTTTTTAAACAATTCAGTATTATACCAGCTGGGATGATTACTGATCTCTCCAGTAATCCCCTGTTGGGGATACTGGGATACCTCCAGTATCCCCTGTTGGAGTGACTCTCCCAACAGGGGATAGGTTCAATTCTATTCCAATTTGTGTTGCTCCATATGTCCATACAGCAATACAGAAAGTGGCTCCACTAGCTAATACAATATTACCATATTTGTCGTGAAAATCAGGTTTATGTTTCTGGTGGCTCTGCCTTGCCATTGTTTGCTGAATGCTTTGAACTTGGAGATGACTTAGTGTGTTGTTGTTGTTGTTGTTTTTTTTTTTTTAGATGGAGTCTCACTCTGTCACCCAGGCTGGAGTGCAGTGGTGCAATCTTGGCTCACTGCAACCTCCACATCCCAGGTTCAAGCTCCCTGCCTTAGCTTCCTGAGTAGCTGGGATTACAGGTGCTCGCCAGCACGCCCAGCTAATTTTTTTTGTAATTTTTAGTGGAGACAGGGTTTCTCCATGTTGGTCAGGCTGGTGTCGAACTCCTGACCTCAAATGATCCGCCCACCTTGGCCTTCTAAAGTGGTGGGATTACAGGTGTGTGCCACTGTGCCCTGCCGTTAGTGCATTTTTGACCAAGGGAAACATTGTGAAGGTGAAGATAGAACGGCGGCAATGTTGGCCGGGCGCGGTGGCTCAAGCCTGTAATCCCAGCACTTTGGGAGGCCGAGGCGGGTGGATCACGAGGTCAGGAGATCGAGACCATCCTGGCTATCACAGTGAAACCCCGTCTCTACAAAAAAAAAATACAAAAAACTAGCTGGGTGTGGTGGCGGGCGCCTGTAGTCCCAGCTACTCGGGAGGCTGAGGCAGGAGAATGGCGTAAACCCGGGAGGCAGAGCTTGCAGTGAGCTGAGATCCGGCCACTGTACTCCTGGGCCACAGAGCGAGATTCAGTCTCAAAAACAAAACAAAACAAAAAAAAAAGAACTGCGTCAATGCAGCTGCTGCTTTGGTGCAAATTCCCATCATTGTAATCTCTCTTGTTTGTAGATGTTTCATTTAATGGATTATGGCTTCAAATGGGTACTTGATACTTTCTGATAGGATTTACCTGGTAACTACACAGAATTAAATAGACAATTTAGTGAGCTATGAAAATATAGCTTTAATAGGGAAAGCACTTTTTAAAAATAACTTAAGAAAATCTTACCAAAACTGACTTGAAAAGAAATTGAAAATCTTTATAATTTTGTAACCATAAAAGAAATTTAATTAGTAATTTAAAAGATCTACCAAAACAATTCTAGGCCCATATGATTTCCTTTTTTTTTTTTTTTTAATCATTGTAATTTTTAAAAACTTCATGTCCAGGTGTGGTGGCTCATGCCTGTAATCCCAGCACTTTGGAAGTCCGAGGCGGGTGGATCACCTGAGGTCAGGAGTTCGAGACCAACCTGGCCAACATAGTGAAACTCTGCCTCTACTAAAAATACAAAAAAACTAGCTGGGCGTGATGGTGCATACTGTAATCCCAGCTACGCAGGAGGCTGAGGCAGGAGAATCACTTGAACCCAGGAGGCGGAGGTTGCAGTGAGCCGAGATCGTACCTCTTCACTCCAGCTTGGGCAAAAGAGAGACTCCGTCTCAAAAAAACAACAAAAAAAAGACCTTCACATAATATAAAATATACCATCATGGCTGGGCACGGTGGTTCATGCCTGTAATCCCAGCACTTTGGGAGGCCGAGGCAGGTGGATCACGAGTTCAGGAGTTTGAAACCAGCCTGGCCAACATGGTGAAACCTCGTCTCTACTAAAAACACAAAAAATTAGCCAGGCATGGTGGCAGGCACCTGTAATCTCAGCTACTTGGGAGGCTGAGGCAGGAGAATCACTTCAACCCAGGAGGTGGAGGTTGCAGTGAGCCAAGATTGTGCCATTGCACTCCAGCCTGGACAACAGTGCGAGACTCTGTCTCTAAATAAATAATAAATAAATAAATAATACCGTGATAAACTTTTTTTTTTTTTTTGAGGCAGAGTCTCGCTCTTGTTGCCCAGGCTGGAGTGCAATGGAGCGATCTCAGCTCACTGCAATCTCCACCTCCCGAGTTCAAGCAATTCTCCTGCCTTAGCCTCCCAAGTAGCTGGGATAACAGGCATCAGCCACCATGCCTGGGTAATTTTTTGTATTTTTGGTAGAGATGAGACTTCACCACGTTGGCCAGGCTGGTCTCGAGCTTCTGACCTCAGGTGAGCCACTTGCCTCAGCTTCCCAAAGTGCTGGGATTATAGGCGTGAGCCACCACTCCTGGCTTTGCTGTTTTTTTTTTTTTTTTTTTTTTTAGACAGAGACTTTTACTTTGTTGCACAGGCTGGAGTGCAGTGGCACAGTCTCAGCTCATGCAACCTCCACCTCCTGGGTTCAAGCAATTCTCGTGCCTCAGCCTCCTGAGTAGCTGGGATTATAGGCGCCTGCCACCACACCTGGCTAATTTTTTGTATTTTAGTAAAGACGGGGTTTCACCATGTTTCTCAGGCTGGTCTCGAACTCCGGAGCTCAGGCAATCTGCCTTCCCCAAGTGCTAGGATTACAAGCATGAGCCACCGCACCTGGCCCATCATAAGCACTTTCAAGTGTACTGTTGAGTGGTATTAAGCATATTAACATTGTTTTGAAGCAGATCTCCAGATCTCATCTTGCAAATCTGAAACTCTGTACCCATTAAACAGCTACCAGTCTTTTCCCCTATTGCCCAACCCCTGGTAACCAACCTTTACTTTGTTTCTATGATTTTGTCTACTTTAGATACCTCGTATAAGTAAGTGGGATCATGTAATATTTGTCTTTGGCTTATTTCACTCAGTATAATGTCTTCAGGGTTCAGTCGTAGCATATGAAGGGATTTTCTTCCTTTTTAAGGCTGAATAATATTCCATTTATGTATATACTACATTTTGTTTATACATTAATCTGTTGATAGACTTTGGGTTGCTTCCAACTCTTAGCTATTGTGAATAGTGCTACTGTGAACATGGGTCTGCTAGTATAATGTCTCTTTGAGACTCTGCTTTCAGTTTTGGTTTTTTTTTTTTAGATGTATACCCAGAATAAGAAGGATTGCTGTATTGTGTGGTATTTTTAAAAACATTTTTTGGGGAACCTCCATACCGTTTTCCATAGCAGTTGCCCCATTTTACAATCTCACCAACAGTGCTCAAGGGTTCCAGTTACTCCACTTCCTTGCCAACACTTGTTCTCTTCTTTTCTTTTTTCTTTTAGTAGCCATCTTAATCAGGCCCATATAGATTTATAAATGAGTTCTACCAAACATTTATAGACACTCATAACTTTAGATAAATTCTTCCTGAATCAAGAAAAAGAAGAAACATTGTCATTCTCATTTAAGTATTTAATGGGTTATTCTAAGATGAATACTGCTTAAAAAGCAAAAGATAATTTGCTGATATATATGAAATACGGTTGTTGGATCCAAGACCACTATACAGTTGGATTCCATTATACAAGTAGCAGATAACAAATGTAATTTTAAAAAAGCTTTATTGAGATATAATTCACATAACCATACAAATCACCAGTTTTAAGTATACAATTCAATGTTTTGGTGCATTACATTGTTAATTTTTTAAAATTATAAAATATATATGACATAATTTTTCATTTTAACTGTTTTAAGTGTACAATTCAGTGGCAATAATTACATTTACAATGTTGTGCAGCTATATTCATCTTCCATATAGAAACTCTATAACCATTAAGCAATGACTCACTCATTCTCCCCTCACTCTCAGCTCCTGGTAAATTCTATTCAACTTTCTTTCTCTATGAATTTGCCTATTCTAGCTATTTCATATAAATGGAATCATACAATATTTGTCCTTTTGTGTCTTCGTATTTCATTTAGTATAATGTTGGTGTTCATCCATATTGTAGCATGTATCAGAACTTTACTCATTTTTATGACTGAATAATACTGCATTGTACATACAGACCACATTTTGTTTATTCAGTCATCTGTTGATGGACACTTGGGTTTTTTTTTGTTGTTGTTTGTTTGCTTTTTTGAGACAGAGTCTCACTCTGTTGCCAGGCTGGAGTGCAG
The DNA here is from genome assembly GCF_043159975.1 of Macaca nemestrina. NCBI lineage: Eukaryota > Metazoa > Chordata > Mammalia > Primates > Cercopithecidae > Macaca > Macaca nemestrina. The sequence continues at coordinate 187,505,967 of NC_092125.1, forward strand.
TGGCGTGATCTCGGCTCACTGCAACCTCCGTCTCCAGATTCAAGTGATTCTCCTGCCTCAGCCTCCTGAGTAGCTGGGACTACAGGTGTATGCCACCACACCCAGTTACTTTTTTTGTATTTTTAGTAGAGACGGGGTTTCACCATGTGTGGCCAGGATGGTCTCCATCTCTTGACCTCGTGATCCGCCCACCTCAGCCTCCCAAAGTGCTGGGATTACAGGCGTGAGCCACCATGCCCAGCCCACTTGGGATGTTTTCACAAAATTTTTTTTTTTTTTGAGACGGAGTTTCGCTCTGTTGCCCAGGCTGGAGGGCAGTGGTGTGATCTCAGCTTGCTGCAACCTCTGCCTTCTGGGTTCAAGCTATTCTTCGTGCCTCAGTCACCCAAGTAGCTGGGATTACAGATGTGCCACCACACCCAGCTAATTTTTGTATTTTTAGTAGAGACAGTGTTTCGACACGTTGACTAGGCTAGTCTTAAACTCCTAGCCCCAAGTGTTCTGCCTACCTCAGCCTCCCAAAGTGCTAGGATTACGTGCATGAGCCACAGTTCCTGGCCTACAAAATATATTTTAAAAAAGATATTCATTATAGCAGTAATAGCTACAAGGACAACAGTTGAAAAGTACCAGTGAACAAAATCAACAAAAGATGCACATGACCTTTTATGGTGAGAATTATACAATTTCCATTAAAAGACATGAGAAGATCTAATTGGGATACCATATTAACTGATAGGAAGACTCAGTGACATAAACATGTCAATTCTTTCCAAATTAATTTGTAAGTTCAGTGCACTTCTGTTTAATATAATGACAGGGTATTTCATATAACTTGACAAGCTCTAAAATTTATAAAGAAGAGGAAACTGCCAAGAAAAATTAGGAAGGCACACTTAGTCTTTTACACAGCGTTATTTATAAAGCCAATATTGTTAATATTTAAGGCAATGTGGTATTGACACAGGATAGACCAACCTCTGTGAAGAATAAAGAGCCCAGAAACAGAACCCCTGAATATAAAGAAACTTAATACATGACAGTGAGTGTTGAAGATGAGTAAGGAGATGATGGACTGACTAAACAGTGAATGATAATGGAACAATTGGTTATTTATATGGAAAATAAAATGAGGTTTCTACTTACCATATTAAAAAATGTACCTGATAATTAGAGATGTTAATGTGAAAAGTAAAACTTTTAGAAAAAAGTGGGAGAATGCTTTTATGATATTAGGGCAGGGAGGGTAGAAAGGATTTCTTCAATAAGACTTGAAATTTGAACTGTAAAAGAAAAAGATTGATAAATATGTCTAGATTAAAATAAAAAATATACAGTGACTGAAATTCAGCATGAGATAGAAAGATACCCCATCATTTGGGAGAAAATACTTGCAGAAAAAATAACTAAAAAGGATTAATAATCAGGATATATGAAGAATATTTTACCAACCAGTAGTAATAATAAGACAATAGATTGGAAATTCATAGAAGACAAAATACAAATGTCCTGCAGACATGAAAAGGTGTTCAACCTCTTTAGTAGCCATGGAAATGCAAATTAAAACTTCAGTGGAATAATATTTTATACTCACCATTTTGGTGAGGATGTAGAATAAGGAAAACTCTCATATACTTATGTGGACAGTGGAATATCAACTAGAACCTCATTGTAGAGAGGAACTTAGCAATATCTAGTAAAGTATATACCCTAGGGAAACTGTAGAAGATGAACAAGAGTTTGTACCTGGGACAAGTACCATTAAGTTCATAGCAACATTGTTCGTAAAAACAGAAAACTAGAAACAGCTCAAATGTCCATCATTAAGAGAATGAAGAAATTAATATAGAGTATTCATGTAATGGTAGAGGTGAGAAAATAAAAATACCTACTTGTATCAACATAAATTAATCTAAAAATGTAATGCAGAATGAAATGCTGTGGAAAGATTCCTCCTGTATAAAGTTCATACAGATACGAAATATGTTAGGAGATGGAACCCCTGGGGGAAAATAAGGGAATTTGGGAGGGGTAAAAAGCAGTGGTGGAGGAAGAAAAGCCTGAGGGAAAATCAACCTTGCATTCCAAGGAGTCTAAAAAGGAGCAGCCAGAGATTTAGAACCAGGTAGTTTTTCTGTCATATAAAAAATTGTACTAGGTTGAAAGTAAGTCCTGAATTGAAACATCTAATTCCCTCTGTGATTGGTCTTTGTGTATGTACTTTTGTGTTTTATTACAACTTAAAAAGGTCTGATAAAATTCTGTTTTAAATTAGGTAGAATTTTGAAAGTACCTTTGTTTGACTACTTTTTCTGTTATGATATAATTCACATGCCGTATATCCACCTTTTAAAAGTGTTTTTAACCACATCAGTGGTTTTTAGTATAGTCGCATAGTTGTGCAACTATTACAACTGTCTTATTCCAGAACATTCTTATCACCCCAAAAGAAGTCCTGTAACTATTAAGAGTCACTGTCGGCTGGGTGGGGTGGCTCATGCCCATAATCCCAGCTCTGGGAGACTGAGGTGGGAGGATCAGTTGGGGCCAGGAGTTCGAGACCAGCTTGGGCAGTATAGCGAGACCCTGTCTCTACAAAAATTTTTAAAAAAAATTAGCTAAGCATGGTGTCGTGCGCCTGTAGTCCCAGCTACTTGGTAGGTCAATGTGAGAGGATTGCTTGAAGTCAGTAGTTTGAGGTTGTCAGCTATGATAGTGCCACTGCACTCCAGCCTGGGTGGGTGAGCAAGATCCTGTCTCAAAAAAAAGTCACTCCCCATTCTTCTTAGCCCCAGTCTGTGGCAACTGTTAATCTACTTTCTGTCTCTGTAAGTTTGCCTATTCTGCACATTTCATGGAAATGGAATGACATGGTATATAGCCTTTTGTGTTTGACTTCTTTCACTTAGCATAATGTTTTCAAGGTTTATTCAATTGTGGTATGTATCAGTACTTCATTCCTTTTTATGGCTAAACAATATTCCACTCTGAGTATTTGTTTATCCATTCACCAGTTAATGGATATTTGGGTTGTTTCCACCTTTAGCTATTTTGAATAATGCTGCCATGAACATTCATTGCAAGTTTTTATGTGAACTTAGTTTTTAGTTCTGTTGCGTATACACCTAGGAGTAGAATTACTGGGTCATATTTACTTTCCTGACAGCAGTGTATTATGGTTTCACTTTTTCCACATCGTCACCAAGACTTGTTATATATCCTTTTGATTACAGCTATCCTAGTGGATGTGAGGTAGTATGTCACTGTGGTTTTGATTTGCATTTTCCTAATGGCTGATGATGCTGAGTATCTTTTTTATGTGCTTGTTGGAATGGAATTGTTTTTTTAATTTCATTTTTGGATTGTTCATTGCTAGTGTGTAGAAATACTCTTGATTTTTGTATATTCATCTTGTATTCTGCAACCTTGTTGAACTCTTTTATTAGCTTTAGTAGTTTTTTGAGTATTTCTTATGATTGAGTATGCAAATAGAGATCGTCATTTTCCTTTTCTCTCTCTGGATGCCTTTTATTTATTTTACTTCCCTAATAGCCCTGGCTAGAATCTTTTTTTTTTTTTTTTTTTTTTTTAATTTTTTTTGAGATGGAGTTTCGTTCTTGTTGCCCTGGCTGGAGTGCAATGGTGTGATCTTGGCTCACTGCAGCCTTCACCTCCTGGGTTCAAGTGAGTCTTCTGCCTCAGCCTCTTGAGTAGCTGGGACTACAGGTGTGTGCCACCATGCCCAGCTCATTTTTGTATTTTTAGTAGAGACAGGGTTTCACCGTGTTGGCCGGGATGGTCTTGAACTCCTGACCTCAGGTGATCCACCTGCCTCAGCCTCCCAAAGTGCTGGGATTACAGGCGTGAGCCACCATGCCCAGCCCCTAGCTAGAATCTTAATTACAGTGTTGAATAGACGTGGTAAGAGCAGACATCCTTGTGCTGTTTTTGATTGTAGGGGAAAACATTCAGTTTGTCACCATGAATTATGATGCTAGCTGTGGGTTTTCTGTAGATACTCTTTATCAGGTGAGGAATTCCCTTTAATCCTAGTTTTTGAGTATTTTTATCATAAGTAGGTGTTTAATTTTTGAATTATATATTTTTTTGGAGGCAGGGTCTCACAATGTTGACCAGGCTGGTTTTGAACTCTTGGCCTCAAGGTATCCTCTCGCCGTGACCTCCCAAAGTACTAGGATTATAGATGTGAGCTACTGCACCTGGTAGGGTGTTTAATTTTGTCACATGATTTTTCTGCATCTGTTGAGATGATTATGCTGGTCTTTGTCCTTTATTCTGTTAATATGGTGTGTTACCTTGATTGATTTTTGTTTGTTGAGCCAATCTTGCATTCCTGGAAACAAATCTCACTTGGTCATGATATATAATCCTGTTTATATGTTGCTGGAGTTGGTTTGCTAGTATTTTGTTGAGGATTTTTGTGTCTGTGTTCATAAGGGATATTGGCCTGTAGGTTTTTCCTTTTGTTTTGTTTTGTTTTTTGTTTTTTTCTTTTTCTGGTTTTGGTATCAGGGGAATACTGGCCTCACAGAATGAGTTGAGAAGTTCCCTGAATACTTATCTGATCCTAGTTTTCTTCAGTTTTGTTATTGACTTCTTCTTCTTCTTCTTTTTTTTTTTTTAAAGACAGAGTCTCACTCTGTTGCCCAGGATGGAGTGCAGTGACGTGATCTGCGCTCACTGCAACCTCTGCCTCCCAGGTTCAAGTGATCTTCCCACCTCAGCCTTCCAAGTAGCTGGGATTACACCGTGTTGGCCAGGCTGCTCTCTTGACTGTTGACCTCAAGTGATCTGCCTACCTGTCTCCCTAAGTGATTACAGACGTGAGCCACTGCACCTGGCCAGTTTTATTACTGCCTTCTAAAAATATATTAATGCTATTTTTTTGTTCTGGTTATTCTTTTTAAGAACACATAGAAATACTTTGTTAGATTCTAATTTAATGTAGCTTACCAGTGAGGAATGACTTATGGCACCCAGCAGAATATTAATGAAATTTCTGGTATTTCAGTGAAATCTGCCTAGTATACTGTCTTTCAGATGACTGAATATAAAAGTCCATAAAAATTAGAGATGAGAGAGACTATGGTGGTATAATCAACCATTTTACAGATAAATAAAACAGATTGTTCAAAGTTACTCTGCTAGGTTACCTGACAGCCAGGAGATTTTACTTTGGTGGTTTTTACTTACCAATGATTAGTAGTGTGTGAAAAGGATAGGTTTTTTTTAAAAAAAAGATTTAATTTCATCTGTGTGTTTGTGAGCAATGCTAAGAAACAAATATAGTATTTATTTGAATGAAATAAATGTAAAACTTATGCATGCCCACTCATTCTGTACTCCAGCTGGAGAAGCCCTAGAACATATATTTAATCCATTGTGTTGGGCGCAGTGGCTCACGCCTGCAATCCCAGTGCTTTAGGAGGCCGAGGCAGGAGGATGATTTGAGTCCAGGAGTTTGAGACCATCCTGGGTAACATAGCGAGACCTTGTCTCCATAAAAATAAAAATATATGTATAATTCATTGCTATCAGGAGGAAATTTATTATTATTATCAACAGCATTTGGGGAAGTCTTCAAAGCAATTAACTTTAACTGAAGAAACTACTTACCCAAATTATATCATATGAGTGGGTGGTATCAAAATGAAATCTTGAAGAAACTGTCTCCAACTTGGAAAGAGGTATAGAGGGAGAATCACATTAATGTATCAACCTAATATATCAACCTAAATGTGTCAACCTTTAACTTTTAATTAATTGTTTTCCCTTCTAATTGTTTTTTTACTTCTACTTTTAAGTTCAGGGGTACGTGTGCAGGATGTGCATTTTTGTTACATAAGTAAACATGTGCCAGGGTGATTTGCTACACAGATCATCCCATCACCTAGGTATTAAGCCCAGCATCCATTAGCTATTCTGCCTGATGCTCTCTCTCCCCCGACCACCCCCCGACAGGCCCCAGTTTGTGGTGTTCCCTGCCATGTGTCCATGTGTTCTCATCATGTAGTTCCCACTTATAAGTGAGGATATGCAGTGTTTGGTTTTCTGTTCCTGCGATCCTCCTGCCTCGTCCTCTCAAAGTTAGTTTGCTGAGGATAATGGCTTCTAACTCCATCCATGTCCCTGCAAAGGACATTATCTTGTTCCTTTTTATGGCTGCATAGTATTCCATGCTGTGTATATACCATATTTTCTTTATCCAGTCTATCATGGATTGGGCATTTAGGTTGATTTTGTGCCTTTGCTATTGTGAATAGTGCTGCAATGAACATACACATGCATGTATCTTAATAATAGTATGATTTGTATTCTTTTTGGTGTATACCCAGTAATGAGATTACTGGGTCAAATAGTATTTCTGCCTTTAGGTCTTTGAGGAATCGCCACCCTCTAGTTGTTGAAGTAATTGTTTATTTTGATTGTGAAACAGTTTTTTAAAATGTGTTTTCAGAGAGAAATGAGTACTATAATTTTATGAAAATATCATATGTGTCTCGAAAAATAAAATCATCCTTCAATTTTGCTGAGCCAAGAAACTCAACTAAAACTACCTGCTGGAAATGGCACAGTTTTCTGTCTCAGCGTCAGTAACATACAATCCAAATTCTATGTTGTGATTGACTGTTGTACCGTTTTCATTCAGAGATTAGTTTTGCCAACAATGTCTGATTTGGGATTGGGATTTAGCTCACAAAGCAGTTGGTTGTTGGGGCATAGGAAGGGGTTAGTGTTACTAATGAGCACACTACAGAGAAATCATTCCGCTGGGGAAAAATAGCATTTGTCCATGCATGAGCAAAGTTGTTCTGTAATTCAATGCTGGATGCCAAATAGTCAGTGAAGTTTGGATTTGGATGTGGCAGCTTACGGATGCTGGGGGGAAATTTTGTATAATCATTGTCTTTTAAAATGAACTTGATAAAAGCTGTCAGTTTTTTCCCTTTTAGAAAGATGAAATGTTTTTTGTCTTTTCTCTCTCCTCCTGTTTCCATAATTTTATTTTTAGGCTTTCAAAAAGTTGAAGATTTAATTAAAATAAATGTTTTCCCCTTGGTTAGCTTGATTAACTAGTCTTTTTTCCCTAAGCATTATTCTGCACCTAAGATTATATGCTAACATCCAAGATAGTTCTAATTCTCTTCATCTTTTGTTCCTCTAAAATGAAATAGATTTGTGAATTTTAGGAAATATGTATTATGAAATTATTTTGTTTTATTTTGTAGTTTGAACCTTTTATAATATCTAGTTATCACAAATAGATATCTTTGGGATTTTTTTCTTGTTTCTTGGTTCTTTAACAGTCAGAATTTATTATTTGATGGAATATTTTAGGTTTGTTTTGTGTCTTTGATAACATCGTTCATTTTCGACACTTTTTTTTGTTTTTTTTTGAGACAGGGTCTCACTCTGTTGCCCAGGTTGGAGTGCAGTGGTACAATCTTGGCTCACTGCAGCCTTGACTTCCTGGGCTCAGGTGATCCTCTCACCTCAGCTTCTCAAACAGCTGGGACTACAGGCACACACCACCATACCCGGCTGATTGCTGTATTTTTTTGTAGAGACAGTTTCTCCATGTGTTGCCCAGGCTGGTCTTTTTTTTTTTTTTTTTTTTTTTTTTTGAGACGGAGTCTCACTCTGTCACCCAGACTGGAGTGCAGTGGCATGATCTTGGCTCACTGCAAACTCTGCCTCCTGGGTTCAAGCGATTCTCCTGCCTCAGCCTCCCAAATAGCTGGGATTACAGGCACCTGCCACCACGCTCGGCTAATTTGCCTAGGCTGGTCTTAACCTCCTGGAGTCAAGTGATCTGCCCACCTCAGCCTCCCAAAGTGCTAGGATTACATGCATGAGCCACCACACCTGGCTGACAACATTTAACAGAATAATTTATGTTCTTAGTATTTAAATGCCCTCAATACTATATAGCAAAGATTTATGTGACTGAACCGTTTTTCTTAAACTGAGCATTTTCATGTCAAAGATATGTGTAGGAGATCGCATTTACTATTTGGAAGGTAAATATTAAGAATTTTTTGGAAAGCAAATGTGAGAAGTTGACAAAGAGAAGGAGATATTGGGGGCATTGCAAATCCCTTACAATATTTCTTTTCAGCTGATTGACCAAAATATAGCTTAAATGAGTTAACTGCAAAACAGAAACATGAATTAGTAATAGTGTCTAGTTCTTCCTAATGAAACTTAAAGGCAGATTCTGATCTGCTAGCTTATGATCTCTAGTTATACTAAACTACCAGTACCAGCTAATTAAGCTGGGAGTTCTGGGGACTTTTTCCTAACACAAGAATAATACTTTTATGTTTGCCGTTTTTGGTTCTACATATGTTACTTAGGGCTGGTTCAGGGAGGTAGAATATGATGTTTGAAATAGCTTGTAGTGAAGAATGGGAGGGAGGTAAATTTAGGGTAAGATTTTTGGATTGTTTTGAGGGTCCACTTATGGTTGGAGACCATTATTAGTGAAACCAATTGAAGATGATGTAACTTTTTTCCTCTATTAGCCTAGAGAGAGAGAGCAGAAAAAGCATGAAAACGGATTGAGCTATGGTCGGGGTCTTGCCAGACAGGTACAGTGGGAGGATAAGAGAGCAAAAGAGACGATAGTATTAGTTGAGAGAGAGGGATAATGAAGACCAGTATGGGATAGAAAGAAAGTACTAAGTTTGAGGAATTAGAGGTCTTACTGAGGTGAAAGAACAGTGGTAGCATTGCTGTAAATTGGAGGTCTCATTGAGGTGAAAGAACTGGGATTACTGGAGTAAGTGGTAAAGATGTAGAGAGAGGGCCAAGTGTGGTGGCTGACTCCTGTAATCCCAGCACTTTGAGAGGGCAAGGTGGGTGGATCACGAGTTCAGGAGATCGAGACCAGCCTGTCTAACACGGTGAAATCCCGTCTCTACTAAAAATACAAAAAATTAGCTGGGTGTGGTGGCCCGTGCCTGTAGTACCAGCTAACTCGGGAGGCTGAGGCAAAATCGCTTCAACCTGGGAGGCGGAGGTTGGCAGTGAGTCGAGATAGCACTACTGCACTCCAGCCTGGGCGACAGAGCGAGACTCCGTCTCAAAAAAAAAAAAAAAAAAAAAAGTAGAGAGGTCAAGGAGTACCTTTGTGGGGTTAGGAATGTGGTTCTCATTCTAGTTTTATATCAGAATTACCAATTGCCTTTTTAAAAAAACATAGTTACCCAGGTCTCATTCTGGATCAATGGAATCAGAATCTGTAGGCCGTTGGGCTAAGGCATCTTCATTTAAGATGTTATACATACAGCTGATTAAAAAAATACTCTAAAATTTACATACAGTAAAGTTTATACTCTTTGGTGTACAGTTCTTTGAGTTTTGACAAATGCATAGTGGTGCCTTTTATCAGGATAGGGTGGATAGGAACAGGTGAGGAAATGCGGTGGGCCCTCCCTATTCACAGATTCTGCATTCTCGAATTGAAATAACAAACAACTGTGGATACAGGGTGTGTGTGAAAAAACCAATAAAATTAACAATATAACAACAAAAATAATACAAATAAAAATACAGTATAACAATTCTTTACATAGCATTTACATTGTATTAGATACAAGTAATCTAGAGATGACTTAAAGTATATAGGAGGATGTGCATAAGCTGTATGCAAATACTGTGTCATTTTATAAAATGGACTTGAGTATCCTTGGATTTTGGTAACTGCAGGGATCCTGGAACCAATCCTATGAGGATACTGAGGTATGATTGTATGTATTTGGTTTTGAATACCCTCAGATTTGCTTGTTGCACTAAAGCTGCAGCCATAGAATTCAGAAGAGTGGAGATTATTACAATGAATTAATATTTTCTCTATCATTTCCTTAAGTCTAGATCTGGAATTGACATATTTTTTCTGTAAAGAGCCATATAGTAAATACTTTAGGCTTTGCAGGCCACAAATGATCTTTTGTGTGTGTGTGTGTGTGTGTGTGTGTGTGTGTGTTTATAACCATTTAAAAATGTAAAACCGGGCCAGGCGTGGTGGCTCATACGTGTAATCCCAGCGCTTTGGGAGGCCAAGGCAGGTGGATCACTTAAGTCAGGAGTTCAAGACCAGCCTGGCCAACATGGGGAAACCCCGTCTTTACTACAAATACAGAAATTAGCTGGGTGTGATAGCCCGTGCCTGTAGTCCCAGCTGCTCGAGAGGCTGAGGCAGGAGAATCGCTTGAATCTGGGAGGTGGAGGTTGCAGTAAGCCGAGATTGTACCACTGCACTCCAGTATGGGTAACAGAGTGAGACTCTGTCTCAAAAAAAAAAAAAAAAAAAAGTAAAAACGCTGGTCACAGTGGTGCACGCCTTTAGTTCCACAGCTACTCAGGAGGGTGAGGCAAGAAGATGACTTGAACCCAGGAGTTTGAGACCAGCCTGGGCAACATAGTGAGACCCTCATCTCAAAATAATAAAAAAAGTAAAAACTATTTTTTGCGCCTTGGAAAACAGGCAGAGGGCCATAGTTTGCTAACCCCAGGCAAATCATCAATACCACAATAAATCAAGCTCTCTGATTTGTAGTATTTGCTGATTTCCAAAATATAAATACTCCCACTGTGGCTGATTTCAATCTACTAGTGTGACTGACATACTGAATGCAGAATTTGAAAGAAATCCTCAGTAGCACACAGTATTTCCATTATATAAATACAATAGATGTTTCTTAAAAGCATAAATACAGTATTAATGAAGTAATGAGGTTTAAGCATTTTTAAACTTTATTTTTAATATAATTTAATTGTGAACTTATATGATTTAGTATTTAATAATGACTGTGTAGAGGCTGGGCACGGTGGCTCACACCTGTAATCCCAACACTTTGGGAGGCCAAGGCAGGCGGATCATGAGGTCAGGAGTTCGACACCAGCCTGACCAATATGGTGAAACCCTGTCTTTACTAAAAATACAAAAAAAACTAGCCAGGCATGGTGGCATGTGCCTGTAGTTCCAGCTACCCGGGAGGCTGAGGGAGGAGAATCGCCTGAACCTAGGAGGTGGAGGTTGCAGTGAGCTGAGATTGCACCACTGCACTCCATCCTGGGCAATAGAGGGAGACTCCATCTCAAAAAAAAAAAGTGTATAGAATAGCAGCTTGCAAAATTCCTGAAAATACAACAATCAGCTCTCACTAGCCTGTACAAGTTGGATTCAACATAGCATGGAACTTAAGGCTCAGACAGGTGAGATAATTTACCAAGTCTAGTTTAAGTGGTAGAATCAGAAGAAACGCTAGGTTTCTTTTGATTTTTATCTTAAAGCAATATGGGTTTATAGTTTAAAAAGTCAAAAAGTACTACAAGGTTTATAGTACAAAATCATGAGTTGCCTGTCCTACCCTCTCTTCTGCCACTTCCTAGCCCCCAGGGGCAACACTTAACTCTTCTGGCCTTTTCTTCTGGTGTTTACCTCCCTATTTTTTGTAATATGGTAATACTGCTATTTATAATTTTTCACCTTTTGATGTCATTTATTCCTTCTAAGAAAGATAGCGATTTACTTCTCTTATTCTCTTATGCCATACACTGTTTCCTTCTATGCATTTTCCAGTGTATTTATATCACAATTATAACTTTCTTAAATTATCTTCCAATATTTACACTATTATTACGTGCAGTGTTCACAGCTAAGCCATTAGTATATTATGATTGCATCCTTTCTTTCTTTTTTTTTTTTTTTGAGACGGAGTCTCACTCTGTCGCCTAGGCTGGAGTGCAGTGGCGCGATCTTGGTTCAGTGCAACCTCCACCTCCTGGGTTCAAGCTATTCTCCTGCCTCAGCCTCCCAAGTAGCTGGGACTACAGGTGCATGGCACCGTATTTGGCTAATTTTTTATACATTTTTAGTAGAGATGGGGTTTCACCATATTGGCCAGACTGGTCTCGAACTCCTGACCTTGTGATCTACCTGCCTCGGCCTCTCAAAGTGCTGGGATTACAGGTGTGAGCCACCATACCTGGCCACATTTCCTTTTTTTTATATATATAAATTTAAAGACAGAATTGTATGATTCTGACAGAACCGTATGACCGAACCATAAAATTCATCACAGTATGGTTAAACATCAGATAATTTACCATTTCCGTTCTTTTCTTAAACATACCCTCTAAACTGCCCTTCATCTTCCTGTTTGAATTCTAACTGTTTTCAGCTGTCATCCTGGTACTGCATTCAGCATTATGCTGGGCATTGCCATTGCTTCTCTCCGGTGTTGGCATCCATTTTCCTGCATTTTATACCACCTGCTTTCCTAGTTTATTTCTTCATTTTGGTGGAGCACATCATTCAGTAGCTTCCTAAGAAGGGTTGCTGAGAGATGAATTGGTTGAGATCTTGTATATCTGAAAATATCTATTCTACCATCATGTGTAATTGATAATTTGGCAGGATATATCATTCTAGCTTGAAAAAATCATTTTCCCTCAGATTTGGAAGGTTTATCTTCAGTGTTGCTAGTCTCCAGTGTTGTTGAGCAACCCAAAGACATTCTTTAGTCCTTTGTGACTTTTTTTTTGTTTGTTTTTGGTCCTTGTGATAGATTTTAGGACCTTCTCTTTTCCCCCCAGTGTTGTGAAATTCCACAGGGGTGTATTTTGATGTGGATCTTTTTCATTCATTATGTGGCATACTCTGTGGGCATTTTTATTCAGGAAATGTGTGTCCTTCAGTTCTTAAAATTTTTTTCTTATTTTAAAGATTTCTCTTCCTGCTTTCTGGAACTTCTGTTAGTTTGATGCTGGATCTTCTGAGTTGATCCTCTGATTCTCTTATCTTTCCCCTATTTTTTCATTACTTTCTCTTTTTGTTCCACTTCCTGGGAGATTTCAGCTTTACCTGCCAGATTGTGAACTGACTTAAAAAATTTTCTATAATAATTTTAATATATAAAGGCTTTTGTTCTTTGAATGTTACTTTAGTATAGATCTTGTTTGTCTTTCATAGATGCAGTCTTTCCTTTTATATATCTGAGATATGCTGTTTTTGTGTGTCTGTGAAGTTTTTTTTCCCTTGAATTCTCTGGTTACTCCCAAGTTTCTTCTTGTTTTGGTCTTCTTTAATGTAATGGCTTTCCTCAAATGTCTGGTGTTTTTTTAAATTTTAAGTTGTGGTAAATATATGTAACATGTAATTTATCATTTTAACCATTTGATCTATTTCTTTTAAAGTATTTATTTATTTACTTTAGAGATGGGATCTTGCTCTGTTGCCCAGGCTGGTCTCGAACTCTTGGGCTCAAGCAATACACCTGCCTTGGCTTCCCAGAATGCTGAGACTGTAGGCGTGAGCCATCACACTCAGTTGTTTTTAACCATTTTAAAATGTTTAAATTCTGTGGCTTTAAGGACATTCATACTGTTGTGCAACCATCACCACCATCCACCTCCAGAACTTTTTCATCTTCCTCAGCTGAAACTCTGTACCCATTAAATACTAACTTCCATTCCATCCTCCCCTCAGCCCTTGGTCAATAGCATTCTACTTTCTGTCTCTACGGATTTGACACTTTAGTAGCCTCATGTAAGAAGAATCATAATACTTGTCTTTTTGTGACTTGCTTATTTCACTTAGCGTAATATTTTCAATGTTCATCCATGTTGAAGCTCCATGTGAGTGGGCAGGAACTTGTTAACTGGAGGCCTTCACTGAGAAGTGATAAGATGATGAATACCTGCTAGGTGTGGTGGCTCACACCTGTACTCCCAGCAGTTTGGGAAGCCAAGGCAGGAAGATCATTTGAGCCCAGGAATTCGAGACCACCCTTGGCAATACAGTGAGACCCCGTCTCTACCTATTCTCAGCTGAGCTTGGTGTTCCCTGAGTCCAGAGCCTTTCTTTTCTTTTCTTTTCTTTTTTTTTTTTTTTAAACATTCTAAAACACAGCACTGAGCATGCTGTATCTTTCTTTTTTATTATTATTATGCTTTAAGTTCTAGGGTACATGTGCATGTGCAGGTTTGTTACATATGTATACATGTGCCATGTTGGTGTGCTGCACCCATCAACTTGTCATTTACATTAGGTATATCTCCTAATGCTATCCCTCCCCCATCCCCCCACCCCACAACAGGCCCCGGTGTATGATGTTCCCCACCCTGTGTCCAAGTGTTCTCATTATTCAGTTCCCACCTATGAGTGAGAACATGCGGTGTTTGGTTTTCTGTTCTTGCGATAGTTTGCTCAGAATGATGGTTTATGTCCTTTGTAGGGACATGGATGAAGAGTCCAGAGCCTTTCTAATTGTTTCTCTGTACTGGTGAATTGACAGGCAACCTTTGTCTAGGGTGGAGGAGGGGTAGTTGCCTGGTTGCTTGGGCAGGTGGGGAAGAGAATTGAGGACTTAACTGCTCTTTCTATAGATTGTCAGCCAACTCTTCTGTTTCTGGCCACATGACTCAATCCTCCCTTCAGAGATGCATTGTGCTTCCAATTCCTGGCCTTTCCAGAGTATAGTGGTGTGAATCAGGTTGCTTTTTTTTTTTTTTTTTTTTTGTTAAGACAGAGTCTCACTTTGTTGCCTAGACTGGAGTGTAATGGCACGATCTCGGCTCACTGTAACCTCTGCCTCCCAGGGTCAAGTGATTCTCCTGCCTCAGCCTCCCAAGTAGCTGGGATTACAGGTGCCCGCCACCACACTCAGCTAATTTTTGTATTTTTAGTAGAGACAGGGTTTCACCATGTTGGCCAGGCTGGTCTCAAACTCCTGACCTCAGGTGATCCACCTGCCTCAACCTCCCAAAGTGCAGGGATTATGAGTTGGAGTGCAGTGGCCATTTACATGTGTGATCATAGCACACTGTGGGTTTGAACTGGCTTCAAGCAATCCTCCCATCTCAGCCTCCAAGTAGCTGGGACTATAGGTGCACACCACTGCACCTGGCACCATTTTTGTGTTAAAACATATAAAACATACACAATATACATACATACATACATACATACATACATACAGTGTTCTCTGCTGTTCCTGGTCCCTATTGTATTCACTATTAACAGTTTGTGTGTTCTTCATATGTTTCTGTGCACATATATCCATATGCACACATACACACACACTTAAAACACCTATATGTCTCTATGTTTCTTCATATAGCTATGTATTAATTAAAACTGAATTGAAAATATCTTTCTGCATTGCTAATATTTAAAAACTTGTAATATAGGCCAGGCATGAGTGGCCCATGCCTATAATCCCAGCACTTTGGGAGGCCAAGGCGGAAGGATTACTTGAGGCCAGGAGATCGAGACCAGCTTGGGTAACGTAATGAGACGCTGTCTCACAATTTAAAAAAAAACCCCAAACTTGTAATATAGTTTCTAAAAATGGAAAGATAAATATTTTTCATTGTCTGCTAGATAGAAATAGAAGTGCTATATATTTTATGGATACTCATTTCAGAAGGTATTTGGTTAGGTGCACTTAACTTATCACTCAGCATTGCAGTGCTCACCTCATGCAAGAACTACTTTGTCAAGGAGTTGAAAAGATGACTAGTATCCTAATCAGTTTTTCCCTCAAGATAGTCCTTTTGAACTACTTAAAAGCTTAATGATTTGGAATTATTTTACCTTTATTTATAATATCACAAGATAAATATAAATCTGCTTATCTTAATGCAATTAGGAGGTTATTATGAGATAAATTTTTATTCACATTTGCCCAGTATATTCTACAATCTACATGGGAGTGTGGGGAACAACTCTCAGAGAGGGCAAAACATTTTTTTTTTAAATGTGATGCTTATTTTATTTATTTATTTATTTTTCCTTTTTTTCTTTATTTTATTATTATTATTATTATTATTATTATTATTATTATACTTTAAGTTCTAGGGTACATGTGCATAACGGGCAGGTTTGTTACATATGTATACTTGTGCCATGTTGGTGTGCTGCACCCATCAACTTGTCAGCACCCATCAACTCGTCATTTACATCAGGTATAACTCCCAATGAAAGGCGAAACATTTAGATTGAAGATTCAGTTTAGCTTGATAGAGCTACATTTGAGTGTATTCACAATTTTAGGAACAATGAATTATCTTGAAATTTATCCTTTGGATTATAAAGTCCATATGTATGGAGACTATATATATCTAATCTAGTTCATTGCTATGTTCACAGCTTCTGGAACATAGGAGGTGTTCAGTAGATATTTGCCTATGTCTGTGTGGAGTGATGATAGATAGTAGGAATGTAGAAATAGGCCAGTATTGCATTCAGTTCAGACCTTATGATTGTATTCTTTTAGCAACCTCATGTAGCAACTGCCTTTATAAAAATTTCATTCTTACATTTCTGTAGTTGAGAACAGCAAGATACAAGGAGGCAGCCCTCTGTAATAGATGTGAAATGGTCATTACATGTTTGTTGGTGGTAGAGCTATCTGTGAACTATCATTATCCATAAATGGCAGCTTCCTCATGCAGTCTGGTCAACTCAACTCATCTCAATATAGAGCTCCTCCAGTGAAGGGATGTAGAAAAGTCTCCATAACTCCATTTGAAGGTGATTAGAATGTAACCCACCTGCTGATACAATGAAGCACATTGGTTCTTGGGCTCTGTTGATCATGTACTCAAATCACTAAGGACTAGATTTGAGAAGCTTAGTGTTTGACCTTAAAGTTTCCCTAGAGGGGATCAATTACTCCTTTTGCTGGGTTTCCATTACAATTTGCTTTTTACTGCATTCTGATGAGTATTATAGTTAGGTGTTTCTGTGTGTCATTCTCTCTGGATTTGTTCTTTTGAGTGCAGGGAACACCTTATCTTTGTACCTTTTCATACTATAGTGCAGTGCTTTGTATAGCACAAATTTACACTGTTAATCCTTGTGTTAAGTAAGTAGAAGAATTATAAGTTTTGCTAAGTTATAGTTCAAACTGTAGCTACTTTTATAATTCACATAAAATCCTTTTCAAACAAGATGGTTATTTAGCTACTTCGAAAAAAAGTGTGGATTATAGCAAATCCACCCCCATCTAGTAATTTCAGAAGTCTGATATTTATTTATTTTAAAACAGCTTTATTGATATATAATTCACATGCCAGGCAGTTTACCCACATTGTATAATTCAGTGATTTTTTAGTATCTTCACAAAGTTGTACAACCATCATGATAGTCAATTTTGGAATATTTTCATTACCCTGAAAGAAATCCTTCATATAGCAGTCACTCCCTATTTCCCCCTTTACTCCCCAGTCCTAGCCAACCATTGATCTACTTTCTATCTCTATAGATTTGCCTATGGACAATGGGATTGTATAATATTTGGCCTTTCATGACAGGCTTCTTTCACTCAGCAAAATGTTTTCAGATTCGTCCATGTTGTAATATATCAGTACCTCATTCCTTTCTATTGCCGAATAATCTGTTGTATGGACATATACCTCATTTTATTTATCTGTTCATCTGTTGATAGATATTTGGGTTGTTTTCCATTTTTGGGCCATTATAAATAATGCTACTATGAACATTCCTGTACAAGTTCTTGTGTAGATATACGTTTCTTTTTTCTTGGGTATATGTAAGAGTGAAATTGCTGGGCAACTCTGCATTTAGCCTTTTGAGGAAGCCAGACTGTTTTCCAAGCAGCTGCATCATTTTACATTCCCACCAGCAGTCTATGAGTATTTCAATTTCTCCACATCCTCACCAACACTTGTTATTATCTGTCTTTTTGATTATAGTCATCCTAGTGGGTGTGAAGTGGTATTTCACTGTGGTTTTGATTTGCATTTCTCTGTTGGCTGATTATGTTCAGTATCTTTTCATGTGCTTATTGGCTACTTGTTTGTCTTTTGGAGAAATATATATTCAGATCCTTTGCCCATATTTAATTGGGTCATTTGTCTTTTATTGAATTAAAAGAGGTCTTTTATGTATTCTAGATATACGTACAAAAATATATTTACAGATACAATTACAAATATTTACAAAAATATATTTTATCAGTTCTACTTACAAAAACATTCTCCCATCCTGTAGGTTGTCTCTTCACTTTCTTGATGATGTCCTTTGGAGTACAGAAGTTTTTAATTTTGATGCAGTTGATCTATTTTTTTCTTGTTTGTTATTTTCAGTGTCATATTTAAGAAACCATTACCTAATATAAAGTCACAAATATTTAAGCCTATTTTTTCTTGTAAGAATTTTATGGTTTTAGGTCTTGACATTTAGGTCTTTGATCCATTTTTAGTTAATTTTGGTGTGAGACAGGGATCCAACTTCATTCTTTTTGCATGTGGATATCCACTTGTTCCAGAACAATTTGTTAAAAAGACTATTCTTTCCCTCATTGAATTATCTTGACACCATTGAATTATCTTGACACCCATGTTGAAAATCAGTTGACTAAGGGACTTTATTTATTTATTTTTGAGACAGAGTCTCACTCTGTCTCCCAGGCTGGAGTGCAGTGGTGCAATCTCGGCTCACTGCAACCTCTGCCTCTGGGGTTCTAGCAATTCTCCTGCTTCAGCCTCCCGAGTAGCTGGGATTACAGGTGTGCACCACCATGCCCAGCTAATATTTGTATTTTTAGTAGAGATGGGGTTTCATCATGTTGGCCAGACTGGTCTCGAACTCCTGACCTAAGTTGATCTGCCTGCCTCCGCCTCTCAAAGTGCTTGGATTACAGGTGTGAGCCACCACACCCGGCCAACTAAGGGACTTCTGTTTGGGGGAAAATATTCACATTGTTCTCCTTCCCCCCAAGATTGCTTACAATTTTTTGATTAAATTAAGAAAAAAGAAACAATCTCAAAAAAGTTACAAGTACAGTTCAAAGAACGTAATTTTTTTGAATCATTTGAGAGTAAGTTGTCAGCATGATGCCATATGATGACCATGTTTGTGTGTATTTCCCACAAACAAGAACATTTTCCTACAGAAGCGCAATATAACCATCAAAATCAGAAAACTAACATTGCTATATTACTACTATGGTCATACTCAGATCCCATTCAAGTTTTGCCCATTGTCCCAGTGTTGTCCTTAATAGCAAAAAAGATCCAGTCCAGAATTACACATTGCATTTAATTGTCAGGATTCTTTAGTCGTCTTCTTCAATCTGAAACATTTCCTCAGTCTTTCCTTGACCCTCATGACCTGTACATTGTTGAAGATTACAGGTCAGTTATTTTGTAGAATGCCCCTCAGTCATGGTTTGTCTGATGTTTCTTTATGATTAGATTCAGTTTATGCGTATTTGGCAGGGATGTCACAGAAGTGATGTTATATCCTTCCTAGTGCATTGTATTGGGGCCCACAGTTTCCCCATTATTTCTAATATTAACCTTGATTCTTGATTAAGATGGTATTTGCCAGGCTTTTTCACTATTATTGTTTTTCCTTTTGCAATTAGGATTTTGTGGGACAGTATATTGAGATAATAGTAATCTTGGTCCTCATCGATCTTTGTTTCTTTTATTTATTTATTTATATCTGCATGGACACATATATTCCTATTTTGTTTAATGAGTTATATTTCTTTACTATTATTATTTGTATTGATAGGCCAGCTGTTCCAGATTTGGTCAGTGAGAGCCAGCCCCTTCAGGCTCACCATTTTGTTCTTTTAACATAGCCTCTCCCATTCTTTGAGCACTTCCTTCCTTTTTGGCACAAGATGATGTTCAGGCTCGTTTGGTACTTGCTCTATTCTGTCCCTGGAATCAGCCATTTCTTCAAAGAGCCCTGGTTCCTTTTAGTAGAGAATGGTATTAGAAAGCAAGGTCAAGGTGCTCAGTGTACATATTGGGGTGTTGTTGCCCCCAGGACCTCTCAGGGCAGCAGTCCCCAACCTTTTTGGCACCAGGGACCGGTTTCATTGCTGGGGTGGGGTCGGGGTTGGGGTATTGGTTTCAGGATGAAACTGTACCACCTCAGATCATCAGGCATTAGTTCGATTTTCAAAAGAACTCGATTTTCAAAAGGTTCGATTACAACCTCGATTCTCGCATGTGCAGTTCACAGTAGGGTTTGTGCTTCTATGAGAATCTAATGCTGAAGCTCAGGCAGTAATGCTCGCTCGCCCACTGCTCACTTCCTGCTGTGTGGCCCTTTTCCTGATAGGCCATGGACCAGTGCCAGTCCGCGGCCCGGGGGTTAGGGAATCTCTGTCTCAGGGAACAGAGCTAGGGAATATATGTATGCTGTGTACAGACATTTACATATTTATGTTTATATACATTGAAATTCATGAGTTGATATCAGTAGCTGTAATTCCAGTCCAAAATAAGAGGCTTCATTCTATTACAGTTGAGCAAATTATTAATAACATACCCATCATTTCATAGTTACCCTTTTTTGTTTTTGGTAGTAAGAATACCTAAAATTTACTCACTTGGCAGATTACCAGTATATAATACAATATTATTAACTATAATTCTCATGTTGTACGTTGGTCACTTAGTGGCTTTTGGACTGAGTTGTTTGGAAAGGGGTTGCATGTTGGCTTTTGAGAGATGATGAAGTTGTACAGACTTAGAAGTCGGTGTTTCGTAAGAAGGAAAAAACCAAATATCTTGACATTTTCACTTTTTAGGCAATCAAAAGGATTCCTTCTGTTGCTAACATTTAACATAAAATAATACTCAATTTGATTGATAATTATTAGAATCTTAATATACCTTGGTTAGTGAGCTGCTTCAGAGGAAATTAGAAAACAAAAAATAATTTACATCTACAGAGTAATATTCATTTCTCTTCTAGCTCTTCCACCAAAGCCACCTAAGCCAATGACTTCAGCAGTTACAAATGGAATGAAGGACAGTTCTGTTTCTCTTCAGGATGCAGAATGGTACTGGGGGGATATTTCAAGGTAACTAGAATGCTACTGTAATTGAATGCAGTTTTTTAAAAAGTCATTTTTGAGAATTAGTAGGTAAAGTAAACCATTTTAAGCCAGGCATGGTGGCTTACGCCTATAATCCCAGCAACTCAGGAGGGTGAGACTGAAGAAGCATGTGATACCAGGAGTTCAAGGCTATAAAGAGCACTCTGTTGCACTCTAGCCTGGGCAACAGAGTAAGACCCCCCAAATCTTTTTTTTTTTTTTTTTTTTTGAGACGGAGTCTTGCTCTGTCGCCCAGGCTGGAGTGCAGTGGCACGATCTCCGCTCATTGCAAGCTCGGCCGCCTCCCGGGTTCATGCCATTCTCCTGCCTCAGCCTCCCTGGAAGCTGGGACTACAGGCGCCTGCCACCACGCCCGGCTAATTTTTTTGTATTTTTAGTAGAGACGGGGTTTCACCGTGTTTGCCAGGATGGTCTTGATCTCCTGACCTCGTGATCCGCCCGTCTTGGCCTCCCAAAGTGCTGGGATTACAGGCGTGAGCCACTGCTCCCGGCCCCGACCCCCCAAATCTTAAAAAAAAAAAAAAAAGTATTGTGTGCCCTACTAATTTTTATTTAAAGATTACCATTTTAGGCCAGGTGCGGTGGCTCACACCTATAATCCTAGCACTTTGGGAGGCTGAGGCGGGTGGATTGCCTGAGCTCAGGAGTTCGAGACCAGCTTGGGCAACATGGTGAAACCCTGTCTCTACTAAAATACAGAAAATTAGCCGAGCATGTTGGCATGCGCCTGTAATCCCAGCTACTTGGGAGGTTGAGGCAGGAGAATTGCTAGAACCTGGGAGGTGGAGGTTGCAGTAAGCTGAGATAGTACCACTGCACTCCAGCCTGGGCGACAGAGTGAGACACTATCTCGAAAAAAAACAGAAAAAATGCTCATGTAAAAAATTTTGTGTGGGAACATTTCATAAATGTCTTAACACTTTTCTTCCCATGAAAAAATGACAAGAAAATCTTCATTATTTATTTATTTTGAGATGGAGTCTCACTCTGTTGCCCAGGCTGGAGTGCAGTGGCATGATCTCAGCTTACTGCAACTTCCGCCTGCTGGATTCAAGTGATTCTCCTGCCTCAGCCTCCTGAGTAGCTGGGATTATAGTCATGTGTCACTATGCCCTGCTAATTTTTGTATTTTTAGTAGAGACAGGGATTCACCATGTTGGCCAGGCTGTTCTCGAACTCCTGACCTATGGTGATCCACCTGCCTTGGCCTCACAAAGTGCTGGGATTACAGGTGTCAGCCACTGTGCCTGGCTGAAAATCTTTAAATTATGAGTGTGATTATTACTTCTAATACTATATTGAGGATGGATTTCTAAATAAGTGACACTTAGACATTTAGGATAGTTACATGTGTTTTAGAATTAAAAATATTTGTGGGTACTTACATTTCTGTACCTTTCTTTCTCTAAGCCAGTGATTCCAAAGTCTTTGCATGCACAAAAATCAATTGAGGTGGAGCCCAGGAATCTGCATTTAACAGCTTCCCTGGGTGAATTTGATGCAGTCTCTTTACACACCCCAATTTGATAAACAGGACTCTAGGACAGATTTGTTTTCTGGGTAAAGTGTGGTTTTAGATAATTTTGAACCCAAAGAGGGAATTATATACATTTAATTTGAATATTGTATTTTCTTATTAAATTTTTTTCTTGTTAAACTTTGCTTTAATGGGTCTCAGATGTATTTTCTTTTTAAAGGCCTATCCATTTCTGTCAAATCAGTTTCCAGGTTGATGCTGTATTCCTCAACACACTTATCTATCCCTTTCTCTTCTCTGTTCTCTTCCTCTACCAAAATGGTATTTATTTAATTTTTTTTTACTCTTACGGTTTCAACTGTTTTAAGAGTATATTTGCATTGTTGTGCAGCCATCATCACCATCCATCTCCAGAACTTTTTTATTTTCCCTAACTGAAATTCTGTACCCATTAAACAATAACCTTCCATTCTCCCCTCCTTCAGCTCATGGCAACCACCATTCTGCTTTCTGTCTTATGAATTCAGTTCTAGGTACTTTGCATAAGTGTAATCATATAATAATTGTCCTTTTGTGACTGGCTTATTTCACTTTCTTCATACATCTTCAAGGTTCATTCATGTTGTAGCATGTGTCAGAATTTCATTCCTTATTTATTTATTTATTTTTTTGAGACAGAGTCTCGCTCTGTCGCCCGGGCTGGAGTGCAGTGGTGTGATCTCAGCTCCTTGCAAGCTCTGCCTCCCGGGTTTACGCCATTCTCCTGCCTCAGCCTCCTGTGTAGCTGGGACTACAGGCGCCCGCCACCACACCCGGCTAGTTTTTTGTGTTTTTCCGTAGAGACGGGGTTTCACCGTGTTAGCCAGGATGGTCTCGATCTCCTGACCTCGTGATCCGCCCGTCTCGGCCTCCCAAAGTGCTGGGATTACAGGCTTGAGCCACCGCGTCCGGCCTCATTCCTTCTTAAGGCTAATATCTTATTATATGTGTATGCTATATATTGTTTTAATCCATTCTGTCCATTTAATCCAATCTGGACATTTGGATTGTTTCTAACTTACGGCTGTTGTAAATAATGCTGCAGTTAATATTGGTGCACACATATCTCAGTCCTTGCTTTCAGTTATTTTGGGTATATACCCAGTAGTGGAATGGAATTGCCAGGTCATATGGTAAGTAATTCTGTGTTTAATTTTTTGAAGAGGACTTAATACATTTCATTAAAAATTTTTTTTTTTTTTTTTTTTTTGAGATAGATTCTCATTCAGTCTCCTAGGCTAGAGTGCAATGGTGCAATCTCAGCCCACTGCAACCTCTGCCTCCCGGGTTCAAGTGATTCTCCTGTCTCAGCCTCCCAAGTAGCTGGGACTATAGGCGCTTGCTCGGCCACCACGTCTGGCTAATTTTGTATTTTTAGTAGAGACAGGGTTTCATCATGTTGGCCAGGTTGGTCTCGAACTCATGACCTCAAGTGACCTCTCTGCTTCAGCCTCCTAAAATGCTGAGATTATAGGCATGAGCCACTGCACCCAGCCATTTTATTTTAAAATTGATTAGAATATTTCTATTTTAATATTGTACAATAAAACAGTCTATTATTTTTTATTTTAAGATCACATGGTTCTAATATGATTCAAGGGTCTTTTATGCCCTGCCATTTCCTTTAAGTGTTCCTTAAATTCCTATACAGAAGGAATTTGTTATCGGGACAAATTTAAACTAGGAGAAAATCCTATTGAAAGGTTATGAACTTAGTGAATTTTCCCCCTTCTGTTCAGAAACAGCTGCCACTGTTGCTTAAATATAACCTTCTAAACAGCCGCTGTTTTTTTCCTGAAACTTTACAAGTTCAGACCTGCCTAAGGAAGTCCTAGAGGCTTGATGAAAACAGTATCTGTTATACACATTTGAAATCTGGAAGAGTTTAAAAATCAAATAGCTCTTCTGTAGATTGCTTACCACCAAAAATCAAAACAGAAAGAGCATATTTAATGCAGGGAAGAACTAAATGACCTCTAAAGGGCTCCATTATTCTATAACCTACTGTCGAAGCAGCCTTAGTAGTAACATGTAAAGACAACCAGTGTTGACATTTTTTCATTTTTCTTATAATTCTGTTCTTCAGGGAGGAGGTAAATGACAAATTGCGGGATATGCCAGATGGGACCTTCTTGGTCCGAGATGCCTCAACAAAAATGCAGGGAGATTATACTTTGACTTTGCGGTAAGTACTTTTCAGTCTTTTGGCTAGTGCTCTACTGATGTTATTTTTATTCTGGGTATACAGATATTTCTGTATTTAAATCTTTATACAATTTTTCATATTTTCATTTATGTACATAATTTCCAGTCTGGCTAATTCTTTTTTCTATATATTAAGTATTTAAACATTTTGTATAAAAATGGCAACTTAAAAAAATGTAGAAAGTAAATGAAAAGGCTAAAATCCCAAAATGTAAGGGAGTAAGAAGCATACAGTTGACCTTATAAAGTACGTAGATGTCATGGGCATATGGGCATATTCTTTTTTTTTTTTTTTTTTTTTTGAGACGGCGTCTCGCTCTGTCTTCCAAACTGGAGTGTAGAGGCATGATATCCGCTCACTGCAAACTCCGCCTCCTGGGTTCACGCCATTCTCCTGCTTCAGCCTCCCCAGCAGCTGGGACTACAGGCGCATGCCGCCACGCCCGGCTGATTTTTTTGCATTTTTTTTTAGTAGCGACAGGGTTTCACCGTGTTAGCCAGGATGGTCTCGATCTCCTGACCTTGTGATCCGCCTGCCTGGGCATCCCAAAGTGCTGGGATTACAGGCGTGAGCCACCGCATCCGGCCGTCACGGGCATAGTCTAAGGGTAAAAATGAATCTATCATTCGAATAACCCTTTTATCTTCCTTAATGCAGACTTTAGAAAGCAGAACTCAACATAATTTTGGTTGATGAGGATATGTTGAAGATAAAGCAGTTCCCAGCCTGTATCATGCTTTCCATATGGGCATATTAGCATCTTTTAAGTGATGGATGTATGACTTTTTATATTTGCACATTTTTTTTTTTTTTTGAGATGGAGTCTCACTTTGTTGCCCAGGCTGGAGTGCGGTGGCACAATCTCGGCTCACTGCAAGCTCCACCTCCCGGGTTCATGCCATTCTCCTGCCTTAGCTTCCTGAGTAGCTGGGACTACAGGCGCCCGCCACTACGCCTGGCTAATTTTTTGTATTTTTAGTAGAGACGGGGTTTCACTGTGTTAGCCAGGATGGTCTCGATCTCCTGACCTCATGATCCACCCGCCTCGGCCTCCCAAAGTGCTGAGATTACAGGCGTGAGCCACTGCGCCCAGCCTATATTTGCACATATTTTTAAAAGGTTAAGAAAACTGCATAAGAAATTTCCACATTTAATTTTAATAATTAAAGTAGCCCAATTACAATAAAGCCTTATGATTTTTTAAAAAAGGAACTATTTAACAAAAAGAAAATAACAGTTAACAATAACATTTACTGACTTTCTTGTACTAAGCCCTTTACATGCATTATATCATTTATTCTTCACAACAACCTTATGAGGTAGGTATTATTACTATTCCCATTTTATAGATGAGGTAACTAAGGGTTAACATGGTTAAGGAACTTGCCTAAAGTCTCATAGTTAGAAAGTGGTAGAGGAAGAGTTTAAATCCAGATTCATCTGGCTGTTTGCTGCCTTTCCAGCCTAATATCTTTAGAAAAAATAATGCTATATTTTATGCAAATATGGCATAAATTTGGAGGCACTATTTTAGTTTCTGGTAAAGAGCTAAAGAAATTAATACCTTTGCACCTGAATTGTGCTGACTAATCAGTGTTCTACAATAATTCATTGAACACAAATATTCCTCTACTCCAGTCAGGCTTCCGTCTCCACCACTCCATGGAGACTCCTAAACCAGTGGCCACTTTTCTCTTCTTACCTTACTTGACCTCTTAGCAGCATTAGTCATAGACACTTCTTAGAAGCAGTTTATTGTTTTGGCTGTTAAGACATCACACTTTCCTGATTTTCTTCCTAACTTTAAGCTGTTTTGCTCAATATCTAAATGTTAAGTGTTCCAGGGCTCAGACTTGGGCCTCCTTTTCTTCTCTGTATTCATTCTCTTAAGGCGAGCTTGTCTGTCCCATCGCCTTAATATATGTGATGATTAATTTTAGGTGTCAATTTGGCTGGATTAAGGAATACCTAGAGAACTGGTAAAGCATTATTTTGGATGTGTCTATGAGGATATTTCCTGAGCAGATTAGCATTTGAGTCAGTGGATTGAGTAAGGAAGATCGCCCCTCAATGTGAGTAAGCACCATCCAATTGGCTGAGGATAGAACAAAAAGAAAGAAAAAAGAATTTTACCTCTCTCTGTCTTGGAGCTAGAGCACACTCTTATTCTGTCCTTGGAAATCAGAACTCCAGCCTTTGGACTCCAGGATGTATACCAATACTCCCCACCCCCTATGGCCTTCAATCTTGGACTGAGAGTTAACACCATTGGTTTCCTGGGTTCTGAGGCTTGAGGACTTGGACTGAGCCACACTACTGGCATCCCAGCTTGCAGATGGCCTGTAATGGGACTTCTCAGCCTCCATAATCATGTGAGCCAGTTCCCCTGATAAATCCCCTCATATTTATCTTTCTCTCTCTCCTATTGGTTCTGTCTCTCTGGAGAACTCTGATTAACACAGATTTGGTACCAGGAATGATTCTAGTTTTTTTTTTTTTTGGAGACAGGTTCTTGCTCTTTCTCCCTGGCTGGAGTGCAGTAGCATGATCATGGCTCACTGCAGCCTTAACCTCCCAGGCCTAAGTGATCCTCCTACCTCAGCCTCATGAGTAGCTGGGACCAAAGGCGCATGCCACCACACCCAGCTAATTTTGTGTTTTTTATTTTTTATAGAATCGAGTCTCCCTGTGTTGCCCAGGCTGGTCTCAAAACTCCTGGGCTCAAGCAGTCCTCCTGCCTCAACCTTCCAATGCTGGGATTACAGGTGTGAGCCACTGAGGAAGATAATTTTAAGGATGAGTTTCCTTAATTAGTTTTGGGGTTCCCAGAATTGGCTCTCTAATTTGATGAGACTTAAAAATGCTAAGGACCCTACTTCTAATAAATAGTACAGAGAGCACTGATAGTCCATAGTGTGAACTGTTTATATAGAGATATGCAAAAAATCTACACTTGATACTTCTAATTTACCACCTGTAAGAGCCAAGGAACTTGGCAACCCTGTATTTGATACTGTCAAACATTTGTAGAAAACCAAGGTTTTCTAATGTTGCCAGACAAAGTGATGAAAGAAAAGGGTGAGCTCAGGGTTTTGATTTCCTGGCCCCAGCTCTGCCATAAATAGCCCAAGAACTTCTAAGTATGCCCTAAGTCAGAGTCTTCTCTTCTGTTTCCACAGGTCTGAAATTGCAAAAAATCAAACACATGCTCTCATCATGTGATTAGCTGAATTACAATCAAAGTTGAAATCTCAGCCTTGTAAGGTGTCTGCTGTTAAAATGAGAGCATTGGTTGGGAAAGAATGGAATTCTATACATTTGGATGGGGATGTGTGGGAAGACCCTGATGAGGTTGGGGACATTGAGCTCCTAAATTCTGATGAGTCTTGTTTGCCAGCAGAAATGGCCTCCCTCCCCCAGTAACAGCATCCCCCTTACACTGGCCTTTCCACCTTTGTCTGAGGGGATTGACTTTGCATTGCTTGAGGAAACTGTAATGGCCTTCCTGGAGGCAACTGCTAAGCAAGAGGATGCTGAGTCTTCTCAGGACCCATGCCCACCACCCCTCTTTGCTTCTAGACCTATAGCTAGACTTGAGTCCCAGCAGCCCCTAAAGATGAGGTACAAAGTTTTACCCATGAGGAGATGTTCTATGTGCTAAAAAAGCTACTTGAGTTTTCTAATTTATACAAGCAGAAATCTGGAAAACGGGTATGGGAATAGATATTTAGGGTGTGAGATAATGATGGAAGGAACATAAACTTGAGTCAGGCTGAATTTATTGTTTTTTTTTTTTTGAGATGGAGTCTCGCTCTGTCGCCCAGGCTGGAGTGCAGTGGCGCAATCTCGGCTCACTGCAAGCTCCGCCTCCTGGGTTCCCGCCATTCTCCTGCCTCAGCCTTCCGAGTAGTTGGTACTACAGGCACCTGCCACTACGCCTGGCTAATTTTTTATATTTTTAGTAGAGATGGGGTTTCACCTGTGTTAGCCAGGATGCTGTTGATCTCCTGACCTTGTGATCCACCTGCCTCGGCCTCCCAAAGTGTTGGGATTACAGGCATGAGCCACCGCGCCTGGCTGAATTTATTGTTATTGGCCCACCAAACACATTCTGCATTTAATGTTGCAGCTCAGGGAGTTAGAAAAGGCAACAGTTGGCCAGGCATGGTGGCTCACGCCTATAATTCCAGCACTTTGGGAGACCAAAGTGGGCAGATCACGAGGTCAGGAGTTCAAGACCAGCCTGGCCAAAATGCGGTGAAACCCTGTCTGTACTAAAAATACTGGAAAAAAAAAATTGGCTGAATGTGGTGGCATGTGCCTGTAGTCCCAGCTACTTGGGAGGCTGAGGCAGAGGAATCACTTGAACCCAGGAGGTGGCGGTTGCAGTGAGCCAAGATCACGCCACTGCACTCTGGCCTGGGTGACAGAGCAAGACTCTGTCTCAAAAAAAAGAAAAGGCAACAGTTTATTTGGTTAGTTGGCTGAAACATGGATGAAAAGAGGCCTACTGTGAGCCAGCTGGAGGTGTCTGATCTACCTTGGTTAACACAGAGGAAGAGATTCAAAGGCTTAGGGAGGAGACTGGGTTGCTAGAGTGGATTTGTCATTTAAAATCTACTTATTCACACTGGGTGGGTCCAGACCACATGCTTTTCAGCAGTACTCTGAGAAACAGATTTGTGAGGAGAACCCCATCATCCCTAAATGCCATGATTGCCCTTCTCTGTAGGCCGGACCTTAAAATGGGAACTGCAGTCGGTCAACGGAAAAATTTAAATGCAGTGGGAATAACTGGATCCCAGGGTAGCAGAGGCCAAGTGAAGGGACTCAGTTGACAAGGCAAGGTGGACATGGTTATCATAATGGACAGCAGAAGCAAAGCAACAGTCAGAATACTCTGACTCATGTAGACCTATGGCATTGACTAATTCGCTGTGTGGGCAGCTCACTGTCTATTTTCTTCTCCCTTCTCACCTAGTCTGTCTTGGCCTACTACAATTTAAATTCTCTGAGGTTGGGGATTTCGTTTTATCATTGCTATATCTCCAGTGTCTAGATTAGTGCCTGATAATGGGTAAGCATTAGTGAATGGATGTCTAATAAGTGTGTGTGTGTGTGTGTGTATTTATATATATATACACACATACATGTATATATATATATTTCTATTTGTATTTTTTAGACAGGGTCTCTGTCATCCAGGCTAGAGTACAGTGATGTGATCATAGCTCACTGAAGGCTTGAACTCCTGAGCTCAAGTGATCCTCCTGCCTCAGCCTCCCAAGTAGCTAAGACTACAGGGGTGTGCCACCATGCCTGGCAGCTAATTTTGTGAAAATTTCTTTGTAGAGATGAGGTCACACTATATTGCCCAGGCTGGTCTCACACTATGGGTCTCAAGTGATCCTCCCACCTTGGCCTCCCCAGTCCTGAGATTACAGGTATGAGCCACCATGCCCAGCCTATAAATACTTATTTAATAGAAGAATATGCTGCTTATTTTTCTGGAAAATGGTTTTAATCCCACACTAAGTTGTGGAATTTCATTCCTTTTAAGGTTGAATAATAGTCTGCTATATGTATATACTACATTTTGTTTATCCATTCATCACTTGATAGCATTAGCAAGAATGTTTGAAAGTTTTCATGTATCTATCACAAGGTCTGACATACAGTAGGTGTTTGATAGGTGTTGTGTAAATGTTTGAATGAAAGAATTAGAGAAAGACAAAGTTTCTCACAGGAAATGACAGTTGAGCTAGGCCTTGATAGATTTTTGGAAGGCAGAAGAGTGATGATCTTAAGTCAATTTAATAAATACCTACAACTGAGTGCTAATCACTCTGCAGGGTATTTAACAATGAGTTAAAACTTTTGTCTCAGGGAATATATAATCTAGTGAGGACAAAGGGAATGAGAAAATGGCTTTGAGTGAAAGTTTAATAGCAGGAGAGCTTCACACAATATGCTTTGGAGGCTGAAAGGAAGAAAAGAGATATCTTTGTTAAAAGAATGTAGAAAACTGACCTTCATGGAAGAGATCATATTTGCAGAATATCTTGAAGAAGGGGATAGGTTTGGACATGGAGAGAGTGGGAGGGGAGTAGCAGGAATAGATAACAATAGGAGCAAATATACGGAGGTGAGATTTTATAGCTGCTTTCTGTGAGATGTAGTCCTATTTGGCTAAAAGATAAAGTTTGTAAAGAAGAAGTGGCAGGGGATAGGAGGTTGGAAAGGGGTCATGTTTAAGAGGGCCTTGAATTCCAGAACTTGGGAGTTTGTATTTAATGTTGTAGGTAGGTGGGGAGAACCACTGCATTTTTTCGGCAGGGAAATTGTGATCCGGCTATATATATATATATATATATTCTTTTTGAGACAGAGTCTTGCTCTGTTGCCCAGGCTAGAGTGTAATGGTGCGATCTCGGCTCATTGCAACCTCTGCCTCCCAGGTTCAAGCGATTCTCCTGCCTCAGCCTCCTGAGTAGCTGGGATTACAGTTGTGTGCCACCACCCCCAGCTAATTTTTGTATTTTTGGTAGAGGCAGTGTTTCACCATGTTGGCCAGGCTGGTCTTGAACTCCTGACCTCAGGTGATCCACCCGCCTCTGCCTCCCGAAGTGCTGGGATTACGGGCATGAGCCACCGCGGGGATAAATGTTGACTTCTAGCTGCTCCAGAACTGCAAGGTAGAAATGTATCTAGGATATAGCTAGAAATGTAGTTTAATGCTTAGGAAAGAGTATAGGGCCAGAGAAAGAGTCAAGCTACCATATGCATAGAGTAAATGGGATTTTTTTATGGAAAAAATATACAAAATTTAAAAAGGTGGAGGCTGAAGGCAAAATTTTTTTTTAGGGAATAACTGGGGTCAGGGAGGAGACAGGAAGAGTGGTTTGAGAGGTTGAAAGAAAATAATAATTTCATCAAAGTTATGGAAGGATGAAATAAAGAAGGCAGAGAGTGAGGGAGAAGGAAGACCTGGGATAAAGGAAGGGGACAGAGTCTGAATTTGTTCAGTCATTGGTGACTCTCAAGTGAGAGGAATGAGAGTGAAACCAGAATGCAGAGAGTAGTAGGTAGTGAGGAAATAGAGATTTTTCAGTTCAATAACTCTTATTTTTTAAATTGGTAAATAGTATTTGTTGTAGAAAATCTGGATACTTAACAAATCTTTAAGAATCTGCTATCTGCCAGACATTGGACTAGGTGCTGAGATGCAAGGAGGACTATCATGATAAAGACATGACCTTCAATTCCTTCGTTCCTTCTCTCATCTCTGCTTAGAGTCCATAGTACATTATTATTAAAATTACCCATGTGAATACATTCTTAAACTTGCTCCTCTTCCTCCAGTATAGTCACGAGACTAAATTCCAACCCGTGAATTCAATTCTCCACCTAGTCCTTGCTTATACTTGAGCTGCTGAATGTGGAGAAAGGGATGTGACCACATGGACTGGTCTCACATTAATTATGACCACTAACCTTAAGTGACCTTTAAAACTGCCCAGCTTAACTTCTGCATTTCCACAATGCATTCATCCTGCTTCCCCGTCACTTTCCTAAATGACAATTTCACATGTTCTTTTTTTTCTCTTTTAAAGGACAACCGTTCTTCCCACTTTTAACTAAAGAACTTGCTTTTAATATCACTGATAATGTGGACACAGTCAGACGAGAACTCCTTCATGCTCCTGTTACCACAGCTGTCAACATATTTACACATTAATGTGAATAGTCTGCCGCTTTTCTGTTCCAGTGGATGACTGTTCGTGTCCTTGTCCAGGGTCTGCTTCTCTGTTTGTGGACTGGATCCCATCCCATCCCTCTAATCTACTCAAGGACATCACTCTAGGAACTATCTTGTCCTCTTTTTTGGATCAACAATTTTTGTCTCTCTGTTGAGTCTTCCCCATCAGCATATAAATATACTCTATTATTTCCCATTTAAGAATAGTAAATAATTGACCCTATATCTCTTTCTAGCTACTTCTCTATTTCTCTGCCCTTATTTACAGCAGTATTCCTCGAGACACTTGCCTATGGGCATGTCTTCTTTATCTTCTTTCATTTTCTTGAATCCATTCCAGTCAGGGTTCTATCCTTACCATTTCACTGAAACCATTTAGTCAGTTCATTTAGTGATACCTGCTTTGCCAAACCTAATTATCATTGGACTTGGTTGATAATTTTCTCGTTGTTGAAATGCTTTTGTACGTGTTGGTTTTTAGGATATCACACTCTTAGTTCTCCTCTTCATTAATTGCTCCCTTTTGGTTTCCTTTGCTGGTTCTTCCTTCCGTGTCTCTGACCACTAAACATTGGCGTACCCCAGTTCTTAGTCCTTGGACATCTTCTTCTGTCCAGCTATACTCACCTTCAAATAACATCTATCGGCTGGCAACTCCTGAATTTCTGTTTTTAGCCCAGACCTTTCTCCTGAACTTTAGATTCTTTAAGTAGGCTGCTGGATCATCTGCTTTTGAATGTTTAGTAGGCATCTCAAACTTAAAGTGTCTAAAACCAAACTTTTTCTACCTTTAAACATATTCTTTCTTTCTTTTTTTTTTTTTTTGAGATGACGTCTTACTCTGTAACCTTGGCTGGAGTGCAGTGGCATGATCTCAGCTCACTGCAACCTCTGCCTCCTGGGTTCAAGTGATTCTTCTGCCTCAGGCTCCTGAATAGCTGGAATTCCAGGTGCCCTCTACCACGCCAGGCTAATTTTTGTATTTTAGTAGAGACGGGGTTTTACTGTGTTGGTCAGGCTGGTCTCGAACTCTCGACCTCAAGTGATCTGCCCGCCTCGGCCTCCCAAAGTGCTGAGATTACAGGTGTGAGCCACTGTGCCTGGTCTAAACCCATTCTTTTAAAATAGCTTTCTTCATGTCAATAAATGACAATTCCATTCTTCTGATTGCTTATGATATAAACCTTGAAATCATCTTTATCTTGTCTCTCT
The DNA here is from genome assembly GCF_043159975.1 of Macaca nemestrina. Lineage (NCBI taxonomy): Eukaryota > Metazoa > Chordata > Mammalia > Primates > Cercopithecidae > Macaca > Macaca nemestrina. The sequence continues at coordinate 187,539,578 of NC_092125.1, forward strand.
GTCATATTCGTATCCAAGCCATCAGCAAATCCTGTCAGCTCTGTCTTCAAAATATATTAAGAATCTCACTATTTCTCATGACCTGTACTGCTGCTACCCTCATCCAAGACACCATCATGCCTTGCCTAGATTATTATAAAAGTTTCACAAGTGATATTTCCACTTATACCGCTGCCCCCTTTGAACAGTCTTTTCTCAACCCAGCAGCTAGAGTGAGCCTTTTAAACCGCAAGATAGATTACATGGTTCTACTGAAAACCCTTTTGTGCCTCCCATCTCACTCAGTAAAAGCTCAAGCCCTTACAGTAATCTACAGACTGTTATTACATAATCTAAGCTCCTTTTACATCTCTTACCTAGTCTCCTATTACTCTCCCTCTTGCTCGTTCAGACCCAGCATCACTGGCCTCCTTGCTGTTCCTTGAACATGCCAAGCATGCCCTTACCACACCTCTCTCTAGGACGCTTCCCATACATGTCTGCTGTACTAGCTCCCTCACTTCACTTAGAACTCTGTTCAAATATCAGCTGAACACAGAGATTTTTCTTGAGCAATACAAACAATCCTCCACCACAAGAACTCCTTTCCCTTTACTCTGCTTTGTTTTTTTTTCCCCAATAGACTTATTACCATTTGGTATATTTAGTTGTTTATTTTTGTGTTCTATCTTGAGAAATTTGTTATCTTCCTTAATAAACTGAAAGACAGAGATATGTTCCTTGTGCTGTTAAACTGGAAGCTCCACGAGAGCATGGACTGTATCTGACTTGTTTATCATGTATCTGTAGCGCGTTATGTAATTCCTGGCACATAGATATTCAGCACATCATTTTAAATGAATGAATGCCTTTTAACTTTAACAGAGAGGCCAGCTTGCAGTTATTGTATGTGTGAGTGTACACATTTGTAGTAACTGTATATGATTAGATGGTCCTTCTCATGTACATTTAATAGAAATTATCATCCATCTAAAAACTGACCTAAACATTGTTTTAATCAGCTTATAGGGTCAATCTTATTGCGTTCGACCTTTTACAAATCCCAGTGCCTCATTTATTATAAAAATGGCATGGCATAAAGAGAGATAGGGGCATAAATCTGCATGCTGCTGTAAGAAGAGTTGAATGGGAATGGTACAGCCTTTTGCTATGAATCAGCCCGCTGTGCTTTTAGATTTTGCCTTATGGAACTTGCAAAACATTGCTATTTTAAACTTTAGTTATAAATTATCTTTTAAGGGACCATTTAGATATGACTTAGTAAACAAAGGTGCCCTGAACTGTCCAAGCATGAAATTACATTCATCTAATATACATAGCTCTTCAAAAGCTATACTTTGTAAAACGGTTGAATGACTTGAATCATTTACATGTTGTGATGGCCTAAATCGTCATTTCTGAGAATTATAAGCAAGTGTAAAAGACAAAATAGTATAAGGTTCTAGATTAATTATGCAGCTATAAATCATAGATTAAGGAGCTCAATTATGTTTGTGCATTAACAACAAAACCTTGAGTGTGTTGGTGATTGTGTGACAAATATTTATCATTCCTTTCATATAAAGATGACTTCTGCTCCCCCCACAGAGACATACAACCACATATCTTTGGGTCCTTAGGAGATTTTTTCCATTCTTCCTGACTAAAAATATTGATAGAATTTAAATTTGAAAATTCATTCAGAATATAAACAAAAATAGAATTTATTTCTGTTTTATTTTTCTTAAGTGATTTTTTTTGCTACATTTGTTCATACTGAATTCTGTGTAGATATGTTGACCTTTAATAACCAAGGTATTTTATGGACAAAACAATGCAAAAGTAATTATATATATATATGTTCACATACACAATAACATGTCTTTTCACTCCTTCCAGCCACATTAACATAGTAAAACTTGTTTATTATGTGACACCAAGCTTTCACATCTCCATATGAAAATAGTAGTTCAGTTGAATTTGGGGGAAAAAAATCCACAGTTGTTGTCTTGTTGTTCACAGGAAGGGAGGCAATAATAAGTTAATAAAGATCTATCACCGGGATGGTAAATATGGCTTTTCTGATCCTCTGACATTTAATTCCGTGGTGGAGCTCATTAACCACTATCACCATGAATCTCTTGCTCAGTACAATCCCAAGCTTGATGTGAAGCTGATGTACCCAGTGTCCAGATACCAACAGGTAAGATTATGGAAGTCTTTGCTAGCTATTGAGCAAGTCATTATTTAACAACCTTATTTGATTTTTTTTTTTACCAGTGTTATCAGTTTTAAAAAACTAGCCATTTTATTATTTATTTATTTATTTACTTTGAGACAGAGTCTCTGTTGCCCAGGCTGGAGTGCAGTGGCATGAATATGGCTCACTGCAGTCTTGACCTTCTGGGCTCAAGTGGTCCTCCTGCCTCAGCCTCCCGGTAGCTGGGATCACAGGTGCATACCACAACTTCAGGGTCTTGCCATGTTGCCCAGGCTAGTCTTGAACTGGGCTCAAGCAGTCTTCTCACTTTGGCCACTGAAAGTGTTGGGATTATAGGCATGAGTCATTGTGCCTAGTGCCTACTTAAGATTTTAGATATTTTTGGAACTTATTTTGTGGCTACCCTTCTATAATATCTTATTGCATGTACTTGTTACCTTTATATAAAAATACTTATGTTTATGTTTCCCACTTATACTTCATTTCTTAATTTTTAAAGTATTAATCATTTTGATGTGATATAAAGGCTGATCTTAATATTATCAAAGGATTTGGTATATTTGTGTGCTTGATATTAATACAGTGACTTAAACTTGTACAGTTGAAATACAGTTTAAAAAGAATATATGGTTGAGGTGATATTTTCCTTTAAAAAATAGATATGGAAAAAGTCACATGTCAGAATTGTTAACATTCTTTATTTTTTTCTTTTACCTGTATAGGATCAGTTGGTAAAAGAAGATAATATTGATGCAGTAGGTAAAAAACTGCAAGAATACCACTCTCAGTATCAAGAGAAGAGTAAAGAGTATGATAGGCTCTATGAAGAATATACGAGAACATCCCAGGTTGCTATATTTATGTTGTTTTGACTAGTATGTGTGCAATGTTTTAGTTACTTCAAATTTTCTATCATTCACTTGATGATCTTTAGCTGTTTTAATGTCTTAAAGGCTTAAACAGCCTTTTTGAAACTTGGATGATACAAATTCCCCTCCCTTCTTAATTGGTTAAGGATATAATTTGTATCAGTTAATATTAACTGGTCACAAGTGACAAAAAAAAAACAAAGGCTTCAGATAGAAATTTAGTTTTCTTTCATGTGTATATAGGAACTACAGGGGTGTTAGGGTAACTCCACTGTCCTCAGAACTTACAGGCATTTTCTGTCTTGATGCTTGGCTATCTGTGGAAGACGGCTTACTCTAATATTGGCGGTCACAACCATATTCTAGTAAACAGGAAGGAAGAATAGGAAGGAGAAAGGAAGGTTCTCTATAAGACAACTTCCTAGAAGGAGCACACTCTGCTTTCACTTTTATCCCACTGGCTAGAACTAAGTCGCATGGTCATACCTAGCTACAGGTCACAGCTAGCTGTAGGGGAGGCTGAGAAATCTAGTTTTTATTTGGTCAGGTGTGCTCAACTAACGTGGGGATTTACTGAGGAAGAAGGAGCTGATGGATGGAAATTGTGGGCTTACTAGTAGACCTAACTACACAGTTTTTAGATCATTAACTTTAATAACCAGTAATACTTACTTTTCATATTTATGATATAGAGCAAAATTCTATAGAATAATCTAGTTTCTTTCCTTGGACTTCTTATGCCTGACTACTTTGATTCTTTTTTAGCTAGACTTGGTTTAATTTGCCCTAAGTTGTCACATAGTTTGTCAAAAGTGTTTGGAATTTTGATGAAGCTGGGTATCTTCAGAGAAGTTTACTTTTTATAATATTTGGGTAGGAAGTGGCTTAGGAAAATATATTTAACTGTATTTCTCATGTACATTCTCTTGGAACACAAGTTATTATGTTGAATATCAAATGATTTATAGAAGCATTAGTCCATGTTGATTCTACTTAATTCCTAGTGAATTCTTAGTGCAACAGTAGCTTACCCTGGGCTCTTTCTAGTAGATAACAATAATGGATTTTTTTAGTGTTTACTTTCTATTTCATGAATTTCTGCTCTTTTTAATTTTTTTCTGCTGTTTTTCAGTTTAATTTTCTCTTTTCCTACTTCTTAAGGTGGAAATTTTGTTCATTCGTTTAAAAACTTTCTTTTCTGGCCGGGCGCAGTGGCTCAAGCCTGTAATCCCAGCACTTTGGGAGGCCGAGACGGGCAGATCACGAGGTCAGGAGATCGAGACCATCCTGGCTAACACGGTGAAACCCTGTCTCTACTAAAAAATACAAAAAATTAGCTGGGCGTGGTGCCGGGCGCCTGTAGTCCCAGCTACTCGGGAGGCTGAGGCAGGAGAATGGCGTGAACCCGAGAGGCGGAGCTTGCAGCGAGCTGAGATCTGGCCACTGCACTCCAGCCTGGGTGACAGAGCAAGACTCTGTCTCAAAAAAAAAAAAACAAAAAAACTTTCTTTTCTAAAATAAGCAGTTAAAGCAATACATTTTCCTCTAAGCACTGCATATATGCATCTCACAAATTTTGTCATACTCTGTTTTCCCTGTTATTCAGTTTTTAATATTTTCTCTTTTTTTGTGATTTCTTCTTTTGCCCCTTGTGTTTTTAATTTTTAAATATTTGGGACTTTCAAATATATTATTTATTTCTAATTTAAATTAATTTTGTTGTTAGTAAATATGTTCATTAAAGTTATATTCTTTTGACATTTATTGACCTAGATTTTATTTTATTATTGATGTTTTTATGAGACAGAATCTTGCCCTGTCCCCCAGGCTGGAGCGAAGTGGCACCATCTCAGCTCACTGCAACCTCCGCCTCCCGGGTTCAAGCAATTCTCCTGCCTCAGCCTCCCGAATAGCTGTGATTACAGGTGTCCGCCACCATGCCTTTCAAATTTTTGTATTTTTAGTAGAGACAGGTTTTCACCATGTTGGCCAGACTGGTATCAAACTCCTGACCTCAGGTGATTTGCTCATCTCAGCCTCCCAAAGTGCTGGGATTACAGGCGTGAGCCACTGTGCCCGGCCAGCTCTTTTTTTATTTTTATTTTTTATTTTACTTACTTATTTTTTAAGTAGAGAGGGGTTTTGCCATGTTGGTCAGGCTGGTCTTGAACCCCTGACCTCAAGTGATCAACCTGACTCAGCCTCCCACAGTGCTGGGATTACAGGCATGAGCCACCATGCCCAGCCACAAACAAAGCCATAAACAACTCTTTAAGAAGCTTATAGGCTGGGCACGGTGGCTCAAGCCTGTAATCCCAGCACTTTGGGAGGCCGAGACGGGCGGATCACGAGGTCAGGAGATCGAGACCATCCTGGCTAACACAGTGAAACCCCGTCTCTACTAAAAATACAAAAAAAAAAAAACTAGCCGGGCGTGGTGGCGGGTGCCTGTAGTCCCAGCTACTTGGGAGGCTGAGGCCGGAGAATGGCGTAAACCCGGGAGGCGGAGCTTGCAGTGAGCTGAGATCCGGCCACTGCACTCCAGCCTGGGCGGCAGAGCGAGACTCCGTCTCAAAAAAAAAAAAAAAAAAAAAAAAAGAAGCTTATCTGTGATTTGAAGAGAATTTTGGAATAAGAGTGCTTTTTTTTCAAAGTGTTGATACCAGAGCTTGCTTATATGCTGCTAAGAAGGAATCATTAGACTGGGAGAGTTAATAATGTAAAAGGGGCTAGCTGATACGAGAGTGAAGGACCCAGAAAGGAAAGGGAGCTGAGACCTAGAGCACATGTAAATAAAGGGAGAGGAAGGGAGAGAAGAGGTGAACAGGTAGGTTTATAGTTTTGGTGGCAGGTGTAGTGGTATAGTGGCATTGTTTATGGGGGGGGGGTGCTGACTTAGTAGTGATATCAAATACTTTTCCCTTTGCTGTTCTACTTACTGATATATATACCAGTGTTAATAAAATCTAAATTGTTAGTGTTTTCTTTGAAGATCCAGGGCCAGAACTTTATAGGTAATTTCTAACCTTGCAAGGGAGCTAAGGCTATCCACTATAATTTAAGAGTTGTAGAATTAGTACTAAGATATTTGGCATATGGGCATTCTAGTTAGTTTTTAATATTAAGATACATATGATGTAATCTCAACTGTATGGACTATCACAAGGTTCCAGCCTCCCTCATCTGCTAATCCTCTAATGTTCTAGCCCTACTGGGCAATTACTAATCTTTGAACATGCCTTGTTATTTTATGTATACATTATACCATGCCTCCTTTGTGCAGTGCTGCATTTTCTTCCTCTATATCAGTTCTTTAAGACCTAGCTTAAGTGTCACCTCCTCTGTGAAGTCTCTGTAAAGCAATAAATAATTAGTTAATATCACTTGGTTGCCTCTTCCATGACATGAAACCAAACCTTATTAGAGTTCAGAAATCTATTCCACCCGTATATTCTGAGTCTTAGAGGGCAGGCTTCATGTTTCACAAATCTCTATCACCAGATGGTAATTTCTGTGTAGTGGATTCTCAATAATCAATTGTTGAAAATGACAAATGCTTAAACTGGGTGTGTGGTGCCCTCCTAAAGTCTCAACTAGTTGGGAAACTGAGGTGGAATGATCCCTTAAGCCCAGGATTTCAAGTCCAGCTTAGGCAACAGTTTTAAAAACACTAACCCACCCGCCCACCCACCAGCAAAACCAAAACCAAAACCCACCCCAGCCTAATAAGTGCTAGATAATGTAGGAATTATCCCATAAGCATCAAAACTTCTAGAATTATAAACATTCAGGATAGCAGTTTTTCTAGACCCTTAGGCGTATTTATTGCTTTTCTAAAAAACAAACTGAACAAAATTTAACCTTCTGAAGATTTTCGGGGAATCGTGATTCAGATGTTTTTTTGTTTTTGTTTTTGTTTTTTTTGAGACAAAGTCTTGCTCTGTCGCCAAGGCTGGAAAGCAGTGGCACAATCTCGGCTCACGGCAACTGCTGCCTCCTGGGTTCAAACGATTCTCTTGCCTCAGCCTCCTGAGTAGCTGGGATTACAGGCGTGCGCCACCATGCCTGGCTAATTTTTGTATTTTTAGTAGAGATGGGGTTTCACCATGTTGGTCAGGCTGGTCTCGAACTCCTGACCTCGTGATCTGCCCACCTTGGCCTCCCAAAGTGCTGGGATTACAGGCATGATCATCTTATTATTCTTAAGTGCATTGGACTTTAGCAGCTATTTTTCCCCTTTTCATTTTCTTGTAATCGGATTAATCTACTGATGAATCTGTTTGGAAAACTAAGCACATACTTGAGAAATGAGAGTAAGAATAAATAGACTTTATAAGACTCTTCTGGGAGTAAGTCTTTGTGCTTTGGTGCATGGACTCTTTAGCTCTATCCATTCACTCTTTCAGCACCTTTTGGGGAATAGCACTATAATAGGTGCAAAATCAGAATTTGGTCCTTGTCTTCAAGGTGTTCAGGGTTAATCTCTCTTGGCAGCTCAGAGACCTTTCTGTGGTTCTTAGCGATATATTTCACATAATGGTTCTATTTCATTTATTTATAGTTTTTTAAAATTTAAAAATTTTTTATTTTTTACGTGGAATCTTGTTCTGTCACCCGGGTTGGAGTGCAGTGGCGTGATCTTGGCTCACTGCAACCTCTGCCTCCTGGGTTCAAGCGATTCTCCTGCCTCGGCCTCCTGAGTAGTTGGGATTACAGGCACCCACCACCACGCCTGGCTAATTTTTGTACTTTTAGTAGAGACAGGGTTTTGCCATGTTGGCCCGGGTGTCTTGAACTCCTGACCTCAAGTGATCTGCCTGCCTCAGCTTCCCAAAGTGCTGGGATCACAGGTGTAAGCCACCATGCCTGGCCTATTTTATAGTTTAAATGATGTATTTTACATATAGGTAATAGAGTAGGGGTTGAATAAAAGCTCTTGTTTTAGTCCTCCTAAACAAGGGGAAAGACTTTTGAAAGACTGGGTGTTATACGGGATTACATTAATAACTAGAATTATAAAATTTAAGACCAAGGTTAGAAGAAAATAATAAAGAATGAAGCCTGTGTTTTTTCTTTGTCTCTCTTGTAGGAAATACAGATGAAGAGGACTGCAATAGAAGCTTTTAATGAAACAATTAAAATATTTGAAGAGCAGTGTCACACACAAGAACAACATAGCAAAGAGTATATTGAGCGATTTCGCAGAGAGGGGAATGAAAAGGAAATTGAACGGTAAGTACTTAGTACCTCCAAGGGCATCAGTGAGACAGGATTTCTTTCTTCCCCAGTAATTTCTGTCTTGTTTGCTTTTGCCCCTCAAACTGCACAGCCCTACTATTGGAACCACTTGCTCTTTCCACTAATGGCACCAAATTGAACTTCCTCTCTCCTCTGCTCTTTCTTCATTCTCCCAAATTAACTCCTGCTTATCCATTAGGACTTCAGGTTAGATACCATCTTTTCTAGAAATTGTTCCCTGATTCCGGAGACCAATTTAGGGGCTGTATTTTGGGTCCCTACAGTGTCTGGTCCTGATCCCTAGTGTAACATTTACTGAATGCCATGCCCACTCAACTGTAAACTCATCGAGAGTAGGCATTGGTGGCTTATTTTCCCTGGTAGCCCTAGTACCTCCGTATGTATGGGAGTACATAATGGGTGCTCATTGAATATTTTTTTGAAATGAAATCAACTTTGGCAGCAGTCTGAATAAATTGTAGTAGAACAAGACTAGGCAGGAACACCAGCCTGACTTGCACATGACTGCAACGGTTGTGGTCATCAGGTTAAACGATAATGAGGGCCTGGACTAGAGAAGTAGCAGAAAAGAAGCAGGAGGCCATGGGAATGCTAAGGACTTTATGCCTGACCAGATATGGTAGGTGTGGGAGAAGTCAAAGATTATTCCTAGATTTCTGTTGTGAGAGACTGGAAGATGGTGTTTTTCACCCAAATAAAAAGTACATGAGGAGAGTCTAGGGTTGGAACCAGTGAGTTCGAGGTTCCTGTGAGAACACAAATGGAGCTCACTGGGGAGCAGGCAGCTGATTATTTGGATTTAGAACTTGGTATAGAAAGGATTTGGAAGGCATAGGTGTGTAGCTGATGGTAGATGCTAAGAATGAAATTACACAGAAAGAATGAGTGGCAGGAGAAGTAATGGATTTGATAACTAAAAGGATATTGAAAGCCTTTCAAAGCAAATTTAGTGGAGTATTGGAAGACTAAGCTAGATTGTAGTGGGTTGAGGAGTGCTAAAATAGATAATAAATATAAGTAATTAATATGCAATGGAAAAGCAAAATTATTTCTCATATTAGGACCACAGTATTAGTGTATTTCTGTGTGCATGAGTTTAGAGCTAAGTGCTGTGAGGCAGTGTAGCTTAATGGCATGAGTTTAGAGCTAAGTGCTGTGAGGCAGTGTAGCTTAAATGATTAAAACTATGGGCTTGAATTCTGAATTGGCCGTTTTGTTAGCTGTATAACCTTAGGTGAATTACTTAACTTTTCTCAGTCTGTTTTCTCTTCCATAAACTGAATAATATCTTGTTGGAATGCTAGAGAATTAAGTAATATATATTTTGGCACATGATGGGCTTTCAATAAATGATAATTATTTATTTATTTGAGATGGAGTCTCTCTGTGTTGCCCAGGCTGGAGTGCAGTAGTGCCATCTCGGCTCACTGCAACCTCCGTCTCCTGGGTTCAAATGATTCTTGTGCCTCCGCCTCCTGAGTCACTGGGATTACAGGCGCCCACCACCATGCCTGGCTACTCTTTTGTATTTTTTAGTAGAGACGGGGTTTCACCAAATTGACCAGACTGGCCTTGAACTGCTGACCTCAGGTGATCCACCCGCCTTGGCCTCCCAAAGTGCTGGGATTACAGGCTTGAGCCACTGCGCCCGGCCTCATGATAATTATTATTAACGATGAAGAAACAGAAAAGGATTTGTAGTTTTGTTGCAGAGGGAAATAAAGTAGCATGATAACATTTTGTTTCATTTTATTTATTTATTTTTTTGAGACACAGTCTTGCTCTGTCGCCCAGACTGGAGTGCGGTGGTGCGATCTCGGCTCACTGCACCCTCTGCCTCCTGGGTTCAAGTGATTCTGCTGCCCTAGCCTCCCAAGTAGCTGGGTTTACAGGTGAATGCCACCACACCTGGCTGATTTTTGTATTTTTGGTAGAGATACGGTTTCATCAAGTTGGCCAGGCTGGTCCTGAGCTCCTAATCTCAGGTGATCCACCCACCTTGGCCTCCCAAAGTGCTGCAATTATAGGCATGAGCCACTGTGCCCAGCCTATTTTATTTTTTTATTTTTTGAGGTAGGGTCTTGCTCTATTGCCCAGGCTGGAATGAAGTAGCATGATCATGGCTCACTGCAGCCTCAACCTCCTGGGCTCAAGGGATCCACTTGCCTCAGCCTCTCGAGTTGCTAGGACTACAGGCAAGCGCCACTGCACTGGCTAATTTTTAAAAATCTTTTTGTAGAGATGGGGTCTTGAACTCCTGGGTTCAAGCAATCCTCTGCCCTCAGCTTCCCAAAGTGCTGGGATTACAGGTGTGTGTCCAGTCTGTGAAGTTTTAATAGTAATATAAAGCCACATATTGAGTGACAAGGGAATAATGTAGACAGTTGTTACCATAAGGGTTCAGAGCATAGCAAAACTTTGTGTGTTGGAAAAGCTTATAGCCATCATCTGTTGAGTGCTTACCAAGATAATGTCAGGAAATGTTCTTTCCTTTACATGTATTGTCACATTTAATTAACAGAAAATCCCAGTGAAGTAAGTACTGTTGTAGGTACCCATTTGTATTAGTCCATTTTCATGCTGCTGGTAAAGACATACCTGAGACTGGGGCAGTTACAAAAGGAAGAGGTTTAATTGGACTTACAGTTCCAGGTGGCTAGGGAAGCCTCACTCACAATCACGGTGGAAGGGAAGGAAGAGCAAGTCACATCTTACGTGGATGGCAGCAGGCAAAGAGAATGAGGAAGATGCAAAAGCAGAAATCCCTGATAAAACCATCAGATCTCGTGAAACTTATTCACTACCATGAGAACAGTATGGGGGAAACCACCTCCATGATTCAGTTGTTTCACCCTGGTCCCTCCCACAACATGTGGGAATTATGGGAGTACAATTCAAGAGGAGATTTGGGTGGGGACACAGCCAAACCACATTATTCTGCCCCGGCCCCTCCCAAATCTTGTATCTTTACATTTCAAAACCAATTATGCATTCCTAACAGTCCCCCAAAGTCTTAACTAATTTCAGCATTAACTCAAAAGTCCACAGTCCAAAGTCTCATCTGAGACAAGGCAAGTCCTATGAGCCTGTAAAATCAAAAGCAAGCTAGTTATTTCCTAGATACAATGGGGGTACAGACATTGGGTAAATACAGCTGTTCCAAATGGAAGAAATTGGCCAGAACAAAGGGGCTACAGGGTCCGTGCAAGTCTGAAATCCAGCAGGGCAGTCAAATCTTAAAGCTCCAAAATGGTCTCCTTTGACTCCATGTCTCACATCCAGGACATGCTGATGCAAGAGATGGGTTCCCATAGTCTTGGGTAGCTCTGCCCCTGTGGCTTTGCAGGGTACAGCCTCCCTCCTGGCTGCTTTCACAGGGTGGCCTTGAGTGTCTGTGACTTTTCCAGGCACACAGTGTAAGGTGTCAATGGATCTACCATTCTGGGGTCTGGAGGACAGTAGCCCTTTTCTCACAATGCCACTAGGCGGTGCCCCAGTAGGAACTCTGTGTGGGGGCTTTGACCCCGCATTTCCCTTCCACACTGCCCTAGCAGAGGTTCTCCATGAGGGCTCTGCCCCTGCAGCAAACTTCTGCCTGGGCATCCAGGTGTTTCCATACATCTGAAATCTAGGCGGAGGTTCCCAATTCTTGACTTCTGTGCACCTGCAGGCTCAACACCACATGGAAGCTGCCAAGGCTTGGGGCTTGTACCATCTGATGCCATGGCCTGAGCCCTATGTTGGCCCCTTTCAGCCATGGCTGGAGTGGTTAGGATGCCAGGCATCAAGTCTCTAGGCCGCACACAGCTCAGGGACCCTGGGCCTAGCCAGCGAAACTCCTTTTTCCTCTAGGCCTCCGGGCCTTGATGGGAGGGGCTGCCTTGAAGACTTCTGACATGCCCTGGAGACATTTTCCCCATTGTCTTGAGGATTAACATTTGGCTTCTTGTTACTTACGCAAATTTCTGCAGCTGGCTTGAATTTCTCCTCAGAAAATGGAATTTTATTTTCTATTGCATTGTCAGGCTGCAAATTTTTCAAACTTTTATGCTCTGTTTCCCTTTTAAAACTGAATGCTTTTAAGAGCACCCAAGTAACCTCTTGAATGCTTTGCTGCTTAGAAATTTCTCCTGCCAGATACCCTAAATCATCTCCCTCAAGTTCAACGTTCCACAAATCTCTAGGGCAGGGGCAAAATGCCATCAGTCTCTTTGCTAAAACATAACAAGAGTCACCTTTGCTCCAGTTCGCAACAAGTTCCTCATCTCCATCTCAGACCACCTCAGCCTGGACCTTATTGTCCATATGACTATCAGCATTTTGGGCAAAGCCATGCGACAAATCTCTAGGAAGTTCCAGACTTTCCCACATTTTCCTGTCTTCTTCTGAGCCCTTCAAACTGTTCCAACTTCTGCCTGTTACCCGATTTTAAGGTTGCTTCCACATTTTCGGGTATCTTTTCAGCAATGCCTCACTCTGCTAGTACTAATTTACTAAATTAGTCCATTTTCATGCTGCTGATAAGGACATACCCAAGACTGGGCAATTTACAAAAGGAAGAGGCTTAATTAGGCTGACAGTTCCACGTGGCTGGGGAAGCCTCACAGTCATGGTGGAAGGCAAGGAGGGACAAGTCCTGTCTTACATGGATGACAGCAGGCAAAGAGAGAATGAGGAAGATGCAAAAGCAGAAACCCCTGATAAAACCGTCAGATCTTATGAGACCTGTTCACTACCATGAGAACAGTATGGGGGAACCGCTCCTTGATTCAATTATCTCTTCCCGGGTCCTTCCTACAATCTGTGGGAATTATGGGAGTACAATTCAAGATGAGATCTGGGTGAGGGCACAGCCAAACCATATCACCATTTTAAACAGATGAGGAAATGAAGGCACTGAGACGTTAAATAACTTGCCCATGGCCCCACAGCAAGTGACAGCAGAGATTCAGATGTAGGTTGCAAAACCATAGTTCTTAACTGTTGTGTTGTGCTACCTCTTGAATATCAAACGTATAGCTTTACTTGTTCAGTCATTGCTGGATTCAGGGCCCAAACAAGGTTATTGAGATTCTCTCTCACATTGTATTTTAGCTCAGTTTTTCTCTGGGTTGATTTTATTCTCAGGCAGGCTTTGCCAGTGAAGTGACAGTATAGCTGCTGGGATGAGAACTGCATATTCATAATTTAGCAATTCGTGTGGAAAGAGGTAATTTATTTTAACAATACAGTTCTAGCAAATGTTCTAGAATTGACTCTCATTGGATCAGTTTGAGTCTTATTCCTGTTCCTGAACCAGTCACTGTGGTCTGAGGGTAGGGATGGGATAGAGTAGAATATTCTTATTGGCCAGTCTGGGCCATGTGTGTTTACATCCCTGGATCTGAGATGGGGGAATGAATCCTTACCTCCAGGGAACATCAGGGTTCTAATACCAGAAATGGGAATGGATATGGGCCAGGCAAAAACAAATCTTCACCCCGCATAAGATATTAGAACCTCACTGGATGCAATGGCTCACGCCTGTAATCCCAGTACTTTGGGAGGCTGAGGCAGGCAGATCACCTGAGGTTAGGAGTTTGAGACCAGCCTGGTCAACATGGCAAAACCCCGTCTCTGCTAAAAATACAAAAATTAGCCGGGTGTGGTAACACGTGCCTGTAATCCCAGCTACTGGGGAGGCTGAAGCAGGAGAGTTGCTTGAACCCGGAAGGCAGAGGTTGCAATGAGCTGAGATCATGCCACTACACTCCAGCCTGGGGTGACAGAGCGAGACTCAATCTCAAGGGAAAAAAAAAAAAAAAAGGATATTAGGACCATGCTCACTCAGTAGGATCTGTCTGCTTGATTTCTATTTTAGCCTTAACATGTCACATATTTTTACAGAATTATGATGAATTATGATAAATTGAAATCACGTCTGGGAGAGATTCATGATAGCAAAATGCGTCTAGAGCAGGATTTGAAGAAACAAGCTTTGGACAACCGAGAAATAGATAAAAAAATGAATAGTATCAAACCTGACCTGATCCAGCTGCGAAAGATCCGAGATCAGCACCTTGTGTAAGTAGTCTGGGAGTGTATCGGGAGGCAGACGCTAGTGCCAGGTTACTACCAGCACTAGAGATGTCAGAGGTGGGAGAAGAGATTTGTAATTGAGAATTGGCCAGTAAGATGGTAAGAATTTAGGAAAATGGCCTTGGTAGTTGTAGGGGGTACCAGAGTTAATCGGAAGTTAATATGTGGAGCAACCCAGAATGTAGGATTCTTGATTCATAGAAATGCCTTGGAAATCTCAGAGGCTGGCTGTGGCATGAGTAAATGCTATACCTTAAGAAGAACAGATTAATGTTTGCCTAAAACATAAAAATCAGAATCTTTGTTTACACAGTAGAACTGAGTGGGGAATTTCTATTTCCTCTGAGGGGAAATAGGTCCTAGGCTGGGCACAGTGGCTTACGCCTGTAACCCCAGCACTTTGGGAGGCCGAGGTAGGCAGATCATCTGAGGTCATGAGTTCAAGACACCAGCCTGGCAAACATAGTGAAACTCCGTTTCTACTAAAAATACAAAAATTTGCTGGGTGTGGTGGCACATGCCTGTAATCCCAGCTACTCGGGAGGCTGAGGCAGGAGAATCACTTGAACCCTGGAGGCAGAGGTTGCAGTGAGCTGAGATCACGCCACTGCACTCCAGCCTGGGTGACAGAGTGAGACTCCATCTCAAAAAAAAAAAAAAAAAGAAAAAAAGATGATGAAACCTCGTCTGTACTAAAAATACAAAAAATTAGCTGGGCATAGTGGTGGGTGCCTGTAGTCCCAGCTACTTGGGAGGCTGAGGCAGGAGAATCACTTGAACCTGGGAGGCAGAGGTTGCAGTGAGCCAAGGTCGTGCCACTGCACTTCAGCCTGGACAAGAGTGAGTCTCAAAAACAACAACAACAAAAACAAAATGACGTTCTTTATTTAAGTAACAGAAATGTGTCTATAGAAGGCACTTGAGGTAATTTGAGTAGTGAAACCTAATTCTTTAAGATTAGGGAGAACTATATAATTTAGCCAAATATAGGCATAATAGAGATAATATCCAAATATAAATGGAAAGATAGTATCAGAATAAAATGTGTGAATTGTATTTTTAGAAACATAAGTAACTGCTTCATAGGACAGAATGCATGAGAAAGGAACATACTGGATATTGGGCTTAGTTCTAGGTAACAAATAGGCTGTTCTGAAATACATTTATGGGTGACCTTGATGCATGTAACACCACTCAATTCAAACTACTGGCAGGAGAAAACAGAGCAGAGACCTCTGAATCTGGGTTTTCCATAGAAACCCTGGGTTCTTTGTGTGAGAAAGAGGGAGAAGATGAAATACATGCCCAGAGATTGGAACTGTGGCAGAAGAGTTTCAGTAGAGGAAGATTTAAGATGATTTTTCTTTTTTCTGAGACGGAGTCTCACTGTGTCACCTAGGCTGGAGTGCAATGGCATGATCTCAGCTCACTGCAACCTCCACCTCCTGGGTTCAAGTGATTCTCCTACCTCAGTCTTCCGAGTAGCTGGGAATACAGGCATGCACCACCATGCCCAGCTAATTTTTGTATTTTTAGTAGAGACGGGGTTTCACCATGTTGACCAAGCTGGTCTCAAGCTCCAGACTTTAGGTGATCTACCCACCTTGGCCTCCTAAAGTACTGGGGTTACAGGCATGAGCCACTGTTCCCGGCCTAAGGTGACATTTTTTGGGGTAAACAATTACAACTACACCATGCTGAGTAGTTTTTAATAACAGCCCTCTCAAGAGATCATTTTAGTTTGCTATTGTGGCCAAAAGTCAAGCTGAGTGTATATAGCATACTGAAGAGCTTTGTAAAGAAGGCAAGGAGGTGCTCTCATCTGTAAGAAGGGTGTGTCTGCTCTTGGAATGCTCACGTGGTTCTGGTCACATCATGAAGCTGAAGAAAGGCCCAAGAAGGCTATGCTGTACACCAAAATCATGAATGGAAGTCCTTCTTTGCCCTGAAAAGCAGTAAGAAATACAAGGAATATACCATCCCAAGGGGCATGAATAAGTGTAGTGTCTTAGTCTGTTTAGGCTGCTATAACAAAATACCATAAATTGGGTAGCTTGTAAACACCATGAATTTCTCTTCTAGAGACTAGGAAGTCCAAACTCAAGGCACTGGCAGATTTGGTGTCTGGTGAGGGGTGAGGATCTGCTTTCTGGTTCATAGATGGTGCCTTCTACCTATGTCCTGGTAGAAGGAGCTAGGGGTCTCTATCAGGCCTCTTTTATAAGGGCACTAATCCCATTCCTGAGGGCTCTGCCTTTATGACCTAATCACCTCCCAAAGTCCTCACCTCCAAATACCATCACCTTGAGGGTTAGATTTTCCACCTATGAATTTTGGGAAGATACTAACATTCAGACTGTAGCATGTGACAAACCAGACCTTGGAAGTTTCTTTAATGGGTTGTATAAACTAAATACAGAAGAAAGAAAGAAAACAACAACAACAAAAAGACAACAACAAAAAACCATACACACCAAAAAAAAAAAAACACAAAAAACAAAATAATAACACAACAACAACAAATATAAAAGAGTTTAGATAACAATCATGGATGACAAATTCATGACCTATAAGTAAGGACAACTCAAGTGTAGGGAGACACAGACAGCCATTACCTCTTTTGGAAGGGCCGCTTCCAGGAGAATAGTTTAGTGTCCCATAGTCCATGCTTTGATGTTTCTAACAGAGAATTGTCTCTGGGCTTGGTGGACTCGATCTATTCTAATACTGGAATTTATGTTGTCAGTACTGAAGGAAACTGTAGTAAAATATGTGTCTCATATTAGCGTTGCTGCATGATGCTGAGTATGATCTCTCTCTGGTCCTGTTTTAAAGGAATAGATTGGGATTCTGTGATACCTAGCTCAAGATTGTCATCAGTTCTTTAAGCCCTCTTTGGATGTGGTCATTTCCCTGACTGGCCACTGCATAGCCCACAAGGATTCTATGTGATTGTCTGCTGAGATCTAGGTGTACTGCTAGTAAGATATTCTTGAGTGTTTAAATACAGAATTTCATTGCTTAAATATAGAAAAAAAATTATATAATTCCATTTATTGGAAGCTCAAGAATAGGTAAAACCTATCTATGATGATAGAATTAAAAATAGTGATTATTTATGGTGAGGATTTTGATGGGAAAATGGGATGAGGAACCTTTAACGGTTCTAGAAATGTTCTGAATCTTGATATGAGTGGGGTTCCATGGGTTTATACATAGGTTAAAATTTATCATCAGTACACTTAAGATTAATGTGCTTTATGTGTATTATAACTCAATAAATACGTTAAGCATTTCTTAGGTATCAGTTTTTTAAAAAATTTCCTTTCAAAAAAAGGAATTTTGTTGTTAATATGCAATTCTTTTTCCTCATGAGTTTAAGGCTAGCTTTCATGATTACCATTTACCTTTTTTGGTACTGTAGACCCCTTGGTCCATGGCTTTGCTTACTGTGGTTTTGCTTTCCATGTGTTCAGGTATCCCCAGTCAGCCACAGTCTGGATAGGTGAATACAGCACAATAACACATTTTGAGAGAGACCACATTCATGTCACTTTTATTCCAGCATATTGTTATATTTTTCTCTTTTATTATTAGTTATTGTTAATCCCTTACTGTGCTTAATTTATAAATTAAATGATCACAGGTATGTATGTATAGGGAAAAACAGTATATATAGGGTGTAGTACTTTCTGTAGTTTCAGGCATCTTTTTGGTTGTCTTAGAACTATTCCCCATGGATAAGCAGGGACTGCAGTATTCATAAATCAAAATTCATAAATGTAAAATAAAGAATAACGGCCATAACAATATAGGTACATAATGATGAGGGTTTTTTTAATGCATATTCTGCTTAGGGAAAAGATGAATTTTGAGTAATATATGTACTAGGGGAGTTTGCAGATAAAGGAGTTCTATGTGGCCGGGTGCAGTGACTCACACCTGTAATCCCAGCACTTTGGGAGGCCGAGGCAGGTGGATCACCTGAGGTCAGGAGTTCGAGACCAGCCTGGCCAAGATAGTGAAACCCTGTCTCTACTAAAAATATAAAAATTAGTCAGGCATGGTGGCACATGCCTGTAATCCCAGCTAGTCAGAAGCTTGAGGCAGAATTGCTTGAACCTGGGAAGTGGAGGTTGCAGTGATCTGAGATCACCCCACTGCACTCTAGCATGGGCAACACAATGAGACTCCGTATTAAAAAAAAAAAAAAAGGAAAAAACCACAATGAGATACCATCTCACACCAGTTAGAATGGCAATCATTAAAAAATCAGGAAACAACAGGTGCTGGAGAAGATATGGAGAAATAGGAACATTTTTACACTGTTGGTGGGACTATAAACTAGTTCAACCATTGTGGAAAACAGTGTGGCGATTCCTCAAGGATCTAGAACTAGAAATACCATTTGACCCAGCCATCCCATTACTGGGTATATACCCAAAGGATTATAAATCATACTGCTATAAAGACACATGCACACGTATGTTTATTGCAGCACTATTCACAATAGCAAAGACTTGGAATCAACCCAAATGTCTATCAGTGACAGACTGGATTAAGAAAATGTGGCACATATACACCATGGAATACTATGCAGCCATAAAAAAGGATGAGTTCGTTTCCTTTGTAGAGACATGGATGAAGCTGGAAACCATCATTCTCAGCAAACTATCGCAAGAACAGAAAACCAAACACCGCATTTTCTCTCATAGGTGGGAATTGAACAATGAGATCACTTGGACACAGGAAGGGGAACATCACACACGGGGCCTATTGTGGGGAGGGGGGAGGGAGGAGGGATAGCATTAGGAGATATACCTAATGTAAATGACGAGTTAATGGGTGCAGCACACCAACATGGCACATGTATACATATGTAACAAACCTGCATGTTGTGCACATTTACCCTAGAACTTAAAGTATAATAATAAAAAATAAATAAATAGAAAAAAAAAGGAGGGTGGTGTGTTCTGGTTTTATTTTTTGTTTTTACAGCTTTATTGAGATACAGTTTACATCCCATACAGTTCACCCATTTAAAGTGTATTATTCAGTGCTTTTAGTATGTTCACAGGTATTTATAGTCATCACCAAATATTTTAGAACATTTTCATCACCTTAAAAAAAACCCTGCACCCTTTACTTATCATGCCTATTACCCCTTGCATCTAGCCCTAAACAACTGCTAATCTACTTTCTGTCTCTATGGATTTGTCTATTCTGGACATTTCATATGAATGAAAATAATGTAAAATGTACTCTTTTGTGACTGGCTTCTTTCACTTAGCATGGTGTTTTCAAAGTTTGTCTGCGTTGTAGCATATATCAGTATTTCATTCCTTTTTATGGCCAAATAATAGTCTGTTGTATAGTTATACCACATTTTGTTTAATCATCACCAGTTGGTGGACATTTGGGTTGCTTCTGTCTTTTTGGCTATTTCAGTAATGCTGCTGTGAACATTTATATACAGGTTTTTGAATGGATATGTATTTTCATTTCTCATGGGTATATGCTGAGGAGTGAAATTCCTGAATCATATGGTAATTATCTGTGTTTCACTGAACAACTGCCCAGACTGTTTTGCGTAGTGGTTGCACTATTTTACATTCACACCAGTAGTGATAATTTGGGTTTCTTAAAGTAATGAATCATTCTTTATTTCTTTTTTTTTTGAGATGGATTTTTGCTCTTGTTGCCCAAACTGGAGTGCAGTGGTGCGATCTTGGCTCACTGCAACCTCTGCCTTCTGGGTTCAAGCAATTCTCCTGCCTCAGCCTCCTGAGTAGCTGGGATTATAGGCGTGCACCACCACCTCCAACTAATTTTTGTATTTTTAGTAGAGATGGGGTTTCACCATGTTGGCCAGGCTGGTCTCAAACTCCTGACCTCAGATGATCCACCTGCCTCAGCCTCCCAAAGTGCTGGGATTACAGGCATGGAGCCACCGCACCTGGCCTCATTCTTCAATATATTTCTGATAACTAAATTTTTATAAGCGATTTTTCTTTTTAAAGTATTGTATACATTATCCCACTTTGTTTTTTTATGTAGAGAATATGTCTGTCCATAAAATTTGGTGGAAGACAAGTTTCATTCCTTTTTTTTTTTTTTTTTTTGGAGACAGAGTTTCACTCTTGTTACCGAGCCTGGAGTGCAATGGTGCGATCTCGGCTCACTGCAACCTCTGCCTTCCAGGTTCAAGTGGGTTCTCCTGCATCAGCCTCCCGAGTAGCTGGGATTACAGGCATGAACCACTGTGCCCAGCCACATTCCTCATTTAAAATAAATAAATAAATAAATCTATTTCAAGCTCCCACTGGCCTGGTTACATTAAAAATATATAATCTCTGTTATCATTCCTACCTCCTACACAGACTGACACTTGGATCATATAAGAATGTCATCCTGAAGTAGTGTCAGAAAATTAGAGGAGCACAAGGTCTTTTGTGCCTCCCTCTTGACTGCTGAAAATTCCAAGGTGTCCTTCACAGTAATCTCATCACTGGCCACCAACAGATGCTGCATCGTAAAACCTCATTCTCCATCCAGGATGCCCTGTGCATGAGGCACTGTTTTCTGTCACCCCATTTTCTACTCAGTGAGGCTCTAGACAAGCTTCTGCTTTCTTCCAGGACCATGGCGTCAGCTTTAAAGTCGTTTTTCCTGTCCTTCTCTCTCAGGGTTTTCCCAGCTTAATCCTTTTGTCTTAGACTGAAACACAAGCTCTCTTCCTCTTAAAGTGTGGTAGTTGGGCTGTAAAACCAATTAGATCTTTAGAAAGGACACTATATAATACATATTTTTTCCCTTACTTGCTGGGGTAGGGCTAGGAAAAGATATGCTAACACCAGATATTTTTTCTGTCTTGTATTTCTTAAGATTACTTTGATGTAATCTGTGGAAGTAGTGTTTTCCCTTTTTTTTTTTTTTTTTTTTTTTTTAGAAGAAATAGCTGCGCCAAAGAGAGATGGGTCCAAGACCATGCCAAAAAATACGTATATATAGTATCCTTTCTAAAAATCTAGTTGGTTTTACAACCCAGTTACCACACTAACAGAATCAGAACTGGATGTTAGGTCTTTGAATGTTTTGCCTTAGATTTTTCCTGTAGAATTTATTGCATTATTTGTGATCAGTGCATTATTCAGTAACATTAAATGTGAATTAACATATTTACTAAAGTTATTAGAGGTTTTTGAAAATGGTTTTTAAAATCTAATCAGCTCCTGGCATTGTTAATAGGTTTGTAAGGACTCAGAACTAGATAAGTCTTTGAAATGGACTTTTGGGAGATTGGAAAAGCTGCCTAAGTCAGAAGGTAGGCACCATCATAAATGGAGGGTGGAGCAAAAGCAATTTTTCTTTTTCTTCTTTTTTTTTTCATTAGGAAAGTGCTAGGAAATGGGTTCCTAACACTGTGTGTGACCGAAAGAGAGGCTCAGTTTAAAGAGGTTGGTGGGTAAAAGAAAATGGGGATTCAAGAGAAAATGTGGTACATTAATTCAATTCACGCCTTTTTACCCAGTGTGCTTATTTCTTTGATAAAGAGAAGGTCAGTTTCTTTGAGGATAGAAAACTTTGGGTGATAAGAATGCTTAGAGGAGGGCATCTGGATATTTTGATGACAGACATGGTGTGGGGGAGGGGGCTTGTTACTAAATCAGTTGTATCAAGATCACATATTATCTATTTTCCAGTTTCCCTAAGCATAAAAAATGAAATCCAAGTTAACTAAAGGGCAAGTCTTACTGAGAAAGACTGTGAAATCTGTCTAACAGAACTTTAAAATTAGGTGTGATGCCAAGTTATCTTGTGTACTTGGGGTCAGAGAGAGATAGAGGATGATCCTGGAGTTGTGAAGATTTTGTTAAAAGCAGCCCACCAGCAAATATTTACTGACAGTTGAATATCTATGTGCATGTGCTGTTTTAATAATTGGTAACATAGCCACAAACAGGACAGACTTCTTTCATTACAGCAACTTACATTTTATTGGGGAGACAGAAAAACAAATACAAATATAAAATAGGCCTGGCACAGTGGCTCACGCCTGTAATCCCAGCACTTTGGGAGGCCAAGGTGGGCGGATCACCTGAGGTCAGGAGTTCGAGACCAACCTGACCAACGTGGTGAAACCCTGTCTCTACTAAAAATACGAAAATTAGCTGGGCGTGGTGGCGCATGCCTGTAGTCCCAGCTGCAGAGGCAGAGGTGAGAGAATTGCTTGAACCCTGGAGACGGAGGCTGCAGTGAGCCGAGATCCTGCCATTGCATTCCAGCCTAGGTAACAGAGCGAGACTCCATCTCAAAAAAAAACAAAAACAAGGCCGGGCACGGTGGCTCAAGCCTGTAATCCCAGCACTTTGGGAGGCCGAGACGGGCGGATCACGACGTCAGGAGATCGAGACCATCCTGGCTAACACGGTGAAACCCCGTCTCTACTAAAAAATACAAAAAACTAGCCGGGCGAAGTGGCGGGCGCCTGTAGTCCCAGCTACTTGGGAGGCTGAGGCAGGAGAATGGCGTGAACCCGGGAGGCGGAGCTTGCAGTGAGCTGAGATCCGGCCACTGCACTCCAGCCTGGGTGACAGAGCATGACTCCGTCTCAAAAAAAAAAAAAAAAAAAAAAAAAAACAAAAACCCAAAACAACCAAACAAAAATATAAAATAATGGATTTTAACTAAGTGCTATGAAGATGATAAAAAAAGGTAAAGTGTAGAGAGTGACCGGGGACTGCCTTAGTTGGGACAGTTAGGGTCATCCTCCCTGAGGGGATGGTGTGTATGATAAAACCTGAATGATAGGAGCCTTGCTTAGTGGGTAATGATGAATGAAGGTGCTTTCCACTCCTCCACCCTAGTTTTAGACTGTTGGCCATCTGAAAGGAACAAAATGTGCTGGTTTACCTCATTTTACATCTAAAATACTGGTACATTTTAAGAGATACTACGATTTTCTTTTCTTTCTTTTTTTTTTTTGAGATCGAGTCTCGCTCTGTCGCCCACGCTGGAGGGCAATGGTGCAATCTCAGCTCACTACAGCCTCTGCCCCCTGGTTTCAAGCTTAATTCTCCTGCCTCAGCCTCCTAGTAGCTGGGATTACAGGCATGCACTACCACACCTGGCTAATTTTTGTATTTTTAGTAGAAATGGGGTTTGATTATGTTGGCCAGGCTGGTCTTGAACTCCTGACCTCAGGTGATCCACCTGCCTTGGCCTCCCAAAGTGCTGGGATTACAGGCATGAACCACTGAGCCCAGCCTGGATACTGTGATTTTCTTGGTAATGAAGTTCACTCATTAATTACTCAGATTGCCACCCTGAATTTCTTGTGGCCTGCTTAAATGCAAAAATAGATCTTGAAGTTTTTAGTTGAAATATTAAACTCAATTCAGTAGGTCACACGGAAAATGGGTTCTCAGGCTTAGTGGAGATTGCCAACGTGACACCATGCTCACCTAACTAATGTTTTCAGAAACAAATGTCCCACTGTGAGTGCGAGTATATATGTGCTTGTGGTGGCACATCTTCCAGAAAAGAAAAATGAAAAGTGAAGGGCCTAATTTCAAGTAGCCCTTTATGTTTCTGCCTTTTTCCAGAAAAGATCAGTTCATCTTGATAGTAGTTGAAAGAAAAGTAATGAGAGACTATTTTGAGAAATCTTTGCCCACTCTTTGTGGGATTAGGAAAAACAAGAGGTGCCTAGACTCTAGAAGTTTAGTCAGCTCAGACATACCTACTTTGTCCAGTCAGAGTTTGCATAGATACTGACACTGGTGTCTTTCCTCTGGCAGATGGCTCAATCACAAAGGGGTGAGACAGAAACGCCTGAATGCCTGGCTGGGAATTAAGAATGAGGATGCTGATGAGTAAGTTCTCTCTAGACCTTTTGGTCAGAGGGCTTTGTTATCAATATAAGACATGCGCCTTGTTTATACATGGTAAATATTGGTTGTCATTGTCACTTGAGAACATTGAATCTAGAACTTTGACTCTCTTTTGAATTGAATTGAATTGCCTGAAAGTACCCTATAGGCACTGGAGTTCAGAGACCTGCCTCTGAACTCAAAATCTGGATGTATAAGCTACTTTGAGTATAGCTACTCAAAATCTGGATGTAAAAGCACTGTTATTCAGATGTTCATATTTCAGCTTATTGGATGAAACATGAATTCTGTGCTTTATGCACCATAGCAAGTAATGAAGCTAACACCCAACTAATTGCAATTTTGCTTTGTCATTTGTGGTTTAAAGATTTAGAAGAGTGTTTTATTTATGAATTTGCTTTTAGATAGAAGTAACTTGTTAGAATAACAATTAACATTTAATTTTTAGGAACTATTTTATCAATGAGGAAGATGAAAACCTGCCCCACTATGATGAGAAAACCTGGTTTGTTGAGGATATCAATCGAGTACAAGCAGAGGACTTGCTTTATGGGAAACCTGATGGTGCATTCTTAATTCGTGAGAGTAGCAAGAAAGGATGCTATGCTTGCTCTGTGGTGTAAGTCTTCTCTGGGGATATAGCCTTTTGAAATCTTTTGCATTAATTAATATGAAATCAACCCCTTGTAAAATTCAGATGAAATTAGTTAATGTACAGTAACGAGGACCCATGGCTTGGACCATAACTATTAGTACAAAAAAACCCAGCTTTATGAGAAATGATATCTGAAATTATCCTGGAGTTTTAATTTACATGGTAAGTAGATTAGGTCCTGCAGTATTGCTGTTGGATTTCAGGTATCTGTGAAAGGTAATGTGAGATCTTAAATTGGAAAAAAAAAAAAAAATCACTTAATTCTTGAGTGGTATCCTATACACCTAGTATGGTCTCCAGTGTCAGATTAGGAAAGGCTTGATTAAATAGAACTGTTTTTACTTCAGAAGGAAAACTCTATCTAAAAATTTAAATTATATATTATTCTGTTGATGTAATGATAGGAAATGTGGACGTGTTTTCCGTAAGATAATCATGTGACTCTTTTGAGAAAAGCCCATTTTCCTTGTAATGGAAAGTGAAATTTTGGGGATAACTAACTGTGCCTCGGTCAGATTTTTGCCTGAGTGTGGAATATATTCCTTAAGAAGGCAAACATCTTCATTGACAAAAGCCATACTTAGAAAAGAGTTACGATGGTGCCAGATATACTGGGTTCAGCTCCTGGCTCTACTGCTTACTAGCTGGGTCACCTTGGGTAAATTACTTAGTCTTTGCCCAGTTTCCTTATCTGTAAAATAAGGATAATACCTACTTTAGGGTTTTTGTGAGGATTAAATGAGCTAATCTATGTCATACAATATACTTTTAACATAAGAAGTAAATGTCACCTACTAATATGATGATGATGATGCTACTGATGGATGTGGCAGAAGGCAAACAAAGTGACAAAGTGATTGTGCCCTTAGAGGGCAAAGTGGAGAAGATAGAGGAAAGGCATTCATATTAACAGACTGCTCAGTGCTTTATGTGATCATCTTGTTTGTAGCGCTCTACTTCTGTCATGGAGTCAGAGTTTGAATCCAAGTTTACGTGGTTTCAAAACCCACATTTTTCTATTGCACCAGGGTTTTTTCATTTCACCAAATATCCAAGATGAATAGAACCACTGTGAAATAAGTATCATTAGTAGGCTGTGCACATGTGGAAGGGTTAATTCTAGTGGAGAAAGAGTGGATTGGGAGGTTTTGTGGAAAAGGCATCTGAGATGGACCTCAAAAAGATGAATGGGATGTCTTACAGTTGGAAAATGGGGGAGGAGTTGAAAAGTGCATTGGATTACTGTTATCCGAAGATAGAACTACTTGCAACATTTCATTTCTCCTTGACTTGGGCTATTCCAGTTATCTGAGTGGAAATATAGGTGAGGATGGTTCTTGTAAGACTTTGGGTCTTCTAAGAATAATAAGGAAGGCAGGAAGCCCAGTTGCTCACTCACTCAGGTTATTGGGTGGCAGCCTGTAGGTTCAGGACTTGGTTGGAGTCCTTACATAAACTGATTAATCAAAAACTACCCTTGGCTGGGCGCAGCGGCTCATACCTGTAATCCCAGCATTTTAGTAGGCTAAGGCAGGAGGATTCCTTGAGCCCAGGAGTTCACGACCTGCCGGGGCAACATAGCAAGACCCCATTTCTACTAAAAATAAAAAAGTAGCTGGGCATGTGGCTCACACCTGTAGTCCTGGCTACTTGGGAAGCTGTGGTGGGAGGATCACTTGAGCCCAGGAGTTTGAGGCTGCAGTGAGCTGTGATCAAGCCACTGTACCCTAGCCTTGGTGATAGAGTGAGACCCTGTCTAAAAAAAAAAAAAAGAAAGGAAACATTTACATTTATGGTTGTTTTAACGCTTGTATCTGTGGCCAAGTCTGTAGGGAATGGGGACGCAATTTTACAAGCTTTGCCTGGTTAACAAAAAACACTTATCTGCATAACAGTTGCTCTCAGACTTCTGGCCATTTAGCGTCCCTTTATTTATCGTTACCTACCTTACCATTTCTTCTGTGGTGTGTCATTGCAGGGCTGATGGGGAAGTGAAGCACTGTGTGATCTACAGCACTGCTCGGGGCTATGGCTTTGCAGAGCCCTACAACCTGTACAGCTCTCTGAAGGAGCTAGTGCTCCATTACCAGCAGACATCCTTGGTTCAGCACAACGACTCCCTCAATGTCAGGCTTGCCTACCCTGTTCATGCACAGATGCCCTCGCTGTGCAGATAAAGAGGAAGTGGGAAGAGAGGTGGTTCTCTGGCATTTTTTTCTACAGTTTTTATTAGACTACGATGAGGGCATTCTTTCTACATAGACTGCTTGTTTTGCACAAGAAGTGATTCTGTGAATGTGAAGTGGAGAGGCCGAGCAGCAGCCGGCCGGGATGGGGGCATTAGAGGCCTGAGGTTCTCTAGGACTCAGCCATGCCGCTGCACTGACATACTAAGCTGGAAGCAGATGTTTTTTTGAAAGTCTATTTCATTGGGGTTTTTGTTTTGTTTAGCCAGGCACCCTCAACAGAATATTAGGCTTGATGGTTATAGTGGGTGGGGTTGTATTTGGAAGCCTCTGAAGAGGCCATGTCTTTTTTAAATCCTTAACTCCTGAGAGTGCAGCAGGGGCATGGCTCTGCTGGGAGTTCTGTTTTGCTTTGGCAGTCTCTCTTCCCCCCACGAAGAAGGCTGTTTTGGTTTTGTGATAGAATGGGATTTGATGAAAAAGACAACCAAAGGAAAATGGGAAGGCTTGGGATTTCATTCAAACAATCTAAGCCAAGATGATTAAAAAAAAAAAAACCTTCAACTGAAGGTACTTTATTTCTTACCAACATAATTTAGGCTTCAGCATCTCATCAGCCCCTCCCTTTAAAGAGGTATTATGTTCAGAAGCCAACAAAACAATGTTTGTTGCCAGACCAATGTTTGATGGAAAAACGTAGCACTCATAGATGAATGTATACTTCTGTACCAAAACTTGAACATAAAAAGACTAGAAATTGTGAGTTTTAGCAAACACTAAAATTGGTCAGTGTAACCCCTTCTGTCCTGCCTGTTTCTCTGAGATGAGAAATAGCGTTCTTTTTGTGGGGATGGTGAGTTTTGAATCATAAAATGAAGTTGGTGCTTGTGTGGTGTTTCCTTAGCCTAAAGAATGATCTATTGTTTGAAATCTTTGTAACTTGTTTGTATGAGTCAAGAAAAGGTGCAATCCAGTGCTTTTAGATGGCTTGATATACCAAATAACAATATAGAACAACATTATTATATGTGCTTTCCAAGTTTAAAGGCCCTGCAGAAATAGTAAACATGATTTAATTTCCCTTCATCTCCCCCTCCTTTGCTGGATGGGGTTTTGGGAGCTACAGGTTGCTAAGGAGGGGAGTCAGATTGTGGTCAGGGGCCTCAGTAAATCACAGACCCAGGGGCCCTGTGGTCCGGGTGAGAGTCATACCACATTACACATGTGCTTCCATACAGTGGTTTCTGAAGCTTTTGCAGGGAGAGAAGATGGCTTAGTGTTTAGACTGTTAGTAGAAGCCATCTGGAAGCTTTTCTCTTTGCCTTTTTTTGTGATCCTGCCATAAAGGCTATGTGCAGTCTGCCCTCATGCTCCAGTGGCCTTGATTTTAGGCCAGGAATCTTCTGCTCCATGTGGCTTAAGCCTTCCAGCTGAGTGAAGCTAGGCAAATGGAGTGGGGGCAGGCATCTATTCCTGCCCCCATCATGCCCCACACCCATCAATCAGTCAACACTCATTTGACAAATAGAGTCCAGCTGCCTCTGAGCCAATCCCGGAACCATAATAGGCTCAGAGTGAGTCAGCTGTTTGAACCCAAAGCTGTGCAGTCAGGCATCCTGGCTGAGCTAGAGAAGCCAGTACCTGCCTCTTGGTTTATAAGGTTACAGCTAGGAAAGCTCTAGTTTTGGGGGTGAAAGAAAAATATAACTTTACCTGAGCACTTATTTCCGTGACAGCGTCTAAAATATGGACCATGATGTAGACATAGATTTATAAATTTGGAGAAACCTCCAGTTACTAGCGATGAGGATAGGAAGGGAAGTGCTTATCTTTGGCTTTTTCTTGGTTACATTGCAGTTTCAGGATTGGGTGAGACAGAGACAAATGAACCCCCCTCTAAAGTAATTTAACTAATAGCCAGCACATCCCTTCTCCAAACTGTCGATTGAAATCTTACTGAAAGTTTTACTGAGTAATACCAAGCTAATTGCTGCTGGGCACACCTGCATGGCTTTGCACCTGGTGTTGAACCTGCTGAAGCAGGTGGATGCTCGATTACGTGTAAGGAATCCCTCCTGTCTGGTACTAACATTTCAGTGTGTTCTGAGTGTCTTTTAAACCAAAATGGAAATACAGATACATGCCTGTAGTATTCAGTGTGTCTGCTCCTTTTTGGGCAGACACAGAGGGTGTGCAGGGAGAGACCAAGTACCATCTTTATCTACACTTGGGCTGGCTTGTGGAGAAGGGCTGCTTTTTTTTCAGTCCTACATTCCTTCATTTTTTTTTTCTTTTGTTTTTCGTTCTTGAATTCATTGTTTTGTGGGATCTAAGACCCAGGGGTCATTTGAGAGGTTTGACAGTATCTTTTCTGACCAGTTGCCACATGACTTGCTTGACCCTGAGCCAGTGGAAATGGCATAGTGACCAGTCTACTACCCACTGAGCCTGGTGTGTAGAGGGGGATAGGGTAGCAAGGTGCATCTCTACGCCCATGACTTGAGAGGAGATCTTGGCCTCTTTCATGAGAATCTAGTGCTGTTTCCTGTCCCATGATCTGGACCCTGGGACTATCTGTTTTGGCATCTTAACTGCAGTTTCAATGAGGCAGAGGGCAAAGAGAGACCAAGATCAGAGGGGCTCATTATACCCCTGGCTGGAGAACCCAGCTACTGACATGAAAGCAGCTTGGGGCTGGCTGGACACAGGTACTAGGCCCATCGTTTTCAGGTGAAGCTTTCATCACAGAACAGTGCCATCTCCACCTGGCCATAGATGCCATGCCATGATTCAGGCCTGGATAGGCTGCCTGTGTCCTTACCACTGATCTGGCCAAGAATGAGGACCTCCCAACACTTTCACTTCCTCTCCAAGCCTTGATGGGACCTCCACTTACTTTAGGCCTCATGTGCTGTGAAGAAGCTTTGAGAGCCAATGTGGTGTCTTCCACAGGTCTCCTCTTTTTGCTGCAAGGAATCAGCCCCATGTATTCTCTGAAACTGAGAATTGCACCTGGGCAATTCCTGTTTTCTAAGGTGGTCTCTGCTGCTAGTTAAGAACCCAGAGTAGGCCTCTGTGAGGCTTCAGTGGTCTCAGAAACCAGAGGGTCCAGATAGGGGGCCTGCTTGGGCCCTCTGTGGCCAACTGCTCAACCCTGCTTTAGCTCCAGCCACTTGTGGCAAACAACCCCGTTTCCTTACAAATTCCAGCATGTGACTTTGGTGCCCTGTTACTTGTGAAAATTTATTCTGTTGTCTTCGATGTAGTCCAAAAAAAATTCATGTAGTTTTTACGTAAAAATATCTGACTCCCAAGAAAGCCAATTGTATGTCTTGTGATGGGACAGTTCATATGTAGTTCCTAGACCACTTTGCAAATTGTTCTTGTCACCAGATGTGTTCAGACATTGCTGTGCAATTGTGGGGGAGGGTAGGGGGAAAGGCGAGAGGAGTTACTTATTGGTCTTTTTGTTTTATAACCTTCCCCAAGAGGGGACAGTCTGGCCAACTTGCTCCGGTAATGCAATAAACACATTGCAATAAAGTAATTTTTTGTCTTCATGCTATGAAAGGGTGGGCTGGGGGCAGAGTGGGGGTCAAGAGAGAAAAGTACTCAGGTGTTGAACAGCCCTTGAAACTTCCAAACCTTCTCTCCAGTAAGCTCCAAAAGACTAGTACTTGGGCTGAACTGGGGCAACCAATGGGGCAACCAAAGGCTCTTTTCTTCCTAGGGGAGGACATCCACTCCAACCAGGCATGATGCCAGAGTCCTGTCCACCGAACACAGACACAGGGAGTCTCAGATATTGACTCAGAAAATTAAAACTGAATGCCATTTCCTCCACACCTCACTGCCCACTCCTGACTAATAAGCTGTTTATTGGTTCTCATATTTCTACCCAGAATGAAAAGTGTTTCCACATTCTACTCTGGGGGAGGGGGAAATGGACCCAGCTTTATAGTCTCTCCCCTTGTTGCCCCAGGCCCTTGTCATCTCCTACCAAGGCACACTGTTGAGCTTCCTGTATTCTGGGAATGTAATGAGCAAACATGTGATGACCTCTTGTTGCATAGGATATTGCAGCGCTCATTCATGTCTCAGGCCCCACCCATGTGTAGTCAATTACAAATAAGTCAGATTGGGCAGGGAACAGCCTGTTCTAAGTGACCTTGTCTATGTCTGTCTTTTCTCCCCACTACACTTTAGCTACACAGCATCCCAAGACCACTGCTAGGAACTATGGATTTCTCCTGATCCCAGGGTTGTTCATACTTCTGTGTTTAGGATGCTCAGATTTCTATCTCCTTCCCAGTTCTTTCTTCTGAACCCTACCTGCTGGCTGGATATTTCCACTGGGCTCCTGGGTGGGTGTCTCCCCGACACTTCAAACTTGTTTACTTGGGGCTGGGTGTGGTGGCTCATGCCTGTAATCCCCGCACTTTGGGAGGCCTAGGCGGGCGGATCACCTGAGGTCAGGAGTTCGAGAACAGCCTGGCCAACATGGTGAAACCCCGTCTCTACTAAAAGTACAAAAATTAGCTGGGCGTGGTAGCATGCACCTGTAATCCCAGCTACTCGGGAGGCTGAAGCATAAGAATTGCCTGAACCCCGGATGCAGGGGTTACAGTGGGCCAAGGCCGCACCATTGTACTCCAGCCTGGGCAACAGGGCGAGACTCCATCTCAAAAAAACAAAAAAAAAACTTGTTTACTTGGCAGAAAAAGTATGATTGGCTATGAATTCCCTTACCTTCCTACCACCAAACCTACAACCTTATCTACATCTATATAACTATTCTCCCTCCCACCTGTTAAATTACAATAGTTGCCTCCAACTAAAGCCAGCCCTCTACATGTATTTTGGAATCTATTTTCTTCCACCTTAGGAATCTCCCAAGATTAAGATCAATTCTTTCTCTACTTCAACTGGATCATCTCCATTGATATTTAAACATGGTTGGTTGGTTCTCATTCTACTCCCCCAATCCCTACTCAATCATCCCATACATCTTTATTTCTTTTCTCCTCTTCAAAGCCAAGCCTTTGGAAAGAGCTGTCTTAAATATCCTTATTTCCTCATCTCAAGTATTTCAGTACTGGTTCCACCACTGTTTGAAACTGCTTTTCTTGATGCCTTCAATAACCATCACTGTTAACTATCCTCTCCATGGAAAGCTCCTTCGTGGAGTCTTATTACAACTCATTAATCTAATATTCTTCTGACATCTGACTGTTCTTTTACATCTCCTGGATTCCTTCAATTCTCACTTAACGCCATTTTACCTGGCAGTTTTATCCACAGTCATGAATCCACCCACCATCTCTAGGCCAATTACATCTGTTTATTTCACTTGCCCAGACCTCTATTGGAAGCTACTTCATATTTAGCTTATGGAATGCAGCACTGAACTACTTAGCCCTGGTTCTCTTCCTTGTTTCTTATTTCGGTGAATGGAAATACAATTCATCTGGTTATGTAAGTCAGAAATGTAGTCAGTCATCATCCCCGATAGCCCTCTGCTTCATATCTAAAGTCCTTCACCAAGTATCAATCAAAACACCACTTCTAAGTTCACTGCTTCACTACCATCTGCATCCTTCATCCTGGAAGGCCCCCCTTCTTCCATGCTTGTCCCCCTCAAATCCATTCTGATTATAGCAACCAGGCATCTTTTCAAAATACAAATCGGAACCTGTGGCAAACAATTACTAAGTCTCCATTGATCTTAGGGTGAATTACAAAATTAGATGGTCTGGCTTCTCCCTGATTCGGGATCTCATTCCCCACCTTCAACTTCTTTTCACTGGCTCTACCCCCTCAGCTAGTGCCAGTAACTCAGGACTTCTTCCTCATCCTGCGTATGTTCCCTGGACAGTCCTCATCTCTTGTGGCTTTCATTGCCTTCTACTGCCTGATGGCTCCCAAATCTAGATGTCCAGCTTCCTACCCTTTCCTTCCTTACCTCCTCACTGTTGCTGTTCTAGTTCACACCGCACTACCTCATCCTCTGTGGTACCCTCACTCCACTCCAGCCTCTCTATACTGCAGCCAGAGTGATCTTCCTAAAACAGAAGATAATACCACTTCCCTGAAGTTGCCTTTCAGGAACTCTTCACTACCCCCCACCAGTTTCTCAAAGGGAACACTACTGACACTTGGGGCAATTGCCCGATGTGGTATAGGATGTTTAGCATCTCTGTGCTTCCTCTTCCCATCCCCATTTCCAACCCTCTAGGAGGGCAGTTCCCAACATCCTTTTCACCTGTGGTGTGCTGCTCCTGACCAGATCCCTATATGCACGGGGCACTTGCTCCCTCAGCCATGCCCCTGCCATCCTCCAGCTCACAACCTGTAATCTGTCTGCCAAGGCCCCGGTACATTAGCCTAGAGTCTACTGTGAATGAATGAAGAAGTGGAGAGGACTAGAAGGCTGAGGGGCCAAATATCTGCACAAATGGGCTCTGCCACTGTGGGTACAGTGTGCCCTCTGGTGGCCACCGCCTTCCCAGGCAATGAGCCTCCTAACACTTCTTCAGGCCTAGGCACTGGATTGTGGGACGATCAGTGCAACCAGTGCAAGACAGTTTCTCAAGTCTTCCACCACTATGGAGACAAAGCCTTGGTACTCTGCCAAGCCCCACTGCCTGCCCTGTGATGCCACCTCCTGACTCCCCTGGCTGTGGTCCCACTTATTTCCTCCCCCTTCCTCCTGCACTACCCATCAAATGAAGTTTTACTCAATGAGGGCTGCGCACACGATGTCCATCCACCTGCAATGCTGAGGCCTCTACCTGCAACAGCCCAGGAAGAGCTCACTGGCTACAATCATGAAGGTTTTCTTACTAAATATGACTGGCAGCTTTGTTTTCATCTCACCCTCACCTCGGCATTTATCAAGTAACTTCTCGGTCCATTTTAAAAACTCTTTCCTCCTGTGGACTTTATGACTCTTGGGCTGTTCTGTCTTCGATCTCAAACACACCCAAAGTTAAACTGCCTCCTCTCACTTCTTCTCCTCCTCATTTCCTGGCTGAGGCAATCCAAGTTAGGAGACACATGTGAGTTCTGGAGTCCAAGGGAAACCTAGGTTCTAACCCCAGTTCTACCCAAGCTGTATTACCATGGCCATCAAAGCCTGAGTGCCCTTATCTATAAAGAAGGAATTTTAGTTGCTACATGGTATTTTCTGGTTCCCCATCACCTTCACAAAGTCATCTCCTGGAAGACCATTAGACATGGCCCTTGCCTCACTTGCCAGACCCACTTCTACTTTGAATTATCTTTGGTTCCTTGAATATACCAGGTATACTGTATGTGCTAAATGTTGCCTGGACAGCCTTTCTTAAACCAGCCTCCACCCTTGCCACACCCAGCAACTACTACGTATCATCTGTTCTTCATGTTTGAGCTCAAATGTCACAGCCTTTGGGAAGTCAAGCTGGGTTAGGTGGCCCTCCCCTGATGGTGGAAACTGTTTTATTCCCAGCAGCAACACAGGACCTAGTTACACGTGGGTTGACCGAAGGAAAACAAGCAAACAAAAGACATAACGATGGTTTCCAGGAGTATATATTACACAGGTCTGAGTGCAAGAAATGGCAAACAACTGCTATGTTTGCTTTAAAAGCTCATCTGGAACCAATGCCAAATCCCGATGCTTTTGATGGCCCCCTGGTTCTTGGCCCCTCCAGAGGAGGCTGGACTCAGACTCCTGGGTGAGGGGGCAGCCTTGGCATGGAACGTCCTGCCTTCTGTCACCTGAGGCATCAGGCACTTGGGTGATGCTCAGGGCTGGATCCTCTTTCACTGCTTGTGCACACTCAGACTCCCATAGCCAGCCCTGGCTGGGATCCTCACAAGGTGGACGGGCACTGGGTGGCTGTGTCTTCCCCTGCTCCCTGGGAGACAGGTTCTTAGGGTGGGCTGGAGTTGTGGTTTCCAAATCCTGGAGGTTGACTAGCCCACCTGCCATGGTTGCCTTTCTGCTTGGGGATGCCCTGTCTGGGCCCTCAATATGGAATTTCCAGGACCACATGCCCAGCTTCCCAGAGGTGGAGCTGGGAGGAGAGCAACTGCTGGTGGGGGTGAGTCCTGAAGTGCTGGAAGAAAGTGCTGCTAGTGCCTGGGTGTGGAGGTGCTGAGCCTTCCAGCAACCTTCAGAAGGGATGGGGTCTGTGGCTCCAGACCTACCCAGGTTGGGGCCTGGTGAGGAGGAGCTGGCAGCCTCCTCAACGGCTTGTGGGCTCCCAAGCCTCCTGTGGGGACCGCTGGGACTTTCCCTTCTGGGAGGCCCCAGTGTGATCCCTGTCAATAGGCTTGGGACCACTGGGCCCGGGCTCCTAGGGTCTCTGGATGGGAAAGTTTCCTCTTCCCCACTCTCTCCTGTTCCTTTGGGGGCCACACTCTGGCTCACTGCTGGGTGAGGTGCCAGGCTCAGCTCCTGCGCACCCTGGCTGTTCTCAGGCCCCTCCTCGGTGTCGTCCTCTGAGGAGTCCACCTCACGAATGGCTTCTTGCTTCTGCAGCGACTCCCGTCGTTCAGCTCGGTCCTGCCGGAGGGTGCCTAGGGCCCGTGAGGGAGCAGGCTGCAGCACCCCCTTCCCTGGCAGGGCCCCCTTGCCAGACAGCACACCCCTGGCTCCAACTACCTCCAGAGGGCTCACTTCCCTGGGCGGCAGTTCCTTCTTTAGCTCAGAGTGGGGCAGGTCAAGGCTGTGCTTGCGAGAAGTGGCTAGCTTCTTCTCAGAAGCGGCAAGTGCTGCTGCCAGTTTCTCAGCTGACTGCACCCTCTTGAGTAGTGGTGAACGGGGTGGCTCCGCACTCTTGGGCCGCGAGAGTTGTCTGCCCAGGGGAGGTGACAAGTGAAGCTTTGTGGGAAAGGCCTGGGCTACATGGCCAGACAGGGGTGATGGGGACCGCTGAGGTGAAGCTGCTGGGGGTGGGGGAGAAGGGGTGTGGGCCAGTGGTGACAGTGGGATGCTGCCTGCTGACTTGCGCCGCGGAGAGCGGTACTGGCGTTGGAGCTTGGGTGCCAGACCGTGGAGGGAGCTGGGCCGTGTGTGCCCAGAGCCGGCTGGGGAACTGGGCACGCTGGAGCTGGGGGAGCTGCTCTGTGACGAATTCCCTCCCACTTTGTACAGAGACAGACAGACAGACAAAAGCAGAGCAGTGTTAGCTGTTAGAAGTGACGAAGGGCAAGACAGGGCTTAGCCCTGTTATGTCCCAGAAACCAAGCTACCCCCTTCCCCATCAATTAATTCCTCCCCAAGACTACAGGATCTTCCAGGGGGCGGCTGAATGAGAGATTCAGAGTGGGTCTGTGACAAGCACACAGGGTCTAGGACTCTCCTATTTCCCAGGGGTGGTTTCTGACAGTTTTCTGTCAGGGAGCCCTTCGTACCTGAATGCACAGCATCGGGGGTCACCCGGTAGCCTTGAGTGGGAGATCGGGGGGAAAGGCTGTGGCTGTGTGTGGGAGAGCCTGGCCCACTCTCCCCTGATGACAAGGAGCGGTTAAGGGAAGAAAGGCTGCGGCTGGTGTGGAGCAGGGATACTTGCTTAGCGATCTTGCGGAACAGGGAGCTCCTTTTTCTGCTGTGGGGATAAGGGTCAAAGGCTGAGTCAATGCAGAGAGCACAGCACACCCTGGGCCCAGGGCCAAGGCACCCGGCACGTACCAGCACTCATGTGGCTCAGAGAAAACCCTCTGGACTGCACCTGGCTCACCTTTCTTGCCCATCCTTGCCGCGGCCCCTCTTGCTCCTTCGGGCCATCTTGGCCTTGTAGCTGCCCTTCCGCGCTGGCCCCACTTTAATGGATGTGTTCTCCAGGGGAGTTGTTGAAATGGCCACCTTGTTTCCACTCTGGGGAGCAGAGCATGAGGCCTAGGCTAAGCTGGAGCCATATGCTTCCCTCCTGGCATGGCTATACCACAGCATCAGCTTTTGCCCCTGCACCAACACATCTGAACCACGGGCCTGTATTATTCTGTCTTCACAGATGAGGAAATGTCTCCCATTGGAGCCCCAGAGTAGTCTGGGGTAAGAAGGTAGAGAACAGGCTAACCCATCCCATTCTGCAGCCCTACCCACAGCTCAGAAGGATCCCTGGGCCTTAGTCAGGGAGGGTGCCGCCTTGTGGAGAAAACTCTCTGTTGTGCCACATTCAAGTTCTGTGTGTACCTACATCTTTTTTTTTTTTTTTTTTTTTTTTAAGACAGAGTCTCACTCTGTCACTCAGACTGGAGTGCAGTGGTGCAATCTCAGCTCACTGCAACCTCTACCTCCTGGGTTCAAGTGATTCTCCTGCCTCAGCCTCCCGAGTAGCTGGGATGACAAGTGCCTACCACCACACTTGGCTAATTTTTGTATTTTTTAGTAGAGATAGAGTTTTGCCATGTTGGGCAGGCTGGTCTCAAACTCCTGACCACAGGTGATCTACCCACCTCGGCCTCCCAAAGTGCGGGGATTACAGGCATGAGCTACCGTGCCCAGCCATTTTTTTTTTTTTTTTTGTATTTTTAGTATAGGCAGGGTTTCACCACGTTGGCCAGGCTGGTCTCGAACTTCTGGTCTCAAGTGATTCACCTGCCTCAGCCTCCCAAAGTGTTGGGATCACAGGCAGGAGCCACTGCGCCCGGGCTGTGTGTACCTACATCCATACTCGGTGTAGGTGTGTGTGCACCCAACTCACCCACTCCCCTAACTGCCATCACAGACTCACAGGCCGAGGTCATTCAGGGACCATGCGGGCAGCACGCCCTGCACTAACCTTCAGGATCAGCTCCACCACCTCCGTGTGCACCAGCCCATGCACAGGTTCCCCATTGACATGGGTGATGAGGTCGCCTTGACGAAGCCCTGCCTCGCTGGCCGGACCTCCGTCCTCCACGTGCTGCCCCAGGAAGAGAATAGTACTCAGACTGGAGCCTGAACATGAAGTATGGGGCTTGGTTCTGCACATTAAGCTGTGAGCCCCTTCACCACCACCCTTTGACCCCCGAGCAGGGACAGATGGGCTCCACAAAGGGGAAGCCGGAAGGATGATGAAGCTGGGAGACAGCAGGTCTGGATGGTCAGACATACCCACACCATGTGGTGCACGGTGTAGACGTCGGAGTCACCCATGTAGACGCGAATGGCCCGCAGGGTGAAGCCATACTTCTTGCCAGCTCGGTGGATGATGATGGGAGGCCTCACGCTGCCAAGGGCTGGCAAGAAGTCCCTGCTTGGAGAAGAGTCCCGGGATGACGGGTTGGACGACTGAGAATGTGGGGACATGGGGCTGGCCAGCGGGGAGCAGGTGTGGTGTTCTAGAGAAGGAGAAGCCAGGACTTAGTGGGTCAGAGGGCCTTGGCCTGGCCCACGGTCCAGTCTGTTGATTTCAGCACAACTCTAGTCACAGAGCCTGAGCCCAGGTCCATGTTCTCCACAGCCCCTGACCTGTGAAGCCCTCTCCTGTGCCCAGACCCCAAGAGACGGTGGTGGTGATGAGAAATGGCAGCTAGCATTATGTATCAGGGACTATGTAAGCTTATCATACATATTTAAATGTCACAATTAACTGATGAGCTGGCCACTATTATATCCACATTTCTGGATGAGAAACTTGAGGCTCAGAGGAGTTAAGCAACTTGCTCAAGGTCAAAAGCCTGTTAGTGATGGAGCCAGGATTTAAGTGTGAGCTCTCTGCCCCAAAGCCTGCACTTGTGACATGGTGCTGTCCTGCCTTCTGGCACATGTATATATACACAACCCCAGACACCAATACACACCTTCAGAGACCACAGTCTCTGAGATCCCTGCTTAATACATATACACCTGCCATGTGCAGAACCTTGCCAAGGCCTAGAGATTCTAAGGCCCTTCCTATGAGTTTTATCCCAGCTCCCCAGGGGCCTCACCCGAAGGAATGAGGAGTGAGAGGGCTGTGGCTGAGGCGGACTTGATCACTTTGTTGACAGGGCGAGTGGTGTGCTTCTCTGTTGAGTCCCCAGAGAGCAGCCGGTGGCGGGCCCTACGCACAGCCAGGTCACTGATGGCCTTGGCTGTGGCTCCCTCAGCCAGCTGCGGGGTCCCACGGCCTCTGGTCTCCATAGCTGTAGGCCCAAGGGAGCAGTGAGACCGCGATGCTGCTGAGCTTCCCCGCCCTGCAGTATCCTCCAGCTTAGGGCCTTTGGCCGCCCACTGGGCCATACCTGGACTGGAACCACTGCTCCGGCCAACAGCTTCCTCATCCAGCTTTGGCCGCTGCTCCCCTGAGCGTTCAGCAACAGGCCCAGAGGCCCCCTCTCCAGAGGGGGGAGTCAGGACCCATATCCCCTCCTGCGGTTGCCTCCTGAGGGCGCTGCTGGCCTCCTCAGGGCCCTCGGGGAACCGAGGCGCATCCAGGAGGCCTGAGCAGCGGCGTCGCACTGTCATGGGAGGGCTGGAGTCACTCTCTGTGTGGGACGACTCAGACACCGACAGCCGCTTCCGTAATCTATGAGACACAAGGCCTGGGGTGAGATGGCCCAGGTGGTCCCCCTCCTCCTGCGAGGTCTCCTCAGGGGCACACAAGGGTTATAGTAACAGAATTTTCCTCCGCAGACATTCCTCTAGGAGTCACCCTTGTGAATGCCCCTCACTGCCACCTGCACTCCTCCGCGGCATCGGAGTCTCTCCCATGGTCTGTGACAAAGCAGGGATAGCTGTGTCGCCCACCCTGGGTGAACTCTGGGGTGCTCACATCTCAGGGGAGCCAATCACCCAGCTCCGGTCTCGGCCTTTGAGCCCTGCCAGGCCATCTGAGCGGTCCTCCTTCTCCTCACTCAGGCTGCGCTTGGTGGGGGGTGGTGTCCGGCGCTCCTCGAGCAGTGAGAGCCGCTCCATGCTGCTGTACACCTGTGGGCACAGGGGATGCGCTGGGGATGGGCTCTGGCAGCCGTATCTCCCAAGTGGCATAAAGCATCGGAAACCTAGGAATTTCAACCAGTTGGCTCCTTCCCTCCTCCACACACCCCTGAATATTTGGGGAAGCGGTTATTCCACGGATCTGACCTGGCATCTCATGTCAGGGACTACGGTGGTTCTAGAAGCACCTATATATGGCTATATGTAGC
Organism: Macaca nemestrina; assembly: GCF_043159975.1. Classification (NCBI taxonomy): domain Eukaryota; kingdom Metazoa; phylum Chordata; class Mammalia; order Primates; family Cercopithecidae; genus Macaca; species Macaca nemestrina. The sequence goes on from NC_092125.1 coordinate 187,579,816, forward strand.
CCCAGCCCTCAGCTCCTCTTTCTCTAGAGGCGGCCCCAACCCCAACTCCCTGAGCCTGCCCAGGTGTGCCCTTTGACAGGCCCTCTTCTTCTGATCCTCCAGCCTGTTCTGCCCATCCTGGGCCTCCTCAGTCACACCTTGCTGAACCTTGGAGAGCAGGAAGAGAACTGGCGGATCTCAAGGCAGCCATCTTCACTCACTTCTTCCTCATCCTCCGAGTCCATGTGGTGGTATCGCTCTGAGCGGGCTGGGCCAGACATAAAGGACACTTTCCTTCAGAGCCCTGCTGGTGGCCTCCTTGTGACCCCATTAGATTTCAGCAGAGCCCTGAGAAGTTGCTCCCAATGCCAAGTTCAGTGTGCACAGGTGTTTCTAGGCAAACAGGTAGGACCCATACTCCACTCCACACATTGGCGGCCTTACTGTCAAAATAGCTAGTATCGTCCTCTGACTCCAGCTGAGGAATAAATTCAGCTTTCTGGCGGAGAAGTCCTGTCCAGTCCAGACCAGTAAAGAATGGGTGCTGCTTCACCTCATAGGCACTGCCTGTGGAAAGGGAGGGCATGGGCAAGGGGGAAGGATGAGCCGCATGGAGTCCAGGTCAGCAAACCTCGTAAGAAGCCAGACCTTGAGAAGCTATACTCAGGGGGTCAGCTCAAGCATCTTCCCTTCCCTGCCTACAGGGAGCAGGGCAGAGTTTCAGGATCCAGAGGGGCTGCCCGTAACTGAAGCCTGAACCTCCAGGGTACATGGACTCAGCCTCCCTTACCCCTTTTTTAAGTAGTGGGAAAAGTTAGCAGGGCCTGCCCTACCTGTGCCCAGTCTCTCCAGAGGGTTCTGGTGGAGCAGTTTGGAGGTGAGGTCCTGGGCGTCTGGGGGCAGTGCATCATCACCCTCAGGCCACACAATCTCATCTGAAGTCATCAGGGGTGAGAGGGAGAGGAGAAATTGTGGGTAGAGTGGAGAGATGTAGAAGAGGTCCCAGGACAATGTAAGGAAAGGAGTCAAAAAGGACCCAGCCCGGAGTCCCTGAATGCCTTGCCTGGGACCCCAGTCTTTAATTTTTTTAGGTTCCTAGACCATGGCTTGATCTATGATCCATGGTGGGCACTGCAAAGCTCTAGCTCACCCTGCTTTTATACTCCACAAAACATACACAGACATACCCCTCACACTTATGGGATGTGCACATACACAGAGAGGAACACACAGGTATATATGGGAGACACGTGAGGCCCTAGGGGACACAGTGTCCACATGTATGTACATGCAGAAACACAGAGACACCCACCCCCAAAGCAGCAGACATCACAAACACATGGTGAGTTCAGAACAAGAGCTCACAGGCCTCATGAGCTGCCTGCATACATCATAGTTGTGAATCCAGACTGTATCCCCACTGGGCCAGCAGGATAGTACCTACCACTGATCACTTGGCCAAAGAGCTCCTCCGGAGTGTCTCCAAAAAAAGGGACGCAGCCCACCAGGAACTCATACAGGATAATGCCCATGGCCCACCAGTCCACTGGCTTCCCATAGCCCTGGCGCAGGATCACCTCAGGCGCAATGTATTCTGGGGTCCCGCATACCTGGGCACAGAAAAGCCAGGCTGGCTCAGCCTCCTGAGGCTGCTCACTGGCATGACAGCGGGAGACGCGGGATGCTCCCACCTCGAACAGAAGAGTCTCTGAATGAAGACTCAGCCCACCTTAGTTAATGAACAAAATCAACAGAAGCCCCAGGGAACAAGAGTCGGAACTGTCAGCAGGTATTTGCTAATTAACAAAACTGTTTCATTCTAGCCCAGAACTACCATCCCTTAAGCCCTCAACACCCACCTCTGGCATCTGATCCCACAATTGGCCTCTGCACTCCAGCCTCTAACAGAACAGACCCTACTGGTTACGTAAGTACTACAGGGACTGGTGAATAGTCACAACCTGAAATGTCAAACCAGGGAACATCCAGAGGCTGCCTCTCAGGACACTGGGCCACAGCCCAATGGAAATTCAAACCTGTGTTCCAAGAACCTCAGGCTCTAGGAGAGCCTTGTCCTTGACTCAGGCTGGGAGATTCGGGACTGACCTCATGTGAAACTGTGCTAACAGTTACATGACCTGTTTTCTCCAAACCCTGAGAAGGAAGATGGCTTTGGATTTTATATCCATATGATTTTCATGGCTCATCCTGTTTTCCAAATGTGCTACCTATCTCAATGCCTCTCTGGAACCCAAAGGTAGAAAAGATAGGGGTTCCCAATCTTAACATCTAGCTACAAGGTAGGCATATGGCCCCAAGGCCTTATTCAAGGGCCTGGAATCTATGTATGTGTATACAAATGTAGAGATGGGCTCTCACTATGTTGCCGAGGCTGGTCTTGAACTCCTGGCCTCAAGCGATCCTCCTGCCTCAGCCTCCCAAAGGGTTGGAATTACGGGCATGAGCCACTGTGCCAGGACAAGGGCCCAGAATCTACCCTCCAATGTATCAACTATCCTTCCTTACCTGCTTGTCCAGGAATTCCCGGGCATCCTTTTCAATGTGACCCTCATACAAGTTCGTTGTCAGACTCATGAGACCAATTTTGGACAGTCCAAAGTCCGTGAGCTTGATGTGCCCCATTGATGTAATTAGGAGGCTGGGAGACCGGAGAAATAAAATTATGAAGTTATTCCTGGTTTTCTGAGAGCACTTATTTTAGTATATGCCCAATTTCCCCACTCAGGCTTCCATGGGGGCACTGTGAGGCACAAGCTGGGCAGCTTCAGCAGGGGGACAGGCAGGTGTGGACACGTAAATCGCTCTGGCTGTGTGAGTGCTGCATTCTGCACAAGCAACGAACCTGCCTTTTGCCCATTCCCACAACTCCATTTCTGTTCACGGCCCTAACTGTATTCTATATTGGGGGCAGGAGTCATTCAGTTGAACAACAGAGTTTCTTCTACAGAGCTGAGATCAGCCTTATTCTAAGGCTGGAGCCATTCCTAGTCCCCTCTCCCCATCTGAGTGGCCCACAATACTTCTGTTTCAGGGAGAGGGGCAGGGGGCACATAATTTTGTTCCATGTCCATGGCTGGTTTTGGGAGGAGGGTTAGTTGGGAGAAACTAGAACTAAGATTCCTTTATATATTCTGCCTGAGTCACTCATTTTGTGCTGAAGGCTTTACCCTGGCACCCTTTTATTCTAATGACTCCCCAAATAGTACCTCTGGCTGTGACTTCCTTTTTGAGCTCCAGGCCCACCCAACTGCCCATATGTCTTACAGGCACCACAAACTCAATCTGTCTAAAACAAAGTTGTGCCTCCCAACTGGTTCTCCTCCTCAGTGAAAAACAATAATTTCGGTTATCTATTGAGCTCTGTGCTAAGTGCTTTAAAAATATTCTGGCCCCTGAAAGGTTTTCTAGAGTAACACATCAAAGGTAGGTGTCATTATTCCCTATTTTAGAAAGCAGGTACGTGAGGGTCAGGGAAATTTTAATTAATAGACTCAAACTCAGACTTAATAAGCAGAAGAGTGGCCATTTGAATTCAGGTCTGTCTTATGTCAAAGCCACTTTCTCCCACAGAGGCTTATCACCCTGCCCCAGTTCCAAGCTGGAAATCTGGAACACACCCCAGCCTCTTCTGTTCCCTTGCTTCTCTTCCTGCCCCACCCCAGCCTGGTCCTCTTTCCTGTTTCCCCACGCTGCCCTCTTCTTTCTACCCTGACCCCCTGCTCTGCTGCAGGCATTGCTGGCTTTGGTCTCAGTGTCTCTTTTCATCAGCAGAGCGAGCTTTCTAAACCTAAACCACAATCTGGGCATGCCACTCTATCATATCCTTGGTTAGCAGACCCTTCCAAGACTCTCTAGGCCCCTTTAAAATAAAACCCAAATGTAACAAAAGGGCCCTTGATGAACCAGTTCCTGCCTCTCTCCAGCCTTTTCTCTTACTACTCTCTCACCATCTAAGCTGTCACCACATTGTACTATTTGTAGTTCCTGAACAAGTGCTGTTCTCTCGCACCTGTGTGCCTCTGCACATTCTGCTCTCCTGCTTTAGAAAGCAGGTCTTCCTTTTTCCACTTGACTAATACCCTCTGAGAAGAAGCTCATATATATATATTTCTGTCTCCCACTGTAGACTTAAGTTCTACATGCCAGGGACTATATTTAAAACCCAGAATATAGTGCTTGGCACAGAGTAGATGTCAGTAAATGTCAGTAAACTTGTTTAACCATCTACTAGATGTGCTTATTCTTTTGTTCTTGCTTGGTTTCTTCAGTGGGGCTCCTCAATGACTCTTTTTTTTTTTTTTTTGGAGACGGAGTCTCACTCTGTCACCCAGACTGGAGTGCAGAGGTGTGATCTTGGCTCACTGCAAGCTCCACCTCCCGGGTTCACGCCATTCTCTGGCCTCAGCCTCCCCAGTAGCTGGGACTACAGGCACCCGCCACCATGCCTGGCTAACTTTTTTTTTGTATTTTTCATAGAGACAGGGTTTTACCATGTTAGCCAGGATGGTCTCAATCTCCTGACTTCGTGATCCACCTGCCTCAGCCTCCCAAAGTGCTGGGATTACAGGCGTGAGCCACCGTGCCTGGCCTCTCAATGACTCTTTCATGTCACCAAAGCCTTATAATATTCCAGCCAGACCTTGAGGCAATGATCTGCATCTGGGGTGGTCGGGGGGCTAGAGAACTAGGCCTAGATGGACACACACAGGAGCATGTTTTCCCAGTAGCCATCTGGATAGACTTAGAGCTACTGTGCTTGCCAACATTTTATCTAGAGACCCAAGAGGGAGACCCTGGACAAGGGACACAGATTATGGACATACTTGTCAGGCTTGAGGTCACGGTGCACGATGCCATAGTTGTGTAAGTACTCCAGGGCCAGCACAGTTTCCGCAAAGTATAGACGCACCATGTCCACAGGCAGGGCCCCAATATTCTTCAGCAGAGTGGCACAGTCTCCCCCTGCAACAAGCCCAGGCTACCATGAGGAAAGGATCCAGTTCCCTGCTCTAGCCAGCTCCCATCTGGCAGTTTCTGAGGTCCCAGAGGAGACAGCTTCATGGAATATCCTGGTGCTGGAGACTCTGATTCTAGCCCCTTTGCTGCTGGCATGGGTGGGAGACACGGTGATATGGTTTGGCTGTGTCCCCACCCACAGCTCATCTTCAATTGTAGCTCCCATAATTCCCATGTGTTGTGGGAAGGGACCTGGAGGGAGATAACTGAATCATGGGAGTGGGTCTTTCCCATGCTATTCTCGTGATAGTGAATAAGTCTCATGAGATCTGATGGTTATTTTTATTTATTTATTTTTTTGAGGCAGAGTCTTGCTCTGTCGCCCAGGGTAGAGTGCAGTGGTGTGATCTCAGCTCACCGCAACCTCCGCCTCCCAGGTTCAAGCGATTCTCCTGCCTCAGCCTCCCGAGTAGCTGGGATCACAGGCGTGTGCCACCACGCCCAGCTAATTTTTTTGCATTTTTTTGTAGAGATAGGGTTTCGCCATGTTGGTCAGGTTGGTCTTGAATTCCTGACCTCAGGTGATCTGCCTGGCTCAGCCTCCCAAAGTGCTGGGATTACAGGTATGAGCCACCATGCCTGGCTGAGCTGATGGTTTTATAAAGGGGAGTTTCCCTGCACAAGCTCTCTCTTGTCTGCCGCCATGTGAGACATGCCTTTCACCTTCTGCCATGATTGTGAGGCCTCCTCAACCACATGGAACTACAAGTCCATTAAACCTCTTTCTTTTGTAAATTGTACAGTTCTCTGGTATGCCTTTATTAGCAGCATGAAAAGGGACTAATACACAGGGTATGGAGCGGGGCGCAAAGTAAAGTGAATCTGCTGATAGCTGTCATGGACATTTTTCAGGCCAGAGAGGGAAGGAACCCAGGTTTTTATTAAAAGTAATGGCAAAAATGCCATTACTTTTGTACCAGCCTAATATTTTAGGACAGGAATACTGCATGGTGTAAACACATCTGGCTGAGACATTAACATTTGTTCATGTTACTTCCTTCTTACTGGCTTTTAGTTTCTGGGTAGAGTAACACTGTGAACTCCCAGCATGTACCCAGTAAACACTAAAGGACATTTTTTTTTCAGCTTCAGCTTCAAGACTAGGCACAATATCTTCGGAGGCTGTACACATAGTGAGAATGTGAGAGGGAAGGCCACTGGCAAAGCTGCTGCCTCTCTCCAGAACTATGCCCCGTGTTGCTCTTCTGTTCTACTCACAGAGCATTTTGCATGGTTTTAAGGGATGTCCCCTTTGCAAGCCAGTCAGGGTAATTAATGGCTTTCCTTTCTTCTGAGGGTCCAGATGCAATCCTCTGAACACCCAATCTTGGGCTTTTGCAGCTCTGCTGCCTCCTCTGTTGCTGTCTGATACCAGCAGTAGAGAGAGTGCAGGCTTTGGGGTGCAGGATTCTACAGCTGCTGGCCTGCTACTTCCTATCCCAGAGTGCCTCTCATGGCAGAGGCAGGCAGCTTTGTGCCCACCGTGGCCAAATGGTCTCTGTGATCCTGAGGCAGAAACCAATGCCAAAGGTGGACTGGAAAGCTGGGCCCTGAAACTTCACCTCTGTAAAAAAGCTGCTGGTCCCTGTTTAAGGCTTAGATTGTGCCTTGGCCTCCATGCCAGGCCACCTTTGCCTCAGTACCTTCAACATACTCCATCACCATGCACAAGTGGCGCTTGGTCTCAAAGGAGCAGAACATGCTGACCACAAAGGGGTTCTCAGCGAAAGTCAGTATATCACGCTCCACGAAGGCCTGCTGGATCTGGTTCCGTAGGATCAGGTTCTGCTTGTTGATCTTCTTCATGGCAAAGCGCTGCCGGGTGGACTTGTGCCGCACCAGGAATACAGCCCTGGGAAACACAGTCCGGCCCATCCCCCATGGACCCTCAGCACCAGAGCTGTGCTCTCTGCCACCCAAACTGCCTTCTCTCACACCTTAATTAATGCACAGAACAAGGGGGCAGGGCATGCATACCAATGAGAAGGATCTGGGACCCCCTAGCCCATAGAACTCTTAAACTTCCTGACAGACCATGTCCTGATGACACGGCTCAATGCTTCCCCAGAGCTCAGGGAGAGGAGGATGCGTGGTAACAAGAGGTGTGGGAATCTTGTCTAGGAAAGGAACAATGATCGATGTCAGAGGAATCTGAACTCCTGCCCACCCAGGAGGCTTCTGGGAGTGAGAAGGTCCACCCTGAGGCATCTGCCCAGAGGACTGGGCAGCATACACTCTCACATGGAAGAGATCAAAGGCTGACCTGGCTTCAGTCCTGGCCACACCCTGACCCCTGCCTTTACCCATAGGCGCCATTGCTGATGAGCTTAATGGTCTCGAAGTCCTCTTCAGAGGGTGTCTTTTTAGATGGCAGAGATGCCCCACGGCCCTGGAAGACAAGGGGAAAGGCAGGAGACAGGCATGCTTCTCAGAGCCCATATCCTTGCAGAAGCTGTGGCTCTAGCGTTCTCAGCTCTTAGCTCTAGCGCAGTCCCCTGCCCATTCTTCTGGGAGTAGAATGACTTCTCAGTGTTTGCTGTCACCAATTCCCCCATCCCTTCTTCAGATATTCTCTTAAAGAGAACTCACAGCTCTTTGCTTCGTAGGGCCCAGGCTCCAGGAATGGGGCAGGAGCTCAGGGTTTTTACCTCAATAGAATCATCTGTCTCTGGAGTGTCAGGACTGTCACAGCTGCTCAACTGGGCCATTTCTGGAAACAAAACAAAGACACAAGAGAAGAGTGCGTGGCAATGTCAGGTATCTCAGCAGTATCCTCAGATCACACAACAGGTGCATGTAGGGTAGGCATTAATGCTTTTTGCATCAGCCTAGGACGTGAATTCAGTCCCATGGCACTATACCCAATGTAGTCCCAGCTTTTGGACCAGGAAACAAGCCAAATCCTACTGCTACTCCCATTTCCAGAACTCCATTGCCATTCACAGGGCCTGGCAAATTCTATAAACTTGGGAAATTTCCTGGAAAACAGGACCTGAAACTGGGTTACTAGTTCCCATCCTGCTGGCCAAGACTGCGTCACTGGATGGGGCTGGGAAGCACAGAGGGCAGGAGCAGGATACCTACAGACCAGGGACTTGGAGGCCCATGGTTGCTGCAGGGGCTCAGCAGAAGCCCAGAAGAATGGCGGTATCCTCTGAAGCCCTGTGCTGGACCACCCTAAAGACACAGGAAGACCTGTAAGGTGGCCAAGAGGAGAGGCAAGGTGCAGAGGAGGTGACCATTTTTGCAAATGTGATTGTGGCTCTTTGTTGTTGACCTCTTTGGAACTGAGGTTCTAAATGCAACTCAGCCGGGCTGATGCAATCCAGGCTGGGATCTACCAGGCAGATGTGAACAGCAGTTCCAAAGGAAAGACTGTTTTGTCACAGAGATCACAGTGTATATTCTAAATTCCTGAAGCCCCTGGGGCCATGCTGTGTCCACGTCCAAGCTAAGTCTCTTCTCCAAGCAGCTTCCCTGCTGTTAAAGCTTGCCAGCAGCGGTGGGGCCTCTCTGCAGTCACCAGGCAGTATGCTCACCCTCTAGGGGATCCCGTGTGAGGCCCAGCTGGCTAACGATGTAGCGGGGAATGTCACATTTAATCCCTTGTCCCTCTTTGGCGTGGCCCTCAGCTGCTTCTAATAGGTGGTAGAACTCTTCAGGGTCAAACTCCTGTACCAAGGGAGAGAGGCAGTCAGTGGTGACAGATAGAAGCAAAAGCTGCTGGCCTCTTTGGTTTTACAGCATATAGTAGACTGAGATGAACAAGACTTTCTCTGTGACAGGACATTCCCACCCCTCAATATTCAGAAATAACACGATTCAGGGATCACAGGAATAGGGATGAAGATGTCTTACAGGTCACCTCCAGATTGGACATACTCAGCATATGGTATCTTCCTGGCAATAAGAACTAGAGGTTTTACTCTAAAGAGAGCTCAGCCTACTGATCTTGTCCCATGCCTTACATCAGCCAGTTGGCACTGTCTGGTGTATTCAGATGCCCAGTCCACAGCAGTCCTGGCACACACTCAATTATGACTCATAAGAGCTTTGGCACAGCCCTACTGGTGCATGCATACCTTCAAATATTTACTGGGCACCTCCTGTGCGCTAGAGGCTGGAGATCCATTGAAAAGCACAGTCCTTGTCTGCACATAATAACTGAGTGCCTACTAAGTGCCACACACTGGGTTAAACCTTCTAGCAACTCTTTGACCTCACTGAGGAAATCAAGGCTTGCAGGGATGCACTGATTTGTCCATAATCACGGAGGTAGGAAGGAACAGAAAACCAACATTCAGCCCAGGTCTGACTCCAAGCCCCTGCTTAGCCAAGGACTTCGTGTTCTTGAGGGAGAGGCTTTCTGCTCTATCACAGCACTAGCCTCTGCTCTGAACTTTGTTCTCATTCCCTGTGGTCTCACTGTTTTGGAGAACTGTACTTATCTGGATATAACCTAAGCCAGACCTGGAAGCCCTTTTAACTTCTTATTCTTCCTTAGCTCCTATTTGGTCAGAATGTCTCTCTCATAAATACCCCTCTAATCCACCTCTTTCTCTCTGTTATCCTACCATTCATTGTCTGAGTTCTGGCCACCCCATCTCACATGAATTGCTTTGAGTACCTCTGCCCTGATGTCCCTGGCTCATCCTGCCCTCTCTTCCAATTCACTATCCATGTTGCAGCCAAAGTAATCTTTCTTAGGACTAAATCTGATATAATATTTACATAGAAATAAATAGGAACCAATTACTGATACATGCAACAACATGCATGAATTTCTACAAACATGCTGAGTGAAAAGAAGTCAGAACATACTACAGAAACCACACAGAAACATGGTTTCATTTCTAGGAAACTGTACAAAAGGCAAACCCATCCCTAGTGAAACAAAGCAGGTAAGTTATTGTCTGGGAGCAGGAGGAAGAGGGGACTGACTCCAAAGGGGCACAAGGGAACTTATCTGATAGAAATATTCTCTATGTCAGCTGTGGCCATGATTCTACAAGTGTATATTTGTTAAATCTCAATGAACTGTACCATCAAAGGGATATATTTTATTGTATGAAAATTATACCTTAATAATACTGTTTAAGAAAAAAGTAAATGTGGCCATGTCACATTCTTACCTAAACTTCCTGGTGCCTCCAAGTGGCTGTATGGGTAATGCAAAACTCCAGAGCCGAGAACCCGACACCCTCCGTGACCCTGTCACAGTCCTACCTTCCAGGCTTACCTCTCAGCACTTCTTCAAACCCACCCTGTGCTGCACTGAATGCCCCTTCCCATGCTCCCTATCTGGGAAACAGACTCACCCTTCAGTTTGCTGAATAAGCCTCATGTCCCCCAGGGAGCATTCACTGAATGTTCCTTCCAGGAAGACTAAAGCACTTCCTTTTCCAGGTTCCCATTGCCTTGCGTACTGACCTCAACTGCAACACTTCTTGCAGTACTGTAATTACTATTTACATGTCCTCATGCCTCATGCTTCCCAACTCCACTGTAGAGGAAACATCCCAAGATCAGAGACTGCTTTATTCATGTCTGTATCTCCAGTGTCTAGCACGAAGTAGGTACTCAGTCAAGTTTGCTGAAAATTAAATGAAGGACTCAACTTGTGCAAACTAAACTGGGCTATGCTCCTGATGCTCCTCAACCCCAAGGCCCCTACTGAGGTGAGCCCTGATCATGTGAGGGTAGGCTAGACTAATACTTCTCCCTGCCACATCCCCTCAGGACCATACACTTGTCCTCACAAAAATCTGTTTAGTCTCCCACTGGTGGCAAATCATATTTAAATAAGGACCTAAGCGACAGAGATGGCAGTGGTTACCACCACAGTTTTGCTGTCATCAGGATACTTCCTCCATAGCCCTCCTCCAAATCTGCCCACCTGACTTTCCTAGAGTCCACTCACCAGGCATTCCAGGAGACGTGCTGGGCGGGCAATGACAATCATCAGCTTTTTCACCAGCTGCATTACAAAAGCCACTTCCGAGCTCTCTGAGCGCTCATGAGCCTATAGAGAAAAGAAGGGCTGCTTAAACAATCTATTGGCCCAGTGTGGCTGGGCTAAGCAGGACCAGACTGGGCAGAGCTGAATCCAGGGAGAAACAATTCAGTAGCACAGAGAGCTCCGCCAAGCAAGGAACTCCGAGAAGGCTGGCTGGCTGTGAGAGGGAGCGAGTTGCTCACAGGGAACCATTTGAGCTTTAGAACACTACATGACACCGAGAAATGCCACACAGACATACAGCTGTACCTGCTCCTCCATCCAACAAGCCTCACTTACCCTGCAGACCCCAGCTCAAGGGGCAACTCTCAATGGCGCCTTCACTGATGTTCACTTTCCACTCTAGACTGTAAGGAGTAGAAAGACCTCAAAGCTGAGGGTGATATGACCAGAAAGGTACTTCAGAAGGATCACTCTGGCTGCAGTGTAGAGGGTACACTAAAGAGGGCAAGCCTAAATGCAGGAAAACCCATTAGCAGGCAACTCTAATAATTCAGATGAAAAAGGCATAGGTCGGCTGGGTGCAGTGGCTCACGCCTGTAATCCCAGCACTTTGGGAGGCCGAGGCAGGCGGATCACGAGGGCAGGAGATCGAGACCATCTGGCGAACGCAGTGAAACCCCGTCTCTACTAAAAATACAAAAAAATTAGCCGGGCGTGGTGGCGGGCGCCTGTAGTCTCAGCTACTTGGGAGGCTGAGGCAGGAGAATGGCATGAACCTGGGGGGCGGAGCTTGCAGTGAGCCGAGATGGCGCCCCTGCACTCCAGTCTGGGCGACAGAGCAAGATTCCGTCTCAAAAATAAAAAAAAAAAAAAAAAATAAATAAATAAATAAATAAATAAATAAATGAAAAAGGCATGGGTCAAGGCAGAAGAATGCAGACAAAGGGACAGGTGTGAGCTACTACCAAAGCAGATAAGGGTGAAAGCAGCACAAACAGAAGGCAACTCCAACTTCAATTTTAGGAAAATTTCAATGAATACGTGAAATAGTAACTATAAGAGGCCATTTAGGTGATAGGTAAAGAATGTACTGCCTTTGGTTTTAGAGAAAGAACAGCTAGGCAGAAAAGATAAGCTCAGTTCTGGGCGTGTAGAGTTTCAGGCACCTATACGAGAGAGTCTCTTGGGTATCTGCTTGGTCCAGGGGCCTTTCTCTTTTTCCCTGAGAACTGCTCTGGTTTCTAGGAGCCACATTTGTACTGTGTGTCTGCGCCTTCCCTCCCACCTCTAAGAGCTGACCAGGGAGGATCACTTTCCTAGGAATTTAAAAAAGGATAGAAAGATAATTGTTAACATCAGTGTGGCAGAAACTGTTTAAGAACTGTGACAAGGGATGGCCGTACCTACCATGGAGACAGAGAAAAGATGCATACAGGAAAAGAAAGAATGAAGACTTCCTGAGCTTCCTGGAGCTTCTGGTTTCTAGTTCTGGTTCCTTTTTAAGGTCTGGTTATATCCCTCGCTTCAATTCTCTAAGACCTACCCCTTTTACTCTTATAATGTTTCCCTTTACTGTTTAAACTATTCTGAGTCAGATTTCTATTACGTGTAACCAAAGAATAAGAACCAATATGGGGAAGTCAAAGTGGAGGAGTCCACCAGGCAGCTGGGTGCACTGATCTGAAGCTCAGGAGAACAGTAAGAGTGGCAGCCACATGTGGAAGTCCTCAGCGTAGCGATGACAACTGAAGACATGGGAGCAGGTGGTAAGACATCAGAGAGAGAGTGGAGGAAGGGGAAAGGGGAAAACAGGCATGCAGGATGGTGCCCTGTGACACACCAGTATGAAGGGGTGGGCAGCAAAGGAACTTGTGAAGAGGCAGCAAGACTGGTGAGAACGGTGAATTGACAACTGGGGAAGGGGGTTCAGGAAGTATCCGCTGTGCTCCACAGGGAGGTGGCAGAAGATGGGAACTGAAAGCAGACACAGGATTTGGCAATTGGCCAGTGAGTTCCTTGGTGAATTTTGCCTGAACAGTTTTGGTAAGGTGGGAAGGGAAACCGGAAGGCAGAAGATTGAGTAGTAAATAGGATACAAGGAAAGAAAAACAGTAAATGAGGACTTTTCTTTTTTTAAAGTATTGGTTATGAAATGAAGAGAAAGGATAAGTGGTTGGTGAAATCCCATTTATTCTTTTAAAACCTGTCTCCTGTTCCCAACACACATATACATACACATGTGAAGAAAAAGAAGTAATTGCTGTCTTTAACATGTTCTCCTGGCTGTTCGTGCATACCACATGGTACTGTCATGCTGTTTCATAAAGAGCTGTCTGTCTCTACAGCTACACTGCTGGGCCTAGTGAGTAAAGAGCCTCTGTGTCTTTTTCTTCTTCTTTTTTTTTTTTTGAGACAGAGTTTCGTTTTCATTGCCCAGGCTGGAGTGCAATGGCTCGATCTTGGCTCACCGCAACCTCCGCCTCCCAGGTTCAAGCGATTCTCCTGCTTCAGCCTCCCGAGTAGCTGGGATTACAGGCATGTGTCACCATGCCCAGCTAATTTTGTATTTTTAGTAGAGATGGGGTTTCTCCATGTTGGTCAGGCTGGTCTGGAACTCCCGACCTCAGGTGATCTGCCTGCCTCAGTCTCCCAAAGTGCTGGGATTACAGGCGTGAGCCACCGTGCCTGGCCCTTTTTCTTTCCTCAAATGCTAAGCCTAGCAGAGTGCCTCCTAGACAGCAGATGTCAGTCAGTGTTTGTTGACTGTTTGAAAATGTATGCTCTTAGGCTCTGGAATAAGCCAAACCTGGGACTGGGTCCTGGTTTTGCTACTTAAAAATATAGGTTATCTTGAGCTAACTTAGTTTCCTCATCTGTAAATTTAGGAAATAATATTAAGTACCTTCCTTACAGGGTTGTGAAGATTTCATCAGATAAATTAAACGAAGTAATGTAGTGTCTAGCATGTATTAAATGCTCCATAAATGTTACTGATTTTTATTATTCTAAAATCTGACCAGGTCATTTTTCAGTTTGTCACACTGGATGATACCCACTGCCTTCATGATACAATCTAAGCTCCTCACAAGGCCCTTCAGCATCTGGCCCCCAGTCCAACTCTTCAAATTCATCTGCCAGCAGGTCAGGTGCAGTGGCTCACACCTGTAATCCCCGCACTTTGAGAGGCCAAGGCAGGGGGATCACTTGAGATCAGGAGTTTGAGACCAGCCTGGCCAATGTGGTGAAACCCTGTCTCTACTAAAAATACAAAAGTTAGCTGGGCGTGGTGGCAGGCACCTGTAATCTCATCTGCTAGGGAGGCTGAGGCAGGAGAATTGCTTGAACCTGGCAGGTGGAGGTTGCAATGAGCCAAGATCGCGCCACTGCACTACAGGCTGGGTGACAGAGTAAGACTCAATCTCAAAAAAAAAAAAAAAAAAAAAATCATCTGCCAGCTTTTCCCCTGTGGGTGTCTTTCTTTTTCTTTTCTTTTCTTTTCTTTTTTTTTTTTTTTTTTGAGACGGAGTTTCGCTCTTGTTGCCCAGGCCAGAGTGCAATGGTGTTATCTTGGTTCACCACAACCTCCACCTCCGGGTTCAAGCAATTCTCCTGCCTCAGCCTCCCTAGTAGCTGGGATTACAGGCATATGCCACCATGCTCAGCTAATTTTGTATTTTTTGTAGAGCCAGGGTTTTCTCCATGTTGGTCAGGCTGGTCTTGAACTCCCGACTTCAGGTGATCCGCCTGCCTCGGCCTACCAAAGTGCTGGGATTACAGCATGGGCCACCATGCCCGGCTCCACTATGAGTGTCTTTTACTGTAGTTATGCAAACTACTTCATCTGCAATTTCTGGAATGTACCAAGTTTCTTTACACCTTTGAGAGGTTACTTATTTATTTATTAAGAGACAGGGTCTCACCCTGCCATTCGGGTTGGAGTACAGTGGCACAATTATAGCTCACTGCAGCCTCGACCTCCAGGGTTCAGGCAATCCTCCCACCTCAGCCTCCTGAGTAGCTTGGATTACAGGTGCATGCCACCATGGCTGGCTAGTGTAGAGATGGGGTCTCACTTTGTTGCCCAGGCTGATCTCAAGCTCGTGGGCTCAAGTGATCCTCCCACCCTGGCCTCCCAAAGAGCTGGGATTACAGGCATGAGCCACTGCGCCCAAGTAAGAGGTTGTTTATGCTTTTTCCTAGCTTCAGTGAACTCCTATCTGTTTAAGATTTAGCCTTCCCTGAACTTTCCACAAAGAGTCAGCATATCCTTCTCTGTGCTCAGAACCTACTTATCTCTAGTGCTCATCAATCATATTGTACTGTAGTCAGTGGGAGTGAGAGAATTCATATAAAGTATTCAGTGTAGTAATAGCTGTTACTTTTATTAAGTACATGTTGATGGGTCTGTAACCCCATTGATGGCAAATTCCCTAAGATAGAGCCTGCACTGAATTCTTTTCTGCATTCCAAAGGCCTCGCAAATTAGGGAACAGATGAACAAACTGGTTCCAAATTCAGTGCTCTTCTTATTGTATCAAACAACCTAACCGCACAAGCAGTCAGTCTGGGAAAATGCCTAAAGGTTTTGAACAAGGCTCTGACTTCAGCATTTTAGAAGATAAATCTTAAACGTACCAGGAAACTTGGAAGTTACTCTACATTAATCCTTTACCGAATGCAGTAATCCCTGATTCCTAAATGTCTCTGGGGTGCCCCTTTCCATTGCTGGAAAACTGTCAGAAAGCTTTTCCTGAACAGAAACAAACATCTACCAGCGATTTTCACGGGACTCTGGCTTTCTAAAGTTATACTTCTACAATGTTTGATTTTAAATATTTCTTTTGAAATCAGAAAAAGATATTTTTGTAGAAGGAAGTACTTTTTCACCTATTAAATCAAAATCTTTCTTCCTGTAACTCCTGCCCACTGGACTAATTATGTCTTTCAGGGGTACTGAGAACAATCTGCTCTTTTTTATATATGAGAAACTTTCCACTACTTGACAATAATCATTTCTCTAGATTGAACTGTTCCCTGAAAATGTGTTTAAACTCCCCGCTCCTTCTTATTTCTAGACGAACACACTGATGTCCTTTTGGTCATCAGCCCGGGGCCCTCAGCTCAGTCGGTACTACTCCAGAGAGAGGTCTTGGTCTGGAGGCAATAAGGGGTTCTGGACTGGGCAATTCTCTAGTGACATGATGAGCTCTGGGGAGATAGGCACATCCTCTCTCCCCTAAACCGTATTAATGGGTAACATGGAGCCGCTATGGTCTGAGTGAGATGGCATCTGGCCACCTTAATCAAGAGGCTGATAGCAAAGGAAGCGCTAGTGCAGGAAGCAGTGCTTAAGAACTCTCATGTGCCGGGCGCGGTGGCTCAAGCCTGTAATCCCAGCACTTTGGGAGGCCGAGACGGGCGGATCACGAGGTCAGGAGATCGAGACCATCCTGGCTAACACGGTGAAACCCCGTCTCTACTAAAAAAATACAAAAAAAAAACTAGCCGGGCGCGGTGGCGGGCGCCTGTAGTCCCAACTACTCGGGAGGCTGAGGCAGGAGAATGGCGTGAACCCGGGAGGCGGAGCTTGCAGTGAGCTGAGATCCGGCCACTGCACTCCAGCCTGGGCGGCAGAGCGAGACTCCGTCTCAAAAAAAAAAAAAAAAAAAAAAAAAAAAGAACTCTCATGTGCTTTGGTCTTGGCCATCTCTAGCTTACTTTACCTTTAGCCTCCCAGAGATTTTTTCACACCAGGGAGGATCAGGTCTCAAAACATGTAAGTCCTAACTAGAGAACTCTCCATGTAAATGGCTAAACCCATCATGCAAGCCTCATACTTGTTTTCCCTTGGCTGAGGATAAACAGTCTGAAGGCTCTGCTTAAACCAGTATTTCCAGTAGAAGAAAGCCCATCACAGCAACTGGAGCCACTTCTTGGCTTTAGGTAGCAAACCTCCTAGTCAAATACTTATGAGTACTACCCATGGTGGAGCTTCGCGCAGAGTGATACAACTTTGGGTTTAGAAAAGGAACACAAGTGAGTTCCTTTGATACCAAGCAGGCTTCTCTCACTATTGCAGGGGACTGAGGAGGAATCTAAGCCCCTCAGCTCTGCCTTTGAGGGTGGGTAAGAAGCAGTCTGTGAAGACTGAGAATACCACTAACGCCCTGATCCTAGCTTGGGATTATGAATCCAATACCAGGTAGAGGTTTTTTCAGAACCCCAGCACAAGGACACTCACATCTTGTACAAGTTTCTCCAAATTCTCTTGAAGTTCATAGAAGTATTGTGATGTAATGAGGCCACTCCGAGATTTATCCAGGCAGTCTCGGGCCATCTCAATCACCTGATGATGAATAAAGCTCAGGGCTCCATCCGCCAAGGGCAGCACGCTGTCTGGGGTATTGGAGGAAATAAACTCTGCTAGTCGTTCTTCCATTTGCGCGGTGGCCTGGGAAGAAAAGCAAGAAACACACACTTCCCTTCTAGTCCCAGCTCAGTTGGAGCTAAGCCTGAAGGACCTGGAAATAGCAAAATAATGGGCTCCCTGTGATCCTGGTTTCCTTACACTGCATTTGGGAAACCTGATAACTGAAGACATTAATAGATCACCTTCAAGTAAAGTCAAGTCAAGATGCCTTAGCTTTATATTCAAGGCCCTCTTTCACCTGGCCTTGCCCATCTCCCCCAGCTCCCTCCAGGGCAAGTTCTTTTGCTGTAAGGACACACAAGTGTTTGCTATCTTCCTCCTTTACTATGCTATTTCATGCCTGTCTGTTTATGCTGTTCCCTGTGTATGGCTTTTTCACCCTGCCAAGCCTGCCTGGCAAACTAATTCTTCTCATCTCAGTTCAAGTATCGTGTCTCCTCTGGGAAGTCTTTCATTTCCCCAGGCAAACGGGTTTCCATTCCTCTGTTCTTCCACTGGACCTCCCAACTGTGTAAACTTTGTATATGGGCACTGCTGGTTTCTAAACTAGGAAGTTCTTTAAGTCAGAGAGAGTTTCATTTATCTCAGGATCTTCTTACTTAACCTTAGGACCCAAGGGAGTTAGGCAGGTGCTTGGAGAGCTGCTTAGTGAACCTGTCTGGTCACAGATGGCGAGTTGGAATGGGGGGACTGTGGATAGGAACATAACCCTGGCCTGGATCCCCAGCAAAGGAGAATGGAGGTCTGACTCCAAACCTCTAGGGACCTAACTACGCGGTCATGTCAAAACGACAAATACACATCTGTGAACGAGTTCTCAGCTGCCTATCTAAGACTCTGCCTTACTTCTTTGCTACCAGGTGGTGATTTCTGATTTCCAGTGTGTGTTTAGGTGAATGTATACTTACATACATATATATGTGCTGTGTCTACGTGGAGAATGAAAGAGGAAGAGGTGAAAGAGTGGGAGTAGAGGAGAAAGAAGGAAGTAAAGGAATCTTAACACATTTTCTCCAACAATAGTTCATCCTATAGGAAGGAACTGGAAACATGCCTATAAACACAAACATCCAATACTACAAAAACACCTAATATACAAGGAGGAGGAGGGCAAGCATGAGATACATTTCTCAACATTATATACTCCCAAACTTCATAAACACCAAGTACATCAAAATGAATTCCTAGCTATTTGTTCTGCCTCCTTCCTCACGTTTATTGTCTAGTGCCACTCCAAAGCTGGAAAGCACAGACCATGCGGCACAGGTTCTACAGTCCAGTATCCCTTCTCAGTCAGGAACAGGGCCTATCTTCAGAAGGCCAGGTCAGAGTGTACAGGCATGTGGTGTTGAAAAAGACATGCAAATGGGGCCGGGTGCAGTGGCTCATGCCTGTAATCCCAGCACTTTGGGAGGCTAAGGCAGGTGGATCACCTGACGTCAGGAGTTCGAGACCAGTCTGGCCAACATGGCAAAACCTGTCTCTACTAAAAATACAAAAATTAGCCAGGCATGGTGGTGCATGCCTGTAGTCCCAGCGTCTCAGGAGGCTGAGGCAGGAGAATTGTTTGAACCCCAGAGGCGGAGGTTACAGTGAGCCAAGATGGTGCCACTGCACTCCAGCCTGGGCGACAGAGCAAGACTCCATCTCTTAATAGAAAAAGAAACATGCAAATGGGAAACAAGATCCTAGTTCCATATACAGGAGGTTCACAGCCAAGCAGCAGAGTTATGACTGCTACTTCTCAGCTATCTCAGGATACCAACCTACTTTCCTCCCTAAGGATTTTCCTGCTTGAAAATGAAAATTCAAATGGTAGCAAGCAACTCTGAGATCTGTCTCCCACTCCTACTGCTCTCTCTGGCCTTCTTGCCAGTGCAGCCTACTGCTGTCTGTGTACTCTCTGACACCTGGTAATGAGGTGCTGCTTAAGAAATCTCTATCAAATGACGATGCCACCAGAGGGCAAATCCTGTAATGAATGAACCCTGACTCATGGATCCTCATATGCACAGTGAGAAGTAAAGCCTCCAGTTCTTTCTTTCCTCTTTAATATATGGTGGGATACCTTTCTGACATTCCCCTCTGGATAACTCTACTTCTGGGTAGTGAAGAAACAAAGGCTCTGCAAATACAGTTTCCAAACTCATAGTTTCCTGCTGTCTCTTTCTCAAGCAGTCTGGAAGCCCTTGTTGCTGTGTCCACAGCCTCCTGGCTGACTTTCTGTCCTTCTTGGTTATCTCTGGAGGTAGCACTTCATTCCCTCACTCCAGAGTCTTCCCAATGGGGCTGGCTGTAGGCAGCCACCCTGGGGGGCACTGCTACTCTCCTTTTAAATGGATCCTTACCTTTGGGAATCTTTCTTTGTACACATGATTCATCATTATTATTTCACTGTCAAAGGAGACTGGGGATCGTCCAGGACTAAAAAAAGAAAAGAAATGATTGTGTTACTTTAGGGCTATGGAACTATCAAGGAAAAAGATGGCCATCCCCAGAGACCCTGCCCCTCCCATCATCTTCAGCAGCCTACACATTTCCACCTTAATGGGTACTGAGTTCTAGAGCCTTTCTTATTCCTGGAGTTTTCAGTGTACCTTGTTCAGTTCAAAATGGTACTATATGGAGCTAGGCTTGGTTTTCACAAAGACCTCTTCCAGGCTAGAAAGACCTAAAAGGGACCTACTCCTAAGCTCACTGGTGGCTTTCCCAGGATAACCTTCCCCAGAGTAGGATTCTGTGTCCTCTTAGTTTTGGCCAATAGGGTTGGGTGTGCCCCAGCATATTCTTGGGAACAAAGCAAATTTAAAAACTACCAAAGCAACCAAAGGAAGACGGTGCACACCTACATTTTTTTCCAAACTAGCTGCAGCCAGTGGACCTAACTTAGGGATGAATGAGGCCAGTCCAGACTGTTGTGAGTTATACATCTGGGTCATTTACTGAAGGGAGCCAGTATGTTTTCTGCTTTAATTTATTATCTTCCCTGATAACCTAAATCTCCCCCTCTGGCTCATGTGTGGTTATATCTCCTTAAAAAATTTCAAAGTTGGAGCCACATAGTTGAACGGATATGTGGGTCTTGCCCAGTTTACTGCCCCTGACACATGATCCCAGATGTGCTAGATCCACAACTGTCCCACTCTGTCTTTCTTCCCTGGAATGTGCCATGTTGTGCCTGCTGTACTGCTGCACATTACCAAGGATTTAAGAGTAATATACCAGGGATTTCTCTGAGCATCACTGTAGGCCTCTCAATCTCAACTGGCCTAAAAGGTACCCTTCTCTGTGCATGGGTTATTGAGACCACCAAGACTCAGATGTTCCTCTGTGAGACAGA
Source organism: Macaca nemestrina (assembly GCF_043159975.1). Lineage (NCBI taxonomy): Eukaryota > Metazoa > Chordata > Mammalia > Primates > Cercopithecidae > Macaca > Macaca nemestrina. Next base: position 187,600,561 of record NC_092125.1, read on the forward strand.
GAAAGGCACTGGAGATTCACACCTGCTCGTTTGTATGCTTGATCCTTCACACTTAGGCCTCAGATACTATCTTCATCAGTCTCTGAACCTGAACCAGTCATCGTGGTCTGGCCCAGCTTTCCTGTCATTCCCGGTGCAGTGCCAGCATTACCTGAGGGGATTCTTTCTGGGAGGAACTGCTGCTCCTCTGGGATCCTGCCCTGCACATATTAGCCAATCAATTACTTCTCAGGGACCCTGCAATACTGAGCTCAGTCATTAAAGTCATGTTCATTTGAATCTCCATCATCTTCCTTAACCTAACATTCTGGCACTGATTTACTAGCTAACGCCAAGGAGAATCAAAAATTAATCAGCAGCTGTTAAGGTTTGTTTGGTTTGATGAACATGTGCCCAGGTGATTCACAGAATAAAGACAGATTCAAATGGCATTTAATTCTGCTTTTGAAATGGGCTTCTTCCCCACGCCAGCAACCTGTCTTCAGCAGCAACTTTTTCAGCTGGCCTAGATCATACACCCAGGGCCAATGGGTTCTGGAGCCAGATAACCATCAGAATTGATGATACTATTGTTCTCCTTTTACCGGATGTAATCTAAAGTATATTTCTGCTGCTAACTACCCTTAAACAGAACAAAAGAGGGATCAGTTGACAGTATTGCTAAATACCTCCTGGGGTGATGGGTTGAGCTGTACCTGAAGCCAAAAAGAGCTTGGGCTTTACTGAACTTGACTCACTGAAGCTGGCCAATGTATTATGCCAGGGGTAGCAAACTACAGCCTGCAGACCACCTATGGCCTAATACTTTTTTTTTTTTTTTTTGGTAAATAAAGTTTATATATTATTTGTGGATACTCACTACAACAGCAGAGTTGAGGAATGTGACCGAGATATATGACCTATAAAGCCTAAAACTATTTACTGTCTTGGCCCTTTATAGCACAAGTGTGCCCACCCCTGTGCTACGCAAACGAGCTGAAATCCACATGCACTGGGACAGTGGGCAGACAGCACTCTCACCTGAGGCTCCGGGAGCGGGGCCGCATGGCTGGGGACTGCCGTCCCTCCTCATCTGGTACACTCTCTGTGCTGAAATGCTTTGTTAAAAAGTGCAGCTCATCAGCTGTAGGCTGGAAAGGCAACTGATGCAGCTTTTCCTGTGAGGAGCATGATGACTAGAAGGGAAAACATTAAGAAGTGGCATTAAAGACATGTCCCAGAGCAGTCCACTAATGGGGAAGGACTGAAAATGGTCAGGGAACTTCCCAGTTACTATAAACCCAAAGCAGGTCTTCTTTCCTCCACTCCCTTAGCCTTGTCTGTGCTTGATCCTGTTCTTTTCCAGCGCTTCAGAGCCCTCAGCCCTGAGGAACCCAATATACTAGAGTCCTTCAAGGGTTGTGCAGGGAGTTGGGCCCAGACCTTCATGGAATTTTAGAACTGCAAAAGTAGTTAATAAATCATGCTTCCTCACTTGGGACATGTTCTAGGTATGCCCAGCTGCGAATAACATCCTCTTACGTTCTCCCTTCCACAATCTTGACAGAGCCACCCTGGGGGCAGCTCAGCAATGTTTCCTTTTGGCTGGTATCTGAAGAAGTGCCTTTTCTGGGGTTGTAAAGGCTGTGCCTAGACTCAAGCTGGCCACTGTATTATGCCAGGGGTTAGCAAACTATAGCCTGCAGACCAGCTATGGCCTGGTGTCCAGCAGGTAAGAAAATCCAGCAGGGAAGAAAATTACTTTTACATCTGGACCCAAAGATTAGGCTTGACCTGAAAACACTCATGAATTCTAAACATGGCTCAGTGACTGAGGACTCCTCACAACAGCACTGCCAGTCTCAACAGGCCATCTGAGGGAGGGTGCTCGGCTATCACAGGACTTCCACAGGTGCAGCTAATGCTGAAGCACCCATTCAGCCCCAGGACTGGGGAACTCCCCCCATTACCCGACAAGACTGACAAAGAGAACAGGCAAGTTAAACATTGTCAGCCCAAGTTCTATTTACCAAACTGATCACTGATCTGGGGTTTTGTTTTTGTTTTTGTTTTTTGAGACGGAGTTTCGCTCTTGTTGCCCAGGCTGGAGTGCAATGGCATGATCTTGGCTTACTGCAACCTCCGCCTCCCGGGTTCAAGCGACTCTCCTGCCTCAGCCTCCTGAGTAGTTGGGATTACAGGCATGTGCCACCATGCCTGGGTAATTTTGTATTTTTAATAAAGACGGGGTTTCTCCACGTTGGTCAGGCTGGTCTGGAACTGCCGACCTCAGGTGATCTGCCTGCCTTGGCCTCCAAAAGTGCTGGGATTACAGGTGTGAGCCACTGTGCCCGGCCTGTTTGTATTTTTTTCAGAGACAGGATTTTGTTCTGTTGTCCTGGCTGGAGTGCAGTGGAGTGATCATAGCTCACTGCTGCCTCAAACTTCTGGGCTCAAGTGATCCTCATGCCTCAGCTTCCCAAGCAGCTGAAACTGCAGGTGCATGACACCATGTCCAGCTATTTTTTTTTTTTTTTTTAAATAAAGTGACAGGGTCTTGCTGTGTTGTCCAGGCTGGTCTTTTGGAACTCCTGCTCTGACCTCCCAAAGTGCTGAGATTATAGGCCTGAGCTACTGCTTCCAGAGCCAGGGTTTAAATATCTAAATCCATTTAAGAATCAAAGCTAGGCCAGGCGCGGTGGCTCACACTTGTAATCCCGGCACTTTGGGAGGCCGAGGTGGGCGGATCACGAGGTCAGGAGATCAAGACCATCCTGGCTAACACGGTGAAACCCCATCTCTACTAAAAATACAAAAAATTAGCCGGGCGTGGTGGCGGGCACCTGTAGTCCCAGCTACTTGGGAGGCTGAGGCAGAAGAATGGCGTGAACCCAGGAGGCAGAGCTTGCAGTGAGCCGAGATCGCGCCACAGCACTCCAGCCTGGGCGACAGAGCGAGACTCCACCTCAAAAAAAAAAAAAAAAAAAAAAAAGAACCAAAGCTAAAGCACCACACTGAGACAACTCTGTTGTCACAGGCTTAATAAGCAAGTGAGAAATCAGCATTTCTTTTTGGCTAACAGTGCACATTTTCTCTCACAGAATGCTATAATACATGAAGTTATAAACAGCTAGTGAGATGTCTCCATAGGGTTATTTCTTGGCCACATTTTAATAAATGATTTGGATAAAGTTGTAAAAAGTATTCTTACCAGCTATAGCTAACATGAAACTAGTGAGGCAGTGTAAACTACAGTGGGCAAAACTGGTATTTTAAAGAATCCTAATAAACTGGAGCAATGAGTTAAGTCTATTAAAATTTGCAGAAAAGGAATATTTATACATAGATGAGACTTACCTTGGTTCTAAAAAAAATCACTTGTTTGAGTAAAGAGTTATGGGAAAGGGGATTTTTTTTTCTTTTTTTTGAGACGGAGTCTTGTTCTGTTGCCCAGGCTGGAGTGCAGTGGCGTGATCTCGGCTCACTGCAATCTCTGCTCACTGCAATCTCTGCCTCCTGGTGGTTCAAGCGATTATCCTGCCTCAGCCTCCCAAGACGCTGGGACTACAGGCGCCCGCCACCACGCCCAGCTCATTTTTTGTATTTTTAGTAGAGATGGGGTTTCACCATGTTAGCCAGGATGGTCTCAATCTCCTGACCTTGTGATCTGCCCACCTCAGCCTACCAAAGTGCTGGGATTACAAGTGTGAGCCACCGCGCCTGGCCTGGAAAAGGGGATGTTTATTAGGGAAAGACCTTAAACTTAACAGCTGCCAAAGACCAGTGACATCTTTGGATTAGTGTGATAGTAATATCTAGGTTGGAAGAGGAAATATACTCCTTTTCCCTGCTCGAGATTCAGGAATAAAGGCACAATGAGCAGGGAAGACCTGGAGAATGCTGCAAGCAATGGGGATGGGGTCAGCAGGTCTACGGCCTGCTTCTGTATGGCTTGCAAAGACTAAAACATTTACTCTACATTTGGCCCTTTACAGAAAAAGTTGGCCAAGCTTGTAACTGTGGTTTTAATAAAAAGTTGCTCGGCTGGGTGTGGTAGTTCATGCCTGTAATCCAAGCACTTTGGGAAACCAAGGCAGATGGATGGCTTGAGCCGAGGAATTTGAGACCAGCTTGGGAAACATGATGAAACCCCGTCTCTACAAAAAATTAGCCTGCTACAGGGTAGGCATGCCCCTGCAGTCCCAGTCTACTCAGGAGGCTGAGGTGGGAGGATCATCTGAGCCTGGGGAGGTTGAAGCTGCAGTGAGCCGTGATTGCGCCACTGTACTCCAGCCTGGCCAAGAGTGGCACTCTGTTTCAAAAAAAAGGTTGCTCAATGAGGGCTTACTTAAGGGTCAATTGTGCATAGCAGCAATTAGTACAGCTCTTGTGTTTTAGGCTAAAACATTCTCCATAAGAAACGTTTTAGAGACAGGTCCAGCTTTTTGCTTCATACACATCAAACTTGGATATCAAATAACAATCACTCTTCCCTTCTTTTTTGAAAGAAAAAGGCAAAAAAGAGAGGAGAGGCTACCAAGTGTTTCAGATATGAGAAAGGTGATCTATCTGCTCTTGGTTCCAGTTCTAGAAATAAGAATGGAGGAGTAGGAGAAGTGTGCTTAGGAGCCCCCATACCTGGTCTCACTGTCAAAGCAAAAGTTCATCCTCAAGCTTTCCTCTGCCTCCACTAGATGTAACTGATTCCCAGAGAGGGCACTGGTCATCCTTTCTGAAGGCACTTATGGAGCTAGCTATGGTTGGGAAGGGACACCAGCCCTCTGTTGCACCCAGCATCATCTCTAAGCAACCTCTTTGAGTTTGACTTTGGAGAAAAACTTGACAACCATTTTGTAACACTAGATAACCCAAAGGGAAGTACTTCCTCAGGGTGAAGGAAGTATGACCACAGATTTGGCTACTTACTGAGACAGTGGAGCTAGGAGTGTTAGTTCCATATCCTGAAGAGGGCAAAGAGGCCAAAGACCAGCGCCGCCCATCAGTCCTGTATGCAAGAAAAAAGTATTAGGTAGTTTCTACAGGACTACACCCTGACCCACAACCTGCCTGTCTGTCCATCAGCATTTGGGGGCAGTTGATTCACTGTAGGGCTCCTCTTTAAGACATTACTGCTCAATCCAGTACATGCGTTTATCTCTCTCTCCTACAGAGGGCTTATTGTTGTTTTCCCTGAAAAGACAGACATCTCTGACTATAAAATAGTCCATGACTTTGTATAACAGGAGAACATCTGTCATACAACACTGTGGTTTTGGAATAAACATTTTCATACTCTCAACTTACTTTCATAGAAACAATGACAGAGGATTCCAGCTACAGGCAACATCACAAGATAGAACTGCCACTGAAATGCAGCTATTTCCGTTTGTGAAGGCTCCATATTAAGGGTTCTTTGGTCTTCCCCAGGCCACTGGCTGACAACAGGAAGAAGTGGGCCACCATCTGGGTCTGAACTGAGCTAATCAATGGGAAATAGTTATAGGCTGCCTAGGGGCCATTAGGACTCATAAAACCAATCTTTGGGAATGTTTGTCGAAGAGTGACAGTAACTTTATGAAAGAGGAGGGAGGTGACATACCCTTAGCTGTATAAGAGGCTTTGGGGGAGGCTTCCTGCTGCTCTCAAAAGGATGCTCCCCAAAGCTCTCATGAAAACAAACAACCCTCCCCACACACACAGTTATTTGCTTTACTGTAGAGGGGAAAGATCAAGCAAGGATCTAGTTTGAAACTTTTATAACATGAACGTGTGATTCTTTGCTTGGACTGTGGGATGTGGTGTATTCTTTTTTGTAGGGCTTAAGGGTACAGCCTGCTCTGGTTGAAATTAGATACTTTTTTTGCTGCTACTCATGGAACCTTAGGCTATCAGCAATGGAGGATCTTTATAAGTTCATATTACAATTTACAGAGAAAACACTAGGATCCTGAGATTTGGGTGGTTTGTTCAAGGCTTCATGGTTATGGCAGGGATAGGGAGAGGAAGAAGCAAAAAGGAATACATCTTGCTGGGGCTTCTCCCTTCGAAGCACTCCTCCCCACCCTCACCAATACCTAGCAGCTTTTCTACTCCATTCTCTAAGGGGTGAGTCGAAGGTTCCATGCCACATGCACATGACTCAAACTTCATGCCACCCTGGCAGCAGCACATATAGGCTATAACTCTGCTGGAACCTAGTCTCTGAGGTTCAGACATGTCCAGGAAGGTGCTCAGACATGATGTTCTCTCTGACCTCTTTGCTGGGTCCTGGGAGCACCACACAATAAAGCAAGCTGGTTCCAGGACACAGCTCAGCAACGATGAGACAAGTATAACTCAGGGTTGGTTTTGCCAAACCTTTGTCAAATACACTTTTGCACATGTGAGTTTTCCTCCCCTTAGATAAAAATGAAAACCAGTTGCATGGCAGCTCTTTCTCTGTATAATGAACGGCAGGGGCCACCAGAGTCAGGAAGAAATGCCACCCCATGATGCCTCTATTTCCTCTATCTGGTCACCGCAGTCACCTGACTGTGTAAAGTTGTGGGAATAAGGATAACTTGTCCCTAAGCTCAGAAGTTTGGAACTATTCAGCTATTCCTGCATCCAAGCACATGAGCTCTGAGCCTTGGTTCCAGCAGGTAGAGGGAGATCCCTTTGGGCCTCTTTGCAAGATATGAAAGGCCCATTGTTCATACCCAGTCAGAGAAGAATCATCACAACCAGTTTTCACCAACCACAACATCACAAACCATATTGTCTGGCCATGCATAGCAGTTTCCCAGCCCCTCTCCCCATTATACCCGCTATTACCTGTCAGCTCTGTGGCTATGGCTGTAGTAAAAAAATACACATTACAGTGAGAACCAAAGGAACTAGAGAGAGTAATCTTTTTGAATCTTGGTATTTGGTCTAGCTTGGCACATTCCTTCTGTTTAGGAAGGTGTGATAGTTTGAAGTGAAATTGTAGGACCAATGGGTCTATCCTTAGTGTTCAATCTGTCTTTTGTTTGATACTGCAAACCAATGTGATCCTCCAAAGCACCAGCCAGTAACACAGAAACAAACAATTCCTGATACTCTGTTTGGCAGGGTTGAAACACTTCTCCCCACCCCACCAATAACCAGCAGCTTTTCCTACTATGTTCTATAAGAGGACAGCCCAGAGATCCATGTTCCATGCACATGACTCAAATGTCATGCCACTTAGCATAGACCTGTTTGTGTCTCAGTGGTAAAAAAACAGGCCCTGAGGGCTCCCAGTTGGTTCTACTCCCAAACCGAGGCAATGAAACAGACCCACGGTATCAATGGAACAGGCTGTTCCCTCTGCCTAGAATGGTCTGCACACACCTGGGTCCTCACACTTAACGTGCCAGCTGCTTCTCACCCTTCAGAGAGGTTTTACATGGCCACCCAATGGAGGTTCTCTGGCCTTAGTCTCTTCCTGTTCTTTTTTTGTTTTGTTTTTTTTGAGATGAAGTCTTACTCTGTCGCTCAGGCTGGAGTGCAGTGGCACAATCTCGGCTCACTGCAAACCTACCTCTCGGATTCAAGTGATTCTCCTGCCTCAGCCTCCTGAGTAGCTGGGATTACAGACCTGCACCACCATGCCCAGTTAATTTTTGTATTTTTAGTAGAGATGGTGTTTCACCATGTTGGCCAGGCTGGTCTCAAACTCCTGACTTCAAGTGATCCACCTGCTTCGGCCTCCCAAAGTGCTGGGATTATAGGCGTGAGCCACTGCGCCCGGCCCTCTTCCTGTTCTTTCACGCAGCATCATGCTCTTTCCCTCTATGGTGCTTGTCATAATTTATATCCGTATACTTGTTTGTCTTTCTCTCCCACTACTCATTTGTCTTCCCGCCAGGACACAGAGCTTTCAACAAATGAAGGTATCTCTATTAAAGGTGACTTGATCGTGGTTGAATTGAGACAGAAAATATGCAAATAAGAAAATATCAGGAACTGAAAAGTACTATTTTGAAAATAAAACTGGATGATTTGATGGAGAAAGACAAGAAGGCCCCTTTAGATTGAATGTTTAGGGAAGGCCTCTCTAAGGAGGTGACGTTTAAGATGAGATATGAATCATAAGAATGAGTTAGCTAAATGAAGATTTGAGGGAGCAGCAGTCCTTACAAAGGAAACAACCAGTACACAGACTCTCCTACATCGTGAGTTTCAGGGAAGTAGGGACTATGTCTATTTTGCTACCACTACATAACTCAGCACCCAGCCGAGTGTGCCTGGCTCTACGTGGTGGTGCTCAGCAAATATTTATCGAATGAATGAGAAGTAACTCAATGCCACCTATGGGGATCTGGCCACAGGTCTTGGTGTCCCAGCTCATACCTACTCTGAGAGTGCAGTTGATATACAGTCCAGGCAAGAAGTCTGGGATAAGTCTTTCCACCTGGGTTGGAAAAACAAATATACCAATCCAGCATATTCTTACACTGTAAGTGATCTTATCTGGATCCTTGCTTAACAAATTGGAAGTTCCATAGGGTAGGAGAGATGAGCCCGTGGAACAACCCTGGATAAAATTTGTTTTGAATAAGGTAAGTGGGTTGAGGGAGGAAACCCAAATTAGTCATCAAACTTATCCCAACCTGTTCATGTTCTTTTCAGCCAAAAATAATCCTGGAAAGAGGATGGATTTCTTTTGGGTTATCATTGGAATAGTGAGTTAACACTGTTTCCAGGAGCCTCCCCTTTTCCTAATATGTCTTTTTTTAAAAAGTAGTCTAAGTATTAAAACTGTCCTGGCCTCCAGCTATATTACATTCTCCATCCATTAAAGGTTACAAATCTGGAACCATAATTTTCCTGGAGGTCTTATACTAGAGACTAACTCTAACAAAGAATAATGTTAAAAATTTAAAAATAAGATAAAATAAATACAAACTCTGGCAACAAATCTTAGAAAAGTTCTGACAAGAAACCACGTGTGTACAGAGCCTAGGTATGTGATCTGGATGGATTAATCTCATTCAGCTTTCTCCAAAGGCCTGATGATATTCCAGCCACAGGCAGAGCTGTCAGCATTGCTGCCCTGGGCCAGAGACAGGTTTGTATCACTCTCAAGAGGGGAGAAACATAGGAGGTGGACCATAAGCATGGCTTTGTATGCACCAAATCTTTCTAAATTCATGGAAGGAAAAGTGAAGTCCCTGTAGTCTCTTTATCCCCCAAACGAACTCCAGTTCAAAGTCAAGGAGAGAAGCACAGAGGGCCCTTCCAGCCACCTTTTAAACTAGCTGAGTTAGAGAGGACAAAGAGTGTAACTTTGGGTCCTCCTGGAGGAGAGCTTATTTTCTCATTGATCACTCTAGGACAGTTCTCAATTGAGAGTGTAATGCTTTGGAACATACCCGCAGGACATCACGGACTTAAAAAAAAGTGAATTGTACAAATAAATCTACTTTTACTTAATATCTACTCTCCTGTTTAAATATTCAAACACAAATACATGGGGCACCTACAAAGCAAAACCAGAACACGATGATTACAACATGGGAGAGGAAAGCAAAGACAGAGTTTTGATGGATGGGAGCTTCAGGTAATACACTTGAAAGAATAGTGACACTTAAAGGAGGAATCTGACATTCAACTAACCCTCATGCAAGTGCCACAGGTGCTGGTCCCAGAGGAGGTTTTCTATCAACTTACCTACGGGCAGGAACAAAGGAAAAGTGAGCAGGTGCATTTGGAGAGAAATTCCGGGGGCTGTCCAAAGGACTGTTACCTGTTGATGGGAAAAGAAACGAAACTCTGTAAGGTTTGCTTTTGAGGAGGGCAGACATGACCTTCGGGCAAGAAATCTTCCCCTAGCACTGGCAATTATATGGTTATTTTCTCAGGGCCACTATCAGTTTAATGAGTTTCTGTAAAAGTTTCATAGCCCAGAGGTTTTCTCCCTTGTTCCCAAGTTTCCTATAACAACCCATGTCTCTCAGACAACCATTCTAGATCTAGCAGCAACTTGACTATTTCCTGCCCTCCTAGGAACACACCTGAGACTTCAATCTGTCTTGTCAAGTGAACCAACATTCAGAAGGCTTAAAGAGCTCATTCAGTACAGAGGGTATAGCCAAAGGTTCATGCTTTCTCAAAGGGCAATAGGACCCCAATCCAAGTTTCTTGAATATATATCTCTCTGTGCACTGTATCCAAGGGCTAAACCAGGAACATGTGTATTTTAAGGGGAAAGAGAAGTTCTCAGGTAGGGACTCAGGACAGTAGTAAACCTTAAGATAGTTCATAATCAAGGCCCCCAAGTGTACAAAGCATACCACCACTTCTTATTAGTATTCACGTGCCCCTATAACTTGCTAACTTAAAGCTCAGAAGCTTTCAATAAAACTGTAAGTTTACCTTTGTACTAATCCCAATAGTTCTTAAACCTAAGCCTGCCATACTTCTCTGGGCTATCTTCTAGTTGGGGTCTGGTACATAGGAGCCCCTAGCTGGCAGTTGTTAATATGACTCTACTCAAAAGGCCATGTTGAAGTAAGCACCATACTCCATGCTGTGCTGGCACCCCTCTAACCCCTGTCCACCTCCTCACTGCTGTGCTTACCTCCCAGGGGCCTGGTACTTCAGCATGCGCTGGCTTTCTCTTGGATAGCATGTTTCCTGCACAGGGTATGGATGTTCCAAGTTGCCAAAAACCTACCCCTTTGTTTCCCATTATCTCTATCCAATAGGGTTTATATAGCACGTAATGTCTTTTTATACTGATCTAGTACAAACCAGCCTCTCAATCAGCGCTCCTACTACCCTATGCAGCAGCACCTCTGTATCAATTATATAATGGCATTGTTTTTTGTTGAATGAGAAAGAGGCATCTTCAGCTTCTTCTTACCCCCAGGTGCATAAAATATACAACTTCATCCAGTGGATATGCTCTCAACATTGCATGAACTCTGGGTTTTCCATGCTTTGTGTGAGGACTATCTGTTATGACCTCTCCCCATCATCTGGCTAGCGGGCACCAGGATATAAGGGAAGTGATCCTGAGTAGCTGTTTCCTTAGCCAGGACTTAATAAGGATCAGGTCTCCTCAGAAGCATCAAGGCTTATTTTTTAGAAACAATTTTATTCTTTCTTGATAGTGTCATCTCATGTCAAAGATTAACAAATATCCAGTTTGATTCTTGACATGCAAAGTCAGATGCCCTTTGTTGGTTCTCAAAACTACCCAGCTAAAGCCTCAAGGAGATGCCTGGACATGAGCATCCTACAATAACTAGCCTTCCAAGGATCGGTCTGGGTACAGAGGTACAAAGAACCTTCCAGGTGCTCATAGTAGGGCTAGGGTTACATAACACACACGTATGTCAGAAATAACTAACACCGAGAGGAAAAAAAATCGTCAAAAAAACTAAACAGCACCACTGAGCTGTAGGACAACTTCAAGCAGCGGGCGGGGAGACAGGGGAATACAGAAAAAAGATAGGAAGAAATAATGACTGACAACTTTGCAAATTTGATAAAAACCATATACCCACATGTTGTGTGACAGGTTCTTTACCAGATTACTTAAAGGTACATATGTTCGCTGCCTGAAACTTGAAGGCTAGGCCCATGGCAATGGTACCCAGCTGAGGAGCAGGTATCCCTGAGAACCAACCAAACATCCTAGAGAGTATCTGAGAACCTCTCAAGAAAAACAGTATCACTGTTCAAACACAGTAGGCAAAGATCCAGAAAATTAGCTTAAAAGCAGTTTAGAGGGAGCCAGGCGCAGTAGCTCAGGCTTGTCATCCCAGTTTGGGAAGCTGAGGAGGGCGGATCACTTGAGTCCAGGAGTCCGAGACCAGCCTCAGCAACATGGCAAAACACCCCATGTCTTAAAGAAAAAAAAAAAAATGCAGTTTAGAGACAGGAGGCAGCATGGCTCTCTAGAGCTGTCCCGCTGCAGTCCAGGAGTGCCTTGGATGTAAGCTGAATAAACTCATCTACTCATCAAGCTCAACTGTCTGAGTCATCCTTTGGTCTCATGGCTCCTTCCCAGTTTAGGTAGGACGTTGCAGCCCCAAGTTTTTCTTGTAACATCACAAATCTAAGATAATCTCTAAGAATCCCAAACATGAGAAAGAGGAAGAGAAGTACATCAAAGAATGTCATAGTCAAATCGCTCAAAACTCAAAATACAGAGAAAAATCTTAAGAGCTAGAGCTTGGTAGAGCTGGGTGAAGTGAGAAGATGATGTTATACAGAGGAACAAAGAAGGATTATAGCAGATTTCTCGTTGGAAACAATGCAAGAAGACGGCAGAGCAATATCTTTAAATTATGGAAGATATGGGCCAGGCGCGGTGGCTCAGGCCTGTAATTCCAGCACTTTGGGAGGCGGAGGCGGGCGGATCACGAGGTCAGGAGATCAAGACCATCCTGGCTAACACGGTGAAACCCCGTCTCTACTAAAAAATACAAAAGGATTAGCCGGGCGTGGTGGCGGGCGCTGGTAGTCCCAGCTATTCGGAAGGCTGAGGCAGGAGAACCGTGTAAACCCAGGAGGTGGAGTTTGCAGTGAGCTGAGATCGCGCCACTGTACTCCAGCCTGGGCGACAAAGCGAGATTCCATCTCAAAAAAAAAAAAAAAAAAAATTAAAAAAAAAAATTATGGAAGATATGGCTATTCTCCTGCCAACCTAGAATTCTAGACCCAGTGGTTGTGTAGTAACGAATCTGATTGGCCTTAGTCCCCAGTTCCTCGGAAGGAGCCTCTAAATCCTTGGAATTTCAAAACCCAAGTGATAGGAGTGCTTCTGTTATTCATGATGGGGCCTGATACTTTATGCTAATGATATAACTCAGAATGGAGGCTGGCCACACCTGAAAGACCAACCATGTAATTGGAGGGTTGGGGCTTTGAGGCTCACCTAGCATGAAGGAGTGCTAGCACTCACCTAGCACTTTGGGAGGCCCAAGCAGGCAGATCACCTGAGGTCAGGGGTTCAAGGCCAGTCTGGCCAATATGGCGAAACCCCATCTCTACTAAAAATACAAAAATTAATTGGGTGTGCTGGCACATGCCTATAATCCCAGCTACTCAGGAGGCTGAGGCAGGAGAATTGCTTGAACATAGGAGGCGGAGGTTGCAGTGAGCCGAGATCGCACCACTGCACTCCAGCCTGGCTGGGTGACAGAGTGAGACTCCGTCTCAAAAAAAAAAAAAAAGAAAAAAAGAAAAAAAAGAGGGTTGGGGCTTTGAGCCACTTGCTATCAGTCTGACATAACCTGACTTCCCAGAAGTGGAGAGGGGCTAGAGATTAAGTTCAGTCATATGGCAAATGAGTCGATCAATCATGCTTATAAAATAAAACCTCACTCTGGACACAAAGCTCCTGTGAGCTTCCCTGCTTAATAATAATTTCTATGTATTGGTATACATCGATGTGTAGGAGGGTGATGCATCCTGACTTCACAGGGAGAAGGCACTGGAAGCTTTGTGTTGGGACCCTCCCAGACCTTGTCCTACACATGTCTTCTTTGGTCAGACCTGATTTTTATCTTTTTTGCCACAATAAAATTGTAAACCTAAGTATAGTGGTTTCCTGAGCTCTGTGAATCATTCTAGTGAATTACTGAACTCAGGAGGTAGTAAGAAACCTCAAATTTGTATCTATTTTGTCAGAAGTATGGGTGACTTGGGAACCCCAAAACTTCTGCTTGGTGTCTAAAGTAAGGGCAGTTTTGTAGTAGACTAGGCCCTTGTAAAGTCTGGCCTAATTTGGGGTAGTGTCAGAAGTCATTGTACCGGCAAAAAAACAATTTTTTTGAGATGGAGTCTTGTTTTGTTGCACAGGCAGGAATGCAATGGTGCGACCTCAGCTCACTGCAACCTCTGCCTCCTGGGTTCAAGAGATTCTCCTGCCTCAGCCTCCCAAGTAACTGGGATTACAGGCACACGCCACCATGCCTGGCTAATTTTTTGTATTTTTAATGGAGACGGTATTTTGCCATGTTGGCCAGGCTGGTCTCGAACGCCTGACCTCAAGTGATCCTACTGCCTCAGCCTCCCAAAGTGCTGGGATTATAGGCATGAGCCACTGCTCCTGGCCTCAGCAAAAATATTTTTAAAAGACAGAGGTAAAAAATAAATACTTTTTCAAACAAAAGAACTAAATAAAATTCTCAACAGCAAACTACACTACAAAAAAAAGTTTTTAAAACGTCCTTTAGGCAGAAGCAAAGGATACCAGGTGGAAATATGGATCTGCACAAAAGAATGAAGAGCAATGGGAAACTTAACTACATGGAAAAGGACGCATGACATTTTCTTGTTATTTAAATCTATTTAAAAAGCAGTAAATGTTTAAATAATAATAATAATATTACTATTAAATAATAATAGTGTGGGATTTACAACACATCAGGATCAAAAGTTTGAAAACTATATAAAGGCTGGAAGGGGAGAAATGGAAGATTCTAATCCTGTATGTGAAGTGGTATAATATTATTTGAAGATTGATATGAGGGCTATGTTAAAGATATATACTATAAATGCTAAGGTAAACATTAAACAATAAAGGGCTATAGACTATAAGCCAATAAAGGACATAAATTGAATAAAAATACACACTTAACCCCAAATAAAGCAGCAAAAGATCATGGAAGAAGAAAAAACAGATGGAATAATTAGGAAACAAATAAGGAGGTGGCAGACATAAACAAACCACATCAACAACCACATTAAATGCCCCAATTAAAAGGTAGAGATTGTTAGATTGGATTTTTAAAAAAGAAAGATTTGCCAGGCGTGGTGGCTCACCTGAGGTCAGGGGCTCAAGACCAGCCTGGCCAACATGGAGAAACCCAGTACAAAATTAGCCGGGCATGGTGGCACATGCCTGTAATCCCAGCTACTCAGGAACCTGAGGCAGGAGAATCACTTGAACCCGTTAATGGAAAATGGAGGTTGCAGTGAGCCGAGATCGCGCCATTGTACTCCAGCCTGAGCAACAAGAGCGAAACTCCGTCTCCAAAAAAAAAAAGACTCTATTAAAGAAACTGAGTCAATAACTAATAATCTCCAAAAAAAAAAGCACCTGTTTCAGATGTTTCACTGATTAATTCTACTAAACACTTATAGGAGAAATGATACCAATTCTCTACAATCTTTTCCAATCAAAGATGATTGTAACATGATTCCTAACTCATTCCACGGAGCCAGTATTACCCTATTATGCAAATCAGATAACGATATTACAAGAAAAAAGTGCTGTAGAGCAATATCGCTTATGAAAATAGATGCAAAAATTCTCAATACTAGAAATATCAAATCCAACAATGTATAAAAAAGTTATATACCATCACCAAATGGAATTTACTCCAAGCATGCAAGGATGGCTCAACATTTGAAAATCAATTATCTACCACATCAACAAACTAAAGAAGAAAAACCATATAGTCACATCAAATGATACAGAAAAAGCACTTGACTAAAGCTAAAACCCATTAAAAACTTTTTTGATAAAACTCAGCAAACTAGGCATAGAGGAGAACTTCCTCACTTGACCAAGAACATCTACAAAAGACATACTTGTTAACCTTACTTCATGGTGAGAAACTGGGTATTTTTTCTCCAAGAATGGGAACAAGGCAAGGATGGCCTCTCACTACTCCTATTCAGTATCATACTGAAAGTCTTAACCAGTGCAATAAGGCAAGAAAAGGTGGCCGGGTGTGGTGGCTCACACTTGTAATCCTGGCACTTTTGGAGGCTGAGTTGGGGGGATTACTTGAGCTCAGGAGTTCAAGACCAGCCTGGGCAACATAGTGAGACCCCATCTCTAAAATAAATAAATAAATAAATAAATAAAAAAGCAAAACACAACCAAAAAGGCAAGAAAAGGAAATAAAAGGTAAACATATTGGGAAGGAGGAAATAAAGGTGTTTATGTTTAGAGATAACATGATTGTCTATGTAGAATATTCTAAAGAATCAACAAACAACACTCCTGTAACTAATAAGCAGTTACAACAAGGTTGTAGGATACAACGCTAATATTAAAAAGTCAGTTGTATCCCTTTATACCAGAAATGAATAATCCAAATTAGAAATTAAAAACACAATACTATTAACACAAAAACTGTAATACCTACATGTAAATTTAACAAAATATACTGAAAATCTATACACTGTAAATTATGAAACTCTGATGAAAGAAATCAAAGATCTAAATAAATGAGACATTGCATGATCATAATGGAAGACTCAATATTACTAAAATGTTAATTCTAAGCAATTTGATCTATAGATTAAATGCAAACCCAATCAAAATCCAAGCAAGTTAGTTTGTGAATATTGACAAATTGATTCTAAAGTTTACATGGAAAGGCAAAATGACCCAAACAACCAATACAATACTGAAGAATAAGGTTAGAGGACTGATATTACCTGATCTCAAGACTCACTATAAAACTATAGTGATCAAGACAACATGGTTCTGGTGGAAGAACAGATACATACATCAGTAGAACAAAGCAGATAATCGAGAAACAGACTCATAAAATACAGTCAACTGATATATGACAAAGGAGCACTGGCAATTCAATGAAGACAATATATATTCTCATTGACGAATGGTGCTGGAACACCTGAATATTCATATGCAAAAAAATGAATCTAGATACAACTTTTACAAAAATTGACTCAAAATGGGTCATGAAAATGATCAGAATGTAAGATTTACCTAAATGTAAAACACAAAACTGTAAAACTTGTATATGATAACACAAGAGAAAATCTAGGTGACCTTGGGTTTGGCGATGAATTTTTAGAATATGAAACCAAAAGCAAAACCATGAAAGAAAACATTAATAAGCTAGACTGCATTAAAATTAAGAACTTCTGCAAAAGATACTGTTAGGAGAATGAAAAAGACCATAGACTAGGAGAAAATATCTGTAAAAAACACATACTTGGCTGGGCACGGTGGCTCATAGCTGCAATCCCAGCACTTTGAGAGGCTGAAGATGGAGGACTGCTTGAGCCCAGGAGTTCAAGATCAGTCTGGACAATACAGGGAGATCTTGTCTCTACAAAAAATTTAAAAATTAGTTGTGTGTTGCAGCCTAACGCACCTGGTCTCAGCTACTTAGGAGGCTGAGGTGGGAGGATCATTTGAGCTTGAGTTGTAGTGGACTGTGATTGCACCACTGAACTCCAGCCTGGGTGACAGAGCAAGACCTTGTCTCAAAAACAAACAAGAAAAGTCAACCCCAACCCCCAAAACAAAACAAAAAACCCACATACTTGATAAAAGACAAATGTGCAAAGAACTCTTAAATCTCAACAAGAAAACAAACAACCCAATTTTAAAAATGAGCAAAAGATCTGAACAGCCACCTCACCAAAGAAGATACACAGATAGCAAACAAGTATATAAAAAGATTCTCAACATCATTTGGCATAGGAAATTGCAAATTAAAACTACAATTGGATACTCATACATACCTATTAGAATGGCTAAAAAGGATGGGGAACAACAGGAACTCTTGTTATTGTTAGTAGAAATCCAAAAGGTACAGCCACTTTGGAAGACAGTTTGGCAGTTTCTAAAAAACTAAACACAGTCTTCCCACACAATCCAGCAATTACGCTAAATAATTACTCACTTGAGTTGAAAACTTGTCTACACAAAAACCTGAACATGAATGTGTCTAGCAAGTTTCTTTGTGATCGCCCAAAACTAGAAGCAACCAAGATGTCCTTCAGTAGATGATGGATAAACATACTGTGGCACATCCATATAATAGAATATTATTTAGTGATAAAAGTAAACAAGCTATCAACCTACGAAGACAGGAACCTTGAAGGCATATTGCTAAGTGAAAGAAGCTAATTTGAAAAGGCTATATATCATAAGATTCTGACCATGTGACATTTTGGAAAAGGTAGGTATAATTATAGAGACAGTAAAACAGTCAATGGTGCCAGTGGGGAGAAGATGAGGGACAAAGAGGTGAAGTACTGTGCACTATTTCAGGGAAATAAATCTACTCTGTATGATACTGTAGTGGTGGACACATGACATTATGCATTTGTCAAAACATACAGAACTTTATAACCTAGAGAGTAATGTAAGGGAAAAAAAACTTTAAGCCTTGGTTTGTCACCTCTAAAGGCAAATTTAAAAAAATAACTTATGAGGTCAGAGGATCCCAGAGAAGAATGGAGACTATGACAAGAGAATCTAACTATATTACAAATGTATGAAACAACATCACTGAAGAGGGTGAAAAGTGCTGACCTAAGAAACTTTGGAAATGAATGAAATCAGTAAGACTAAAGATCAAAGGAACTACAGGTAAGTACTGAACTCAACTTGATAAAGTTGTTTCTCAGGGAGTATGGGTTAATAATTTTGATACTGCTATACATGTATACTGGAAATGAGTAATTTATGTGTATGGATGGTGGATGATGGGACCCAGGTTTCTCATTGCTGAGGTGGAAATTTACAGATCAGCAAAGGTAAGAAGCTAGAATGATCCATGTGATATTGAATTGGAGCCAGAGACATCAAGAAGAATTCATGTTTAATATAAATACAGACAATTACATATAAAAATATTTATAGACGTGTATTGTCACAGGTTAGCATACATACTAATACTATATTTCTTTGATCAATCAGCTAAGAGGGACTAGAAAAAGGACACCCCAGAAGAAACAAGCATACCTAGAACCCAGATCTTGATTTGTAATACTGTTCTCCAATCTGAAAATCCACACTTCTTGGAGAAATGGCTGATTCCAGAACTGGGGTCAGAAATATACAACATGAGTCTGGAATATCTTATAGTCATAGAGAGTAAGGAAGGGATAAAACAACAAACCAAAACCAAAACCAACCAACCAAAAACCACCAAACTGATGTATGTAAAGGGGGAAAAGGAGCCAACTGAAAGGACCTCGATGGCCAAAACTGGAACAACTTAAGCAAAAAAACTAAAGTGTTAATGGATTACAGTCTGATCTAGATAATAAATACCTATTAGTTCATACTGATATAAATGACTGAATAAATAAATGGGAAGAAGACCAGTGAGGATGTAGAACACTTGAACACCACCACCAACAAACTTGACATAATTGACACTTATAGACTACTACCAAACAGTAGTAATATGCATCCTTTTCAGGTGAACACAGAACATTTGCTAAGAAAGATCACATTCTGAGTCATAAAACAAAACTCAATAAATTTTAAAAGGATTCAAGTCATATAAAATATATTTTCTGACTACAATAAAATAGAATTAGAAGTCAGTAACAGAAAGATCTCTGGAAAATCCCCAAACATTCCTAAACAGTATACTTCTGAATGATTTGTGGGTCAAAGAAGAAATCAAAAGGGAAATTAGAGGCTGGGTGTGCTGGCTCACGCCTGTAATCCTAGCACTTTGGGAAGCCAAGGTGTGGGCATCCCTTGAGGCTAGGAGTTCAAGACCATCCTGGGCAACATAGCCAGACCACGTCTCTACAAAAAATAAAATAAAATAAATTAGCTGGGTGTGGTGGCAGGCAACTGTGGTCCCAGCTACTTGGGAGGATGAGGCAGGAGGATCGCTTAAGCCCAAGAAGTTGAGGCTGCAGTAAGCTATGATCAGGCCACTGCACTACAGCCTGGGCAACAGAGCAAGACTCTGTCTCTTTAAATAAAAATGAAAACACATGTCATACTACTAAAGCAGTTCTTAGGGGGAAATTTATATCACTACATACCTATATTAGAAAGGAAAGACTAAATCCTAGCACTTCGGGAGACCAAGCTGGGAGGACCACGTGAACCCAAAAGTTCAAGATCAGTTGGGACAACATACTGAGACTTGGACTCTACCAAAAAAAACAAAAAAAAGAAATGACCTCACTTTCTATCTTGAGAAATTTAAAAAAGAGGAGCAAATGAAACCCAGAAGAAAGGTAATCGTAAAGACCAAAGCGGAAATCAATTAATAAAAAAATCACTGGAAATTAGAGAGAAAATGCATAAAACCACACATGACACCAGGCATAGTGGCTCACACGTTTCTAATTCCAGCACTTTGGGAAGCCAAGGCAAGAGGATTGCTTGAATACAGAGGTTCAAGACCAGCCTGGGCAACACGATAAGACCCCATCTCTACAAAAAATTTAAAAATTAGCTGGGTATGGCGGTGTGCCTGTGGTCCTGGCTACTTGAGAGGCTGAAGTGGGAAGACTGTTTGAGCCCAGGAGGTTGAAGCTTCAGTGAGTCATGTTTGTGCCACCCTACTCCAGCCTGGGTGACAGAGCAAGACCCTATCTCAGAAAACAAACCAAAAAACCCAACAAAAAACATACACAAGTTTTTGAGATCAACAAAATTAAAATGACAGACAGACTAATCAGGGGAAAAAAAGACAAAACACAAATTACCAACATCAAGAACGAGAAAGGTGATATTTCTATGGATTCTATAGTTATCAGAAGAATGGTAAGGCAATATTACAAACAACTTTATGTCAATTAATCTGACAACTTAGAAGAGACTGAAAATTCTTTGAAAAGATATACATTACCAAAGCTCACTCAGGAACAGATAACCTAAATAGTTTTATGTCTATTAACAAAATTAAGTTTATAATTTAAAACCTTCCCACAAATTCTAGGTTCAGAGGCTTCACTGAAGAATTCTGCCAAACATATAAGACAGAAGTAGTAACAATTCTACACACTTCCAGAAAATTAAAGAGGAGGGAATACTCTCCAACTTATAACCATGAGGTCAGCATTACCCTGACACCAAAACCAGACAAAGATATTATAAGATAACTACAGACTAATATCCCTTATGAATATAGAGGCATACATCTTAAAATTTCAGCAAATCAAATACAACAACATATAAACAGACTAATACAAACTAATATTCTCTAAATAATGGGGGGTGGGAGCAAATACATCATGACCAAGTAACATTTATCTCAGGAATTCTAGTTGGTTTAAAATCTGAAAATCAATCAACATAAGTCACTACATTAGTAGGCTAATCAAGAAAAAAACATATAATCATGTCATTAGACAAAGAAAATGCATTTGACAAAAGTTCAACAATAATTTTCGATAAAAACTTTTAGCAAACTAGGAATAGGACACATTCTTCAGTTGATAAAGGGTATCTATGACAAACTGAGAGCTAACACCACAGTTAACAGTAAAGACAAAATGCTCTAAGATCAGGAATAAGGCAAGAATGTCTATGATTACCATTTCTATTCACAATTATACTGGGAGTTCCAGCCCAGTGGAATACGCAAGTTGTCTTTATTCATGGACAACATGAGTATCTCTGGAAAATACAACAGAATCTACAATAAAGTTACTGGAATAAGAGAGTTAGCAAGGCTGCAGGATAAAAGATCAATATACAAAATCAATTATATTTATATATACTGTAAACAATCAAATGAAAAATAACAATACCACTTATAATTGCATAAAAATACGGAATACTTAGTGATAAATCTGACAAAAGAGGTATAAGAACTTCAGAAAACATGTTGAGAGAAATGAAGGATGATCTAAGTAGGTGGAGAAACAAAGCATGTTCATGGAGAGATTTGATATTGTTAGGAAGTTAATGCACTCCTAATTGATCTACAGATTCAGCACAATCCCAATAAAAATACCAGCTGCCTGTCTGATAATCTGATTTTTAAATTCATATGGAAATACAAAGGACAAGACACTAGACCAAAAAAAAAACAAACAAACAAAAAAAAAAACCAACAAGAAACAAACAAAAAAACAGTACATACATACTATAATAACTCCATTTAGATAAAATTCTACAAAATCCAAAGTAATCTACGAGTGACAAAAAGCAACATCAGTGGTTGCCTGCAAGTAATTACAAAAGGGCCTGGGGAAACTTTAGGAGATGACAGATGTATTCATAATTTTGATCGTGGTGATGGCTGCAGAGATGTATATACATAGATCGAAAGCTGGTTGGGCACAGTGGCTCACGCCTGTAATCCCAGCACTTTGGGAGGCCAAGGCAGATGGATCACCTGAGGTCAGGAGTTCGAGACTAGCCTGCCCAACATGGTGAAACTCCATCTCTACTTTAAAAAAAAAAAAAAAAAGAAAAGAAAGAAAGAAATACAAAAATTAGCTGGATGTGGTGGCAGGAGCCTGTAATCCCAGCTTCTCAGGAGGTTGAGGCAAGAGAATCATTCAAACCCGGAGGTGGAGGTTGCAATGAGCTGAGATAGCACCACTGCACTCCAGCCTGGGCAACAAGAGTGAAACTCTGTCTCAAAAAAAAAGAGAAAGTTATCTAATTTTATACTTTGAATATTGCATGTCAATTTTATCTCAGTAACATTTGTTTAAAAATAAATATAAATAAGTAAAACAAATATTTTAAGTACTTTACATATTCATGGTACAAAATTTTTTACCTTTTCATTTAGAGTGCAATGTGATTGAAGATGGCTCATATTTATGTACTCATTTACTCATTTTTATTGATTTTTTTTTTTTTGAAACAGGGTCTTGCTCTGTCACCCAGGCTGGAGTACAGTAGCTCAATCATAGTTCATTGCAGTCTTGAACTCCTGGGCTCAAGCAATCCTCCCACCTTGGTCTCCCAAAGTGTTGGGATGATAGGTGGGAGCCACTGTGCCTGATCAGATGGCTCTTATTTTTAAAAATCTTAAGTCTAAACCCTTCTGTGGTTTGTTTTTTTAATTTAGATTTTGACTTGCTTTTATTACAGATAAAAAATAGGCCAGGCGCAGTGGCTCACACCTGTAATCCCAGCACTTTGGGAGGCTGAGGAGGGCGGATCACGAATCGAGACCAGCCTGACCAACATGGTGAAACCCCGTCTCTACTAAAAACACAAAAAATTAGCCAGGCGTGTTGGCAGGTGCTTGTAGTCCCAGCTACTCGGGAGGCTGAGGCAGGAGAATGGCGTGAACCTGGGAGGCGGAGCTTGCAGTGAGCTGAGATCGCGCCACTGCACTCCAGCCTGGGCAGAGGGAGACTTTGCCTCAAATAAATAAATAAATAAATAAATAATAGGCCAGGCATGGTGGTTCATGCCTGTAATCTCAGTACTTTGGGAGGATGAGGCAGGAGGATCATTTGAGGCCAAGAGTTCAAGACCAGCCTGGACAACAACACAGTGAGACTCTGTCTCTACAAAAATTTTAAAAAATTATTAGCTGGGTGTGGTGGTGTGCACCTGTGGTGGTAGTCAGTTGGGAGGCTGAGGTAGAAGATCACTGGAGCCCAGGAAGTCAAGGCTGCAATGAGCCATGATTGTGTCACTGCACTCCAGCCTAGTTGAGTGAGGCTCTGTCTCAAAAATAAAATAAAATAAAATAATGTCAGCAATTTTTCTTGGAAACTAATGAAGAGGTATTATAGTTGTATATTTTTAAACAATAGATTAAAAATTGAACCTTTCTTTTGAAAGATTAGAAACATTCTATTTCCAATGTTTTCAAATGATAGACTTACCAGCTTTTAAAGGAGGCATAACATTTTTCAACCAAAATCACATATAGATGGTTAACATTTCTAAACATCCATCTTCAAATTGCTTTCTCCATGGCACAAATTTCTTTTAAAGTGCAGCCACCTTTAAACTCAATGTTAAAATATCACATTCACCCTGAAAAGACTGTTTGTGCCCCTTACCCCATACTCCTAGGGAGCATACTACTAAAAATCACTTGTTAGCACAGAAAAAGTTGGAATATTTGAAACACATTTTGTAAAAAGAAAATTGGGCTAGGTAAGGTGGCTCATGCCTGTAATCCTAACACTGTGGGAGGACTTCCGGAGTTGAGGAGTTCAAGACCAGCCTGAGCAACATAGTGAGACTCCATCTCTACAAAAACTAAAAAAAATTTGCTGAGTATGGTGGTGCACACCTGTTGTAACAGCTACTTGGGAGGCTGAGGTGGGAGGACTGCTTGAACCCTGGAAGGTAGAGGTTGCAGTGAGCTGTGATCATGTGGCTGCACTCCAGCCTGGGTAACAGAGTAAGATCTGGTCTCTAAAAAAAAAACAAAAAAAACAAAAAAAACCCAGGCGCGGTGGCTCAAGCCTGTAATCCCAGCACTTTGGGAGGCCGAGAAGGGCGGATCACAAGGTTAGGAGATCGAGACCATCTTGGCTAACCTGGTGAAACCCCGTCTCTACTAAAAAATACAAAAAGCTAGCTGGGTGAGGTGGCGGGCGCCTGTAGTCCCAGCTACTCGGGAGGCTGAGGCAAGAGAATGGCATAAACCCGGGAGGCGGAGCTGAGATCCGGCCACTGCACTCCAGCCTGGGCGACAGAGCAAGACTCCGTCTCAAAAAAAAACCAGTGTCTTACTCTAAAATTTAGAATGGACAGAATAGAGAGGGAAAAGGAGTTGAGGGATCTTCGATAAGCCAAATGAAAAATGATGAGGGCTTCCATAAGGCCATGATAACGAAATCAGAATGTGCTGAGTTTACAACACCTTCTGTGTCAAAGATTTTTTCCGAGTCTTACATTGAATCATTGGTGACACCTACCAGAATGAAAGACATCATATGATAAGTCTTTGTTCTAATATAAATAAATACTGTACTTATTAAGTTATCAATTTTTAAGGTTCATTTATTTATTAGGATTTTTCAGAGCTGATTCACAATTCAACATTCTACATTACCAAATATGGCCAACGTTGGAAAAAAGAAATGGCTTCCAAGTTATGGAGTTGTTGCCAGGATAATAGCAAAAAACAGACCACTATGTATTTGATGGAAATCTTTGGCAAAAGGCATCTGTAATGCATGGGGAAGTAATGATGAATTCCCACCAAATGCAAGCAACAATATAATAAACAAGCATTCTTTCCAACTGGCTAGGCCCTGCAGACTTTTCAGAAGATGCTATTCTGACACTACCACAAGCTGAGTTTACTGCAATTAAACTCTGACGCCATCCATACAGAGTTAGCATAGACCCCACAGTTTAAGAGCAAAGTCCTCAACAAGACTGCCTCACTTCCAACACCAGTCCTAAGTCTTTGTGGGGGCAGTGGGGGGCGGGGCCAAGACCACCAGCATACCTGGCTGACTAGCTACAAATTCAGGGAGTACTCACAGCCCTCCCACATTCAATAATTTACTAGAACAACTAATAGAATTTAGAAAAGCACTATACTTATTATTATGGTTTTATTACAAAGGACACACAAAGGCGGGGTGAGGTGTGGGAGGGGAAGTAGAGCTCCTGTGCCCTCTCCTTGTGGAATCTGGGAGTGTAGCCTTCCTGTGTTCACCAACCAGGAAGCTCTACTGAGCTTAAGGTTGTCCAGAGTTTTAATTTTTATTACATAGTCATGATTGATTAAATGATTGGCTAAATGACTGAACTCAATCTCCTGGCCTCTATCTCAACCTTCTAATAATGTGGTTTGTCTTTCTGGTGATCAGTCCCCATCCTGAAACTATCAAGGAGCCCACTACGAGTCACCTCACTGGTATAACAAGACAATCCTATGTTTCAGGAAATTCCAAGGTTTTCAGAGGCTCTGTGCCTACATCTGGAACAAAAATCACAGAAATTCTTTATTCTACCACAGCTGCAAGCAAGGCCTAAAAATGTGTGCTACTTTTATTGGGTTTTCTCTCTTTCTCCAATATACACTTCACCTTAAAAGGCCAAAATTACAGCCGGATGTGGTGGCTCAAGCCTGTAATCACACCACTTTGGGAGGCTGAAGCAGGCAGATTGCCTGAGGTCAGGAGTTTGGGACCAGTCTAGCAAACATGGTGAAACTCCGTTTTTACTAAAAATACAAAAAAATTAGCAGGGTGTGGTGGTGTGCACCTGTAATCCCAGCTACTCGGGAGGCTGAGGCTGAGGCAGGGGAACTGCTTGAACCAGGGAGGCAGACAGGTTGCAGTGAGCTGAGATCACACCATTGCACTCCAGCCTGGGCAACAGAGCAAGGACTCTGTTTTTTTTAAAAAAAAAAAAAAAGGCCAAAATTACTACCATTTTAAAGTTTATTGACAGAATACAATAAATAATTTTGAAACTGCCTCTGCCAAAATTATGACAGTGAGAAAAATGTGACATAGGAATATTATGACAATGAAAGAAATCTGACCTAACCAACTCCATCTTGCTTCTAACCTCCAAGCTGGCCTTGTACATTTCTGAGCATGGGCCAAAACTAACTTTGGTAGGAATTTAGTTTACTTCGAAACAAAGATGGTAACAGCTCCTCCTGGGAAAAACCCTCTGAAGAATTGGGGACCAGACCACTTTGGTAAAACTGACAAATTAGCCACAAGGTTAAAAATTATGGCTCAGGAGTTATTCAGCCAGAGGCCACAAGATTCCTCACCTCACAGATTCTCCTATAGACAACATCATCCCTGACCCAACCAATCGACATTCCCCCTTTCCCTAGCCCCCTGCCCACCAAACTATCCTTAAAAAACCCTAGCCTCGGCCGGGTGTGGTGGCTCGCGCCTGTAATCCCAGCACTTTGAGAGGCCAAGGCGGGCAGATCACCTGAGGTCAGGAATTCGAGACCAGCCTGGCCAACATAGTGAAACCCCGTCTCTACTAAAACTACAAATATTAGCCCTGTGTGGTGATGCACACCTGTAATCCCAGCTACTCGGGAGGCTGAGGTGGGAGAATCACTTGAACACGGGAGGCAGAGGTTGTAGTGAGCCGAGATCGCATCATTGCACTCCAGCCTGGGCGCTGGAGTGCAATTTTTGAGACTCCATCTCAAAACAAACAAAAAAACCATCAAAAAACCCTAGCCTCAGAAATTTGGGGGAAGGATGATTTCAGTAATAAAACTCCAGTCTCCCGTTTGGCCAGCTCCATATATATTAAACCCTTTCTCTATTGCAATTCCCCTGTTTTGATAAACTGGCTCTATCTGGGCAGTGGGCAAGGAGAACCCATTGGATGGTTACAATTTGAATAGGTCTTATTTTGTGGGAGGGAAGATTAAGATGTTATAACAACATTCTGGGCCAGCATGGTAGCTCACACTTGTAATCCTAGCACTTTGGGAGGCCAAGGCAGGAGGATCACTTGAGCTCAGGAGTTTGAGGCCAGTCTGGGCAACACAGTGAGACTTTGTCTCTACAAAAAAATTAAAAAATTAGTTGGGCATGGTGGTGCGCACATGTAGTCCCAGACACTGAGGTGGGAGGATTGCTTGAGCCCAGCAGGTTGAGGCTGCAATGAGCCGTGATCGTGCCACTATGCTATAGCCTATGTGACAAAGCGAGACCTTGTCTCCAAAGACAAAAGCAAAAACAACAAAACAGTCTGAAGAAAATATTTAAACTGATTCTTTAAAAATTCACATAAAAAATAATTTCAACTTTTAGATTCAGTGGGTACACTTGCAGTTTTATTACCTGGGTGTATTGCGTGATGCTGAGGTTTGGGATACAATTGATCTCATCACCCATGTAGTGAGCACAGAACCCAATAGCTACTTTTTCAACTCTTGCCCTCTCCTTCTCTGCCCCATCTAAGTAGTCATCAGTCTTTTGTTGCCATTTTATTTTATTTTATTTTTGGAGACAGAGTCTCACTCGGTTGCCCAGGCTGGAGTGCAGTGGGGCGATCTCAACCTCCATCTCCATGGGTTCAAGCGATTCTCCTGCCTCAGCCTCCCAAGTAGCTGGGATTACAGGCGTGTGCCACAACACCAGGCTAATTTTTGTATTTTTAGTAGAGATAGGGTTTCTCCAGGTTGGCCAGGCTGGTCTTGAACTCCTGACCTCAAGTGACTCACCTGCCTTGGCCTCCCAAAGTGCTGGGATTACAGGCGTGAGCCACTGCACCTGGCCTGTTGCCATCTTTATGGCCATGAGTAACCACTGTTTAGCTCCCACATATAAGGGAGAACATGAAGTATTTTATTTTCTGTTCCTGCCTTAATTAACTTAGGACAATGGCCTCCAGCTGCATCAATGATTTCATTCTTTTTTATAGCTACATTTTTTTGTTTTGGTTTCAGGGAGGGTCTTATTTTGTCACCCAGGAATGCAGTGGTGCAGGCATAGCTCACTGCAGCCTCAAAACTCCTGGGCTTAAGTGATCCTCCCACCTCAACCTCCTGAGGAGCAGGATCTATAGGTGTGAGCCATCATAAAGTCGAAAAGCCAGACAGTTCTTTAATTTTTGGAAGAGATGGGAGTCTCACTATATTTATTGTCCAGGCTGGTCTCAAGCAATCCCCCTACCTTGGTTTCCCCAGGTGTTGATATTACAGGTATGAGTCACTGTGCCCAGCTAAGCTGATTGTTATTAATGACTTACATTCATGGTTCTAGCTCCAGAAAAAATGACATTATTGAGAAGAATACTTCCTTAAGGCAGCAATAAATGGCTCAACGGGACCAAAAAAAAAAAAAAATCTGATAGAAAATCCAGCAGCCTAGCAAGTAGACTTTTTCCACTTGACGAATCGATTTTAGCAGCTGGAGGAGACAGTTCAAAGGTAAGTGATCATTCATCCCAGAGAAACAAGGTATAAACAAAACTTGGAGCAGTCAGTTGACCTTGAACCAGCTGCTTCATTTATACAGTTTAACTAGTTATAAAGGAATATAATTGAATAGTAAGCACCTGGGTAAACACCATCTAGGTTTAACAATGCCATCTTCCAAAATCCCTCCACATAATCCCTCCTGATCAAAACCCTCCCTTTACCCCATCTAAAGTCAATATTATGATAATCACTTCCTTATAGCTTTACCAACTAAATATGCAACTCTAAACGCTCTAGTTTTTCTCTCATACAATTTTAAAAGTGAGATATAACTTTCATGTAACATTTACCCTTAAGCATGCAGTTTGGGGGTTTTTAGTATATTCACAAAGCTATGTAATGATAACCATTATATAATTCCAGAACATTTTTATCACCCAAAAAAGAATCTCTACTTGTTAGCAGTCACTCTTCATTTCCCTCTACTCGAGCCCCTGGCTACTACTAATCTACTTTCTGCCTCTATGAAATTGTGTATCCTGGACATTTCATAGAAATGAGATTATATAATATGTGTCCGTTTGTGTTCTGGCTTGTTTCTGTACTTTACATAAGAAAATGCCAAGCTGTTTTGCAAAATAGTTGTATTAATTTATACACTCACCAGTAGCACTTATGGATTTCTATTGTTTCACATACTCATCTATACTTGGTTTTGTCACTCTTTAAGGCATTATTGGTGGTCATATAATATCTTTCTGTGATTTTATTTTGCATTTTCTTTCTTTCTTTTTTGAGACAGAGTCTTGCTCTGTTGCCCAGGCCGAGTGCAGTGGTGTGATCTTTGCTCACTGCAGCCTCCGCCTCCCAGGTTCAAGTAATTCTCGTATTCAAGCGATTCTCCTGCCTCAGCCTCCCGAGTAGCTGGGACTACAGACACGTGCCACCATGCCTGGCTAATTTTTTTGTACTTTTAGTAGAGATGGGGTTTCACCATGTTAGCCAGGATGCTCTCGATCTCTTGACCTCGTGATCCGCCCGCCTCGGCCTCCCAAAGTGCTGGGATTACAGGTGTGAGCCACTGCACTCGGCTTTTTTTTTTTTTTTTTTTTGAGACAGAGTTTCCCTCTTGTTGCCCAAGCTGGAGTGCAATGGCGCCATCTTGGCTCACTGCAACCTCTGCCTCATGGGTTCAACCCATTCTCCTGCCTCAGCCTTCTGAGTAGCTGGGATTATAGGTACCCGCTACCATGCCTGGCTAATTTTTATATTTGTAGTAGAGATAGTTTCACCATGTCAGCCAGGCTGGTCTCAAACTCCTGACCTCAGGTGATCTGCCCACCTTGGCCTCCCAAAGTGCTGGGATTACAGGCATGAGCCACCGTACTTAATTCTTAAGTAAAAGAATTTACTTAAAGTAAGTAAATTCTTCACTTACTTTATTTATTTATTTTTTATTTTTTAATGTAGTGGAGCGATCTTGGCTCACTACAAGCTCCGCCTCCCGGGTTCACGCCATTCTCCTGCCTCAGCCTCCGGAGTAGCTGGGACTACAGGCGCCTGCCACCATGCCTGGCTAATTTTTTTGTATTTTTAGTAGAGACGGGGTTTCACCGTGTTAGCCAGGATGGTCTCGATCTCCTGACCTCGTGATTCACCCGCCTCGGCCTCCCAAAGTGCTGGGATTACAGGTGTGAGCCACCCAGCCTGGCCCTTCATTTTAAATGTAGTCAAATTTAGGAATCTTATCCTTTATATCCTGTTTTTTAAAAATTTCCCTATTTTAAGGCCATGCAGATTTTCTTCTGTATACCTTCTAAAAGTTTTACTGTATTACCTTTCACATTTAAAACTATAATTCACCCGGAATTGATTTTTTTGTGAAGAGCCACATTTTCCAATTTCTCCATATGAACATCCAATGGATTTTGCCTACAGCTCTATAGTGCCACTTTTGTCATAAATCAAGAGTCTGAATAAGTGTAAATTTGATCCTGGGTTCGTCTTCCTCCCCTAACTCTTCTCTTCCTATTAGTATTCCTTATCTAAGTTAAGGGTATCAACACACGGCATTAATCACTCAGGGAATTTGAAGATAATCAATCCACATGCCACTGATTTAATCTCTTACATTTTTCTCATATTCATATATTTTCTTTATTTTAAACATTCCCCTAACATCTTGATAAATGCAATGGCCTCTTAACTGGTCTTCCAACTGCCAGCACTGCCCTCTGTTAATAACTTTCAACATTTTAATCATACAATTCACAAATTCTTATGACCAAAAACAGTACCAAATTGAATTAAAAGTGAAAGCTGCTTTTTTACTTTTTTTCACAGCTAATCACCATTAGAACAATGTGATTTTAATTTTTCCAGAGTTTTCCTTGCATTCTTCTCACACCTTGTGGCCCTGAGTAGCTGGGATTACGGGCATGTGCCACCATGCCTGGATAATTTTTGTATTTTTAATAGAGATGGGGTTTTACCAAGTCGACTAGGCTGGTCTCCAACTCCTGACCTCAAGTGATCTGCCCACCTTGGCCTCCCGATTACAGGCGTGAGTCACTGTGCCCGGCCCACTTTGCCTCTTCAAGCCTTAAAGTATTTAGTTTTCCCTGGGTGTGGTGGCTCACACCTGTAATCCCAGCAATCTGGGAGGCCAAGGTAGGCAGATCACCTGAGGTCAGGAGTTCGAAAGCAGCCTGGCCAACATGGCAAAACCCCGTCTCTACTAAAAATTAAAAAAATTTGCTGGGTGTGGGGTGTGGTGGTGCACACCTGTAGTCCCAGCTACTTGGGAGGCTAAGGCACAAGAATCACTTGAACCCAGGAGGTGGAGGTTGCAGTGAGCCAAAATTGCACCACTGCACTCCAGCCTGGGCAAGAGAGACTCTGTTCCAAAAAAACAAAACAAAACAACAACAACAACAAAGTATTCAGTTTTTAGATTGAAAAACAACCTTTGGCAAATTTTGATAACCTCCCTCCACAAGAAAATAAACATATATACAAAATTGGGAATATAATTTTAGGAGACTTATGGCACTTCTAAAACCACTCAGGGTCCATGGATCTTAGGTAAATTAAGAGTCCATGCCACGGAGTCTTCATACCTCATCCCTTTAGCACTGCATGTAGCCCTCCATGACCTTCTCCCTACCCATCCATATTTGAGTAGCAGTTTATAATCTAGTAACATATAATCTGTACTTCTTTATGGTTTGTGTTTTTTTTTTTTTTTTTAGATAGAATCTTGCTCTGTTTCACAGGCTGGAGAGCAGTACAGTGGTGTGACTACGGCTTACTGCAGCTGTGACCTCCTGTACTCAAGCAATCCTCCCTCCCACTTCAGCCTACTGAGCACCTGGGACTACAAGCGCGTATCACCATACCTGGCTTTTTTTTTTTTTTTTTTTTTTTTTTGTAGAGACAGGGACTCACTATGTTGCCTAGGCTAGTCTTGAACTCCTGGCCTCAAGTGATTCTCCCACCTTGGCCTCCCAAAGTGTTAGAATTACAGGAGTGAGCCATCGTGTCCAGGCAACTATAATGCTCTGGACTGTTAATTTCCTAATCATACAATTCTATTTCATACAGATCTTAGAACGAGCTTTCTACTTCATTCAATGAGCTAACTCCAAAAAGAACACCTTGCTTAATGACTAGCTTGGGTTACATATATTTACTTTTGTACTCCCAAGCACCCTGGATACACATTTAGTACAGCCCTTAACATACCCTGAACGGGTTGAAACTTGACTGTCCCCTGTGGATGCAGCTTCCTCTGCAGCTCTCTCAAATGATGGCTGTTGGATTTCACACACCCTTTGTACCACTAGACCTAGAAGTGGGGTAGATACCCTGCTGGCTCATTTCATCTTCAGGCATTCTTCCTCTGTTCTCCGTAAAAATAACCAGGTTTGAAATGATGTCATCAGACTACAACAACCATTACCCCTCCTTGCTAAAATTCACATACAAACCTTTGGGAAATCCCCTTCACTCTTTAAAGATTTTTATTCCTGTATCAATGACATTCTTTTTATCATGTCTTCTGTCAGGAGTAATTTCAGTATCTTCATACAATCTTTCCAAAATCCTAGCCTGAGAAGTTCCAGAAAGTCATATAGAAAAGCTGACTAGTCTCTCTTTATGTGTATGATCACTAACTTTGGCTCTTCATACTACTGGAAATCAGACCATACTTCTCAGTGTATTCTTTCTCCCATCCTTTTAAAAGACTGTATCATACTTTATCCCTCTCTTCAGGCTCTCAGCTAATCACCTCGCTTTCCATTTCAGTGAGAAAAAAAAAGTTTTTTTTTGAGACAGGGTCTTGCTCTGTCTCAAAATCATAATCACAGTTCCGTGCAATCATAACTCACTGCAGCCTTGAACTCCTGAGGCTCAGATGATCCTCCCACCTCAGTCTCCCAAGTAGCTGGAACTACAGGTATGCAACACCATGCCCAGCTAATTTTCGTATCATTTGTAGAGATGGGGTTTCACCATGTTGCCCAGGCTAGTCTCAAACTACTGGGCTCATGTGATCCTCCCGCCTTGGCCTCCCAAAGTGTGGGAATTACAGAAGTGAGCCACTGCACCTGGCCTCAACTAATCAGAGAAGAACTTCAATAAGCTATCTTTGTCACATCTACCCAGCCATAATCTGCACTGCATTCCCCACATCCTCCCCTATTCCTAGGGAAGGATTGTTTGCACTCCTGACTAGGCTAACCTACTGCTTATTTACCAGATCCCATCCCCTCTCAACTATAGAAGGACACTGCGTCAGCCATTCTCCTTTCTCTTGCATTATCAGATTTTCTCTTGCTGTTGAATCACTTCCATCCGTGTATGTACATAGACACTGTTACTTTTTTTCAAAACTCTCTTGATCCCTCCGCCCATCTTTGCATTTCATTTCTGCTCTAACAGCAAAACTCCTTGAACCAATTATTTAGTTATTATCTCCATTTTCTTTTTCCCTTTCTTTCTTGCTCACCAATTAGATTTTCCCCCACCATTCCATCAAAACAGCTATCAATGTCAACACTGACATCACATTGCTATATCCCACTGGCAATACTCAGACTTCATGTCACTTGATCTGTCTATATCATTTGGCTCAGGTGATCACATACTATTTCTGAAATACTCCTTTTACGTGGTTTCCAGGACACTGTATTTTCTAAGTTTTCCTCTTTCCTTTTGGGTCTCTCCTCATTCTCTTGATCTCGGAAAACTGGAATGTCCCAGGATTCAGTCCTTGTACCTTTAGTCCTTTCTGTCTATGTTCACTCCCTAGGTGACGACATCTAGACACACAGCTTTAAGATCTTTTTATATGGTGAAAGTCCAACATTTGTATCTCTAGCCCTATTTTTTCCTTGAAATCAAGACAAACATCCTGAATTATTCACACAGATGTCTGGAAGACATCTCAATATAGTGAGTGAAGGTTCCCAAGGATTAAAGGTCCCAGGATCAAATGACTATTTTTCAGAGGTAGGGTTTCTAGATGACACAAGCTATAGAAAGATTAGAGGTGGTGCTCAGAAAGCAGGAAGAAAGAAACCGAAATTATGGAGACAAAGTCTAAAGTATAGATCTAGGGCATAAGTGATTGAGGTAGGGTAGTGGAGAGGTTCACTGGAAGACAAGAGTTCAAAGAACAGAAAGTCTTAAGAACTGGAGTGATCAACTATGGGTGTATCGAAACCATCAAGAATAACACATTACAGCTCATAAACAGACTGCAAAAAAAATAATACAGGAGTAGAACTGAAGAGAGTAACTGCAGTCAAGAGCTAAAATTGTTACAACTGCAATGTATGAAGAGTTTTACAGCTGCAATGATAGGTATTAAATGATACAAATTAATGATCTAAGTATGGGGAGATTAGGGAGAAGACAGTGAAAGTAATGAAAAGACAGAGGACATCTACCCTTACTACTAGACCCAATGCTTTGAGATTATGAGAGAGAAAAGGGCTAACACTTGAGTAGTCTGCAGATAATCAGTATTCTAAGCTCTCCCTCTTCCCCTATGATTCCAGTAGAACAGGAAGAAGACAGAATGTTTAGAGAACAGATTAGGAGACAGATTTTGCTGATAAAGAACTGGAATTCCAAAAGGTAAACTGGAAGGGTTTCCAGAGTCAGGGAAGGATAAGACAGAGCAGGGAATGTTCAGAGGTTTAGATGTCTTAGGCGTGTAGATTATGGGGTGCGGGTAACCTGAGGGTTTCTGTCGCAATGGGCATAAACAGGAGTAAGGGATAATGAAATTAGCCCAAGTAGATTCAACACAGATAGAGGTGAAGGGCTGTAAGTGTCAGGGAGTAAAGAGGGACGGATTACTGGCTGTAAGGGATGTAGCCATCACATGACCTGCCACCCCTCTCCAAGACTGCCCAATTAGTGCCCTGGGTCTAGAACTTTCCCTCATAAGGAAGTTGTGTGGCAAGCTGTCACTTGGCCCGAGATTCTTCTTCCTTATTAGGAGAAACTTTTCCCCTCTTCTGGGTACGGAGTCAACTTCTTTGTATTGCTTAAGTGTGTGCGTCACGTGGCACACGGCCAGCCCCACCAGTGTATCTGCTCACCACAGGATGGAATGGGATCTTTGCCAGTAGCATGAAAAGGATGTGTGCAGTCCATCACCCTCCGCAGGCCACTGGAGGGACCCAATGGCCATGAGGGATTGGTGCACTTCACACTCTGATCTTGCTGTATCTATCCTTTCTGTGAGTGAAATGCTGTTGCAACCAGTGTCTTGAATGTCGAGTCCTCCTTGACAGCTTCAAACCCACAGAAGAAGCAGTGGGCCGGGGTCTGTGGACTCCTACTGACGGCTGGCATTATTACGATCTTTGTCATCCTCCACGCAGCAGGAGTCCTCACCTGGAATTGGTAGCTGGATCTTCCTGCTTAACACTAGGGCTTGAGCTTAACCTTGAATGATAAGGACTGCATGCTTTTATGGAAGGCACACTCTTAGTTCCAGAATACTCTTGTAAAATCAGCTAGAGAATATGTAACAAACATCATTAAAATATGCATGCCTCCCGACCTATTGATCCTATTCCTGAAAATTTATACAGTTTATTCCAAGACTCAGCAATTCCATGCCTCCACATATATGCCAGAAAAAGTCTGTGTATATATATATACAAAAAGAATATGAAGAAGGATGTTTCTGCAGCACTGATGACTATAATAGTGGAAAAGTATAAACAATCTAAATGTCTACGCTGGTTATCAATTTAATGCCACTAAGCTCCAAATTAATCCTTCAATACCTGCTCTGAGATAAAGGAGAAAATTCCTTTAAGCATCATCTATCCTCTACAGTAAGCATGATGTTAACCTTTCTCAGTAGAGGGTATTGGACGCACACTGCAGAAAGAACAGGCTCTTGGTGCTAATTCTAGCAACTGCATTATCAGTCAGTGGTGTGAGAACGTGGATATGTGGATTGCTCTGCACCAATCACATAGACACCTTTCCATAGCCTTACCTACAAAGATATTATGTGCTCCAGGCCTGTCCCCACTGACTCTGTTTGCTTGCTCAACACACCCGACCCCCAGGAATTGTCTTTCACGTCCTTCCTGAGGACACAAAGTGCTCACAGCAGCACCTCCACTCTCTCTCTCTCTAGACCTGACTCACCTGTGCTCCAGAGGGCTATTCCCTGATTGCTGAGTAACTGTGGACCAGCTTTGGGCTGGGAATCAGAAAACATCTCTGCCATCCAGTGGGCTGCAACTACAACAAAGCCTGAATCCAGCCTAGAGAATCTTCCATTCAAGTTAGTTCTTCCTTGAGAACTCTCCTTCAGCTCTATAGCATCCTATGGAGTTTTCTCACAGGTTAAAGTTAATGCTCTTATTGTCATAGTTTGTATTACTTTTATTAAAACTTGCTTAAATCACTTGTCTGTTACCTGTCTCCTAACTGGGCCTAAACTGATGCAATATTCACCAATAAGAAAATGAAGAAAATGAATAAATTGTGGTACAGTTATACAATGAAATACCCTACAAGTTATAAAAATAAAAAAACTGACTTCCAGTTCTGGCCTGGCATGCAAAGAGCTTAGGAGTTACCACTCTGTTTTAACAAGTAAAAAGCTGAACAAACTGGAAAAAAAAAAAAAAAATCTCTTCTTAGATCTGTCAGCCAAGTAATGTCACAGGATGAACCATTGCCCCCAAAACTGGACAGCCAGCAGACACAGTGAGGTACAACTTACTGGAGCAGAAATTCTTTTTTTTTTTTTTTTTGAGACAGAGTCTTGCTCTGTTGCCTAGGCTGGAGTGCAGTGGCGCGATCTCGGCTCACTGCAAGCTTCGCCTCCCGGGTTCACGCCATTCTCCTGCCTCAGCCTCCCAAGTAGCTGGGACTACAGGCACCCGCCACTACGCCCGGCTAATTTTTTTTGTAGTTTTAGTAGAGACAGGGTTTCACCGTATTAGCCAGGATGGTCCCAATCTCCTGACCTCGTGATCCACCCGCCTCGGCCTCCCAAAGTGCTGGGATTACAGGCGTGAGCCACCGCCCCTGGCCAGAGCAGAAATTCTTAAGCAAAAACCTCCATGGCAGGAAAACTCGAACTGTAACTGAGGAATTGCTAGAAGCTCAATGGGGATTATGCTGAGAGTTAAAAACTCCAGGGGGATCTAGTCATGCGGGGGCCCCCATATTTTTGTAAGTTTTGTCCAAAGGAGCCCTACTGGATCCTCACAGTGATTACTGAAGAAAATCTCATGATTCCAGCAGGAGGAGGGAAAAGGAACTGTTTTGATACACGCCAGAGCATTCTGTTCTTAACGAGGCCTGTCCTTGGGAGAAACTATTTTGTTTGCACCTAACTTGCTGGGATTTCATCAATGCCAGCTCTACTTGGGGGAAGAAATACCCAATTCCAGCAGCCAAGAACCATTCTGTCCCAACTGTGGTGTGGGGGAAAAACTGAGAAGCACTGGAGAAGTTCACAGTCCAGGGTCAAAGGCTCATCAAAAGACTGAGACCGAGTCACAAGACTATAGAACAGCATTCCCCAATCTTTTTGGCACCAGGAACCGGTTTCATGGCAGATAATTTTTCCATGGACCAGGGAGTGGGGAGGCAGGGGGTTTACAGGATAATTCAAGCACATTACATTTATTGTATACTTTGTTTCTATTATTATTACACTGTGATATATAATGAAATAATTATACAGCTCACCATAATATAGAATCGGTGGGAGCCTTTAACTTGTTTTCCTGCAACTAGACGGTCCTATCTGGGGGTCATGGGAGACAGTGACAGATCATAGGGCATTAGATTCTAATAAGAAGTGTGTGCAACTTAGATCTCTTGCATGCACAGTTCACAATAGGGTTCATGGTCCTATGAGAATCTAAATGCCACAGCTGATCTGACAGGAGGCAGAGCTCAGGCAGTAATGTGAGCGGCTGTAAATACAAATGTAGCTTCACTTGATTGCCTGACGCTTACCTCCTACTGTGTGGCCTGGCTTCTAACAGGCCACAAGCAGTACTGGTCTGTGGCCCAGGGGTTGCGGATCCCTGCTATAGAACACTTCTCCTCCCCTACACCTTACCAATACATTATGAAAGGCCTGTCTATCACAGTTACTTCTACTCAGTTCATCACATCTGCCTTTTAACAAAACAATTACAAAGCTCACTAAAGAGCAAAAAACAGTTTGAGGAGACAGAACAAGCATCAGTACCAGAGTCAGAAATGACAGGAATGTTGCAATGATCAGATTAGGAATTTTTCAAAACCATGATTAATTATGCCAAGAACTTTAATGGGAAAAATAGACAACACACAAGAACAGATGGATAATATAAATAGAAATTCTAAGGAAGAATCAAAAGAAAATGTTAAAGATCACTGTAACAGAACTGAAGAATGCCTTTGATGGGCTCATTAATAGACTGAACACTGCTGGGGAAAGAATCTCTGATCTTGAGGATATGATAACAGAAACTTCCAAATCTAAAAAGCAAAGAAAAAAGAGACTGAAAATAAAAACCAACACCAGAATATCAGAGAACTGTGAGACAATTACAAAGGGTGTGATATATATGTAGCAGCAATACAAGAAGAAAAAGAGAAAGGAAAGGAATTATTTGAAGCAATAGTGACGTAAAATTTCCCCAAATTAAAGTCAGACACCAAGCCATAGATTCAGGAAGCTCAGAAAATACCAAGCAGGATAAATTCAGGAAAAAAACTGCACTTAGACATATCATATTCAAACTATAGAAAACCAAAGACACACAAAAATCTAAAAGCCAGAGGGAAAAAACACCTTATCTTCAGAGGAGCAAAGACAAGAATCACATCCAACTTCTCACGAACCGCACAAGCAAGAAGATAGTGGAGTGAAATATTAAAAGTGTTGAGAGACAAAAAAAAAAAAAAAAAGCAAGCAACCTAAAATTCTGTACCTTGTGAAATTATACTTCAAAGGTGAGAAAGAAATAAAAATTTTCCCTAACAAAAAATGGGGGATTTCATAGCAGTAGATCTGCCTTGCAAGAAATGTTAAAAGAAGTTGTTCAGAGAGAAAATTATATAGGGGAGAAACTGAACTCTACACGAAACAAGCAAGCACACTGGAGAAGTGAAGGTAAACCAAAAACTTGTTTTTCTTATTCTTAATTTATCTAATAGATAAGTCTGTTAAACATAATATAGGATAGGTATCCCTTATCAGACCAGAAGTGTTTTAAATTTCAAATTTTTTCCTGATTTTGAAATATTTGTACTATACCAACCAGCTGAGTATCCCAAATCTGAAAGCGCAAAATCTAAAAGACTCCAACAAGCATTTCCTGAGAGGTTCATGTTGGTACTTAAAAAGTTTTGCATTTTGGATTTCGGATTTTTGGACTAGGGGTGCTTAACCTGTAACAGCAACAATGTATGTGATTAGGTATGCTTTTACATACATTATGCATACACATACACACGTGCTTATATATAAGTGAAATGAATGACAGCAAAATTACAAGGTACTGAAGAGAGGAGTTAGGTATATTTTGCTGTCATAAGGCAAAGTGGTATAGTGGTATTAGAAGGTTGATTTGGATTACAGTGGACCTTCGAACAACACAGGTTTGAACCATATGGGTTCACTTATACATAAATTTTTTCAGTAAAAGTTACAGAATGTGCCTGCCCCTCCTGCATCCGTTTCCACCTCCTCCACCTCTTCTGCCTCTGCCACTCCTGAGATAACAAGACTAATCCTTAATTGTCCTCAGCCTACTCAATGTGAAGATGATGAGGACGAAGACCTTTATGATGATCCACTTCCAATTAATGAATAGTAAGTATATTTTCTCTTCCAGTGATTTTCTTAATAA
Source organism: Macaca nemestrina (assembly GCF_043159975.1). Taxonomy (NCBI): domain Eukaryota; kingdom Metazoa; phylum Chordata; class Mammalia; order Primates; family Cercopithecidae; genus Macaca; species Macaca nemestrina. The sequence continues at coordinate 187,640,453 of NC_092125.1, forward strand.
CATTTTCTTTTCTCTAGCTTATTTTGTTATAAGAGTATCGTATATAATACACAAAACATACAAATTACATGTTAATCAACTATGTTACCAGTAAGGCTTCTGTCAACAGAAGGCTGTTAGCAGTTAAGTTTCGGGGCAGTCAAAAGTTATATGCAAGGCCAGGTGCAGTGACTCATGCCTGCAATCCCAGCACTTTGGGAGGCTGAGGCGGGCAGATCACTTGAGGTCAGGAGTTCAAGACCAGCCTGGCCAACATGAAACGTCATCTCTACTAAAAATACAGAATCAGCTGGGCATGGTGGCACACGCCTGTAGTCCCAGCTACTTGGGAGGATGACGCAGGAGAATCGCTTGAACCCGGGAGGTGGAGGTTGCAGTGACCTGAGATTGCACCACTGCACTCCAGCCTGGGTGATAGAGCTAGACTCTCTCTCAAAAAAAAAAAAAAAAAAGCAAAGCCTGCCTAGGCCTCCCCAAAGTGCTGGGATTACAAGTGTAAGCCATCGTGCTCCACCAGGAATTGAAAATTAAATGAGATACCACTACACATAGATTAGAATGGCCAAAATCTGGGAGCCTGAGAGCTCAAGGCTGTATTGAGCTGTGATTGTGCCACCATACTCCAGCCTGAATGACAGCGTGAGATCCTGCTTTAAAAAAAAAAAAGACCCAAATCCACACACTGACACCACCAAATGCTGGCAAGGATATGACACAACAGGAGCTACTCATTTACTGCTGGTGGGAATGTAAAACGGTACCATCCCTTTGGAAGGCAGTTTGGGAGTTTTTCTTTTTATGAGACAGAGTCTCATTCTTTTGCCCAGGCTGGAGTGCAGTGGCACAATCTTGGCTCACTACAACCTCCGCCTCCCAGGTTCAAGTGATTCTCCTGCCTCAGCCTCCCAAGTACCTGGGATTACAGATGCACACCACCATGTCAGACTAATTTTGTATTTTTAGTAGAGATAACGTTTTACCATGATGGCCAGGCTTGTCTCGAACTCCTGACTTTAAGTGATCTGCCCGCCTTGGCCTCCCAAAGTGTGGGATTACAGGTGTGAACCACCACGCCCAACTTGAAGAATTTTTGTTCGTTTGTTTGTTTCTTACAAAATCAAATATACTGTTACCATTCAATATAGCAATTGTGCTCCTTATTTACCCAAATAAGTTAAAAATTAATGTCTACCCAAAAACCTATACACAGATGTTTATAGCAGCTTTTTCACAATTGCCAAAACTTTAGAAGCAACCAAGATGTCCTTCAGTAGGTGAGTGGATAAAAATAAACTGTGGTATAACCAGACAACAGGATACTATTCAGTGCTAGAAAGAAATGAGCTATCAAGCCATGAAAAGACATGGAGGAAACCTGAGTATGTATTACTAAGTGAAAGAAGCCAATCTGAAAAGGCTGCTGTATGATTCCAACTATGTGACATTCTGGAAAAGGCAAAACTGTGGAGACAGTAAAAAGATTACTGGATGCCAGGAGTTAAGGGGCGAAAGAAATAAATAGGCAGAGCACAGATAATTTTTAGGCAATGAAAAGACTCTGTATGATACTATAATGGTAAATAGGTATCATGATAATGTTGCCCAAACACACAAAATGTATAGCACTAACAGTGAACCTTAAGGTAAACTAGTAGTGCCTGGGTGATGTGTCAGTGCAGGCTCATCAACTGTAACAAATGCAGCACTCTGGTAGGGACCTGATAATGGGGAGCTTATACATAGGTGAGGGCAGAGGGTATATGGTTTATCTCAGTATCTTCCTCAATTTTGCTGTGAACCTAAAACTACTCTAAGAGATAAAGTTTATTAATTAAAAAAAAACAAAAGTAGGAAGTTTCCATTTCCAGAGTGGCTTGGTGTGTACCTACTGAACTGACATTACTGACACTGTAATCTACTTATGTAGTAGATATTTAATACTGAATTGAACTGTATGGAATAAATGAACCTACTTTCAAATTAACAGGCCTCATACTATTCAACAGATTCAAAACTTAAAAGTGATGGTAAAGGGTCATGGAATATCCTGTGGATGTAAATTTCAGGATGTATAAGATTTGAGGATACAATCTAATGTCAAGTGGGATATGCGTGGAACAATCAGTGCTGCCTGTCTCAACAGCTGGGTAAGTACAGCCTACAGTCACAAATTGGGCTTTTATGTCCATTCTTGCCCCCTAGATCTTCTGCAGTGATTTGCTAAGAGATAATACAGATGCTAACATTTGTAAAGTATTAAGCATGTTACACACATTAACTCAAAGCTGGAGTCTACAGATCCAGGCAGGCTGAAAAGGTCAGGTGGTGTTCTCAATCAAAGCCATTTGAGTAGGGAAGATTTAGTTCTAAATGCTAACTGTGGGGAATCTAAATAGAGAGATAATCATCTCAGAGAAGAGCAGCCAGTAGTAACTAGTGCTCAGTACTCACATTACAGTTGTGCAACTATATACAAGGTCTAGACATGTTAAATTTATTTCTACATGATAAAAAGGTCAGGTCAGATAGATGTACGCTGAGTTTCTCTAAAAATCTAGAATGTGCTATTTGAGCTAATCCAGCTAATCTCAGTCAATTTTTTTTTTGAGGAAAGCACCTAAGCACAATGAGAGCTTTGCTTTAAAGGTCAAGTATGTCTCCAATTCCCTGGGATCCCTGTTCTCTTGGTGGTATCTTCTAAAGTGACAGCTAGTGATTGAGAAATTTACTGATTCTTGGAAAAGGGCCATCATCACACTAAAAGGCTGGCTTCTAGGCTAAGAGAATCTGAGCCAAAGAAGGTGAGATCCTTCTCCCAAGGACAAAGTTGAGTTTCAGAATCACCAGACTCTCAGGGCCCTCAAATACTCCACATGTACCCTCACTTTCTCCCTCCAAAGACAGTAAACTGTGAGCAAGGAAACAAATCCATGGAGAATAAACTCATCTTACTCAGCTTGATGCTGACTCGTTTCACTGCTTTGATATCCTGCTTTAATGCCCAAAGACAGACAAGGTCCAGGCTTAGGACAACAGTGACCATGACTTTCTATGCCCAGGCAGCAAGCTCTGAACAGTTCTAAGCCTGTCAATTTCCACTAACTGTAGGTTTAGAACTTCCATTATAAATAGTGTAGCAATGAACTGCACAGAAGTGCAGCAGCCCTTTCAGCAAAGCTGAGTCCCTTGGTCTGGTTCCCCTGGGATGCCAGAATATACCTTCTACACAGAAGCACATGGCTGACTCCAGTGAGGTCTTTCTTCTGCCCCTCTCCTGGGAAGGACAGAATGCCAGAATCAATGCAAGCCTCCTATTTTTTTTTTTTTCTTTTTGAGATGGGGTCTCATTCTGTTGCTGCCCAGGCTGGAATGCAGTGGTATGATTTCAACCTCCATGGGCTCAGGTGATCAGGCGATCCTCCCACCTCAGCCTCCCAAGTAGCTGGAACTACACGCATACACCACCATGCCTGGCTAAGTTGTGTATTTTTTGTAGAGATGGGGTTTTGCCATGCTGCCCAGGCTGGTCTCAAACTCCTAAGCTCAAGCAATTGGCCCATCTCAGCCTCCCAAAATGCTGGGATTACAGGTGGGAACCACTGTGCCCGGCTGCCTCATAATTTTTATATATTCTTCAGAGTCACGTAAGTCAGTCCTTACACTGTTGGGAAGAGCCCATATTCCAGGGATAGAGCAGCCTGAATCCATGAGGTCATTTGCTTTAATTCCAATATGTAATATCAGTATTGTTAGGAAACAAATACTCCAACCCGCGTGCGGTGGCTCACACCTATACTCCCAGTACTTTGGAGGTCAAGGTAGGAGGATCACTCGAGCCTAGGATTTCAAGATCAGCCTGGACAACATAGAGAGACCTCATTTCTATTTAAAAACAAACAAAACACATATTCCTCTTGCTTTTGTTATCTCCTAATCTAAGAGCAGGAAGGTTAACAGGAGTCCCATTAGACAAAAAACCCTCTCTGTGAGCCCTAATCCTCAGGCACAGTAGTACAAAATATTCATGGACTCCTCATCAAATGGCCCAAGACGAATGGAGCCATAACACACCAGAACACACCAAAACAGAGGCCATAAACCCAGGACACATACCTGGCCCCAAGATATGTACAAGACTGAAAGGAATGTTGAGAGAACAAGGTAAGAAACAATTAAGAGTCAAAAGTAGGCTAACTCATTCTCACACAGAAAGCAAGCCCATGAGCTCTGTATGCTTCAGTCAACCAAGTAAAGTGACAATGTAATGTACCGAACTGCACAACATGAGAAGTAGGAAAGAAACTCGGCATCTGTGGCCACTCTTTCATTCAACCTTTCTTAACCTTCATGCACTCACCTGTGTGGCCATGGAGTGGTGAGTGTGGCCGTGGTAGTGTAGGTGATGTGCTAGAGGTCACAATCAAGCTCTTGCGGTTACTTGTCCGACAACTGCAATGAAAACAAAATGTGAGTTATAATAGGGCCACACCATGGGCTCAGAGACCTTGAGTGGCTTTTAAGGAACAAAAAAGTGACACCATTTCACGGGCTGCACAGTACAGTTCTTTAAACTGAACTGGGTCAGCAATTACACTCGGCACCAGTTAGATTCCACAAAGCACTGTGTTCCACCTTGGAATAACTTTTGTCACTGCCTTGACTTTCATCTTGCATTGCCACTGTGCTTCTCCAATGTTTAGTTTGGCTTCCCAAGCAAACATGAGGAGCTCCCTACGGGCAACAACTATGTTTTAAACAGTATCTAATGAAGGATGACCACTGCAAATTGATTTACAAAATAAAAAGCACAAGTCAAAGTATTCTCAGATTCTCTAAGAACCCCCCCAAAACTATTAACTTAACCTATGAAATTATTTTGAGAACTGCTTAGTCCATGAATTAAGTAATATTCTCATTTCAGAATATATGTCAGAACAGGCCTGGGTTTCTTCTATAATACTGGCTTTCCACAACATGTTAACGCCTAAAGCTTTTTCTTCTGGTTGGAGAAAACCAGATGGTAATGAAAAGCCATTTCACGCACATCTATTACTGAAAAGTCTGTATCAATTTATTTGAAAATCAGCCTATCTTTTGAAGGCATTAGGGAAGTTTTCCATTTATATTCATCCAAATATTTATTGAACACCTACCGTACACTAGGCAGTGTTTTAGGAGGGAAGCACTAGGGAACAAAAGAGCAGTCTCTATCCTCATAACTGGAGTGAACAGTGCTGTGGGAAAAGGAAGAGAAAGAAAGAACAAAAGAGGGAGAAACAGGGAAGCGAGAGAGGGAGAGAGAGGAAGAGAAAGAGAGAGAGAGAGGAAAGCAAGGAGGGAGGGAGAGAGAGAAAAGGAGAAAGGAAATCAGAGACTGGTGTGGGAGTGCTAACTAGGGAAGTGAAATCTGATGAGAGAACTGAATGATATGAAGGACTCAGACAAAAGTAGAGCTGAGAGGCAGAGAGAAAAGTAAAGGTAAAGGCACTGAGACAAGAACAAATTTGGGATGTTCAAGAACTAGCAAAGAAGTTAAGAGCAGATGACAGGAGGGGAGAATGACAGAAAAAGAAGTAGGTTATAGAAGCTATAGGGAAGGCCACAGTCAGACTCTGTAGGGCTAACAGAAGGAACGAGATTAATCTCAAGAAAGAGATTGTCATTAGAAATAACCATTTTCCCCTAAGAAGCCATCAGGAGGAATCCAATCATGCCCATACCCCTAACTACCTCAGTCACCATGGAATGCCAAGCCTCCCACTCTCTTGACAGTTTCCCACTACTCTGAACCTTTGAGAAAAGCTTATACTTTGCCTCCTCGAACTCAGTATGTCATCAGCAAACTGCCTATATCCCCAATTTCTCCTGAGTGTCTGCTTTAAATTCTAGCTCCAAGTGAAACGTTGCTACCTCTCAAGGACACCAAAGTCCCGGTGAAATCCCAACCCTTTACAACCAAGCTTTCCATCTATTTTGCAACTGCACCTGGGAACTTAGAGTGACTGAAGAAAAACCCAGAATCATGCTGGCTGATGTATCTTTATATTTACAGTGACGAACATCAAGTGGGGCCTCATTACTGCCTGACAATCTTAGCACATTTACCAGACTAATGTGCTTGCTCACTCTCCAAGACAACTAATCACATTTTCTCCTTAAACCTCCAATACACCCTTTCCTTCCTCAAATCTGTACAGAAAATAAAAATTAAAAAAATTAGCTGGGCATGTTGGCACATGCCTATAGTCCTAGCTACTTGGGTGACTGAGGCAGGAGGACTGCTTGACTCCAGGGGGTCAAGGCTGCAGTGAGCCAATGACTGTGCCAGAAAAAGAAGAAAGAACAAGTACAGTTGGGCCAATTAGAAAACAAATAACAGATTTAAACCCAATAATACCAATAATCATATTAAATATAAATGTTCTAAGTACATAGTCAATTAAGGCAGAGATTGTCAGACTGGATGAAACAGCAGGACCCAATTATATGCTTTTAATTATCTGTGAAAACCCGAAACTACAAACCACCTAAAATATGCACCAACAGATGAGCCACAAACAAATCACAGTATATCCATATAATGGAATTCTACTCAGCAATAACAAGGAATGAACAATTGATTCACACAATGGGTGAATCTCACAAATAATTATACTGAAAGCAAGATGCCAAACAAAAAAGAGTATGTTGTATGATTTCATGGATGAGTTGAACAATTTGCCTCTCACATGTATTCAATCAAAAAATTTGTCCCTGAATAGTTATACTAAAATATACTAAAAACATAAGTCAAACATACTGTTACTTAACAGGAAATTGTTCCGACACATGCACTAAAAGGAATTGAAAACATTATTTCCAAGTCAATCACACCACATAAATTTGACCAAATACGAGTCCAACACATTGTGACAAATTCCTCTCATGGGCTTGCACTTTGCTTTGCATTTATTTCAACAGCACTAGATGTTTTGGGTATGTATGCCAAGAGGTGATATGAACTGTACTCAACTAGGCATTGCAAAATAGGTGGCAAGGTTTGGGCAAAACAGTCACCAACAATTTCCAAATAACTAATAACTGGCTGATGGATATATCCACCACACCAAAAGCCCATTATTTCTCTCTCCAGAGCATGGATATAGTGACACTTGATTTCGTGGCTAAAACAGGAATCACTGATTTGCAAGTAATGACCTAAACCACTAAGATGTATTGGATGTAGTTCAAAGTAATGCTTGCATACTTCGTGACAGAAATTGTGGGCACTGACCATAGTATGGACTGAAATTCCAGTAATAGCAGTAGTTGCTCTCACTGTGACTTCCACAGACCATAACAAGGGAAGATGAAGCCACTTATTCAGGGAAATGCTGATTTTGTGAAAAAATATTCCTTTCAAAGAGAGACTCATGATGATTGGCAACTGCAGTGAACAAATTTCCATGAATAGCTGTCTTTGTACTGGCATTGTATCACCCACAGTAAGGGCTGGTGATACGAGGAACATTTAGGAGGCATAGATAACAAATTACACTCCTTCAAGAAATCAATGACTGGCAGGTTTGAGGTGTTGACAATAGGTTGCAATGTATCTTGAAATAAACATCTATCCATTGGGAGAGGTGAAATAAAAATTTTCTCAAAAGTAGAACCACTAAAAAAATAAAATTTGAATTTGACCCACCACAATTAAGAAATTTCACGGGCGGATGGCCGGGCGCAGTGGCTCACGCCTGTAATCCCAGCACTTTGGGAGGCCGAGGAGGGCAGACCACGAGGTCAGGAGATCGAGACCATCCTGGCTAACACAGTGAAACCCTGACTACTAAAAATACCAAAAAAAAAAAAAAAAAAAAAAAAAATTAGCCAGGCATGGTGGCGGGTGCCTGTAGTCCCAGCTACTTGGGAGGCTGAGACAGGAGAATGGCGTGAACCCAGGAGGCAGAGCTTGCAATAAGCCGAGATCACACCACTGCACTCCAGCCTGGGAGACAGAGCCAGACTCTGTCTCAAAGAAAAAAAAAAAAAAAAAAATTCACTGGTGGGACTCACAAGGACAAATTGTTTAGTTGATCCAATTCCATTTATATAAAATTTTAGAAAATGCTAACTAATCTATAGTGACAGACTGCAGATTAGTAGTCGCCCAATGAGAAGCAAAGAATGGATTATAGATAGTCACGAGGAAACTTCTGAGAGTTACAGATCTATTCATTATCTTCATGTTCATTATCACAGTCACACACAATCTATTATATTCCAACCATACCTCAATAAAACTATACAAAAATTTTAAAATTTAAGCAACATCATGTCCCTCTTCCATTTAAAATTCTCCTTGTCACACTGAGAGAAAAAGTCAGTTCAGATGATGGCCTACAAGGCATTATACGGTCTGGATTCTCCATGACCTCTCTCCCTCCTGCTCACTCTCCAGCCACACCGGCCTCCTCACCTTCCTTAGAAACTGCCAAGCATGCCACCCATCTCAGGGCCTTTACAATTGGGATTTCCTTTGCCTATTTTTCTCCCAGATTGCCTCAAGGCTTGCTCCCCTCCTCCTTCAGGTCTTTGCTCAAGTACAATCTTCTGGGTGAATTTTCCCCCATCACTCTATTTAAAATTGCAACCCCTCCCAAACTCCCTATCCCCCTTTCTTGATATATTTTTCTCCTAGCACTTATCATCATCTAACACACTACAGTCAGCACTCTCTATCTGTGGGTTCCACATCCATGGATTCAACCAACTATGGGTGGAAGATATTTTTTAAAACTTTTAAAATAATATAAATTTTAAAAATATAGTATAACAGCTATTTGCATAGATTTGCTTTGTATTAGATAATCTAGAGATGATTTAAAGTATAAAGGAAGATATGTGTAGCTTATATGTGAATATTATGTATGCTCTTTTATATAAGAGACTTGGGCATCTGCAGATTTTGGTATCCATGTGGGTCCTGGAACTAATCCCCAATATATATATGATTGTATATATTTTGCACATTCGTTGCGTTGTCTCTCTTCTCATCAGAAATTAAACTGTACGAGGGCAGGGGCTTTTGTATGCTTTTTGTACTGCTGCACTCCTCAATACCTAGAATGCTGCCTGGCACACAGTAGGCTCTCAATAAATATTTGTTAAATGAATGGATGAGTATGATTTGTTACAAGGATTAAAATAAAGAAAATACACGTATACCTGGTCTATGAAAGGTAAATCAAACTGTTATATCTAAATCCTTGTGTCTGAAAGTGAAAATTTCTTGAAACTTCAGGGACAGATAATTAATTCCAGCTTCATTTGCCTTAACCTTATTTAAAATTTAAAATAAAAGCCGAAACACTAAAGATCATATTTCCAGGCCACATGCCTTTTTATAAAGGTACACATAATCTCACTTGGCAAATCTTTAACAGCTGCCAGGGGAAAAAAAGGTCAGACACTCTGCTACAGATACCATGACTCAGCTGAGATCTACAACAAGGAACTGGCTAATTTTTCCACTTCAACAGGCTCTGGCCATTTCCCCAGGATCCTAAGAAGATAAAGGACAAGTCTTACTTCTTTCATTCCAGTAAGATGAAGTATTGGATATCTGCAGAGTCAGGTACACTAACTCTCAGCTGACGGGTGGTAGCCTGGAAGCCCCCTGAGCTACCCCATGCAAAGACTGGTGTTAAACCATCCCAGTCACTTGGCTACTCGGAGTGAGATTTGGCATTTCATTTTCTTACGTGCCTCACCATGGTCATCTCACTTAACAGTGAGAACAAGGGCTAAGGCACATCATGCATTCTCTGTGACAATGTTGAATTGTAACCATATTTGGAGAGTAGTAGCTCGTTTCTAGCCTCCAAAAAACCCTCCCTCCAGCAACTAGCAGGCACTTGGAAGATCTGACCCCTGCAAGAGCTGCTGTAAATTTACTTAGGAAGCCTGCTTCCCAGTGTGAAGCAACAAAGGGTGTGGAATAGGATGCCTGGTTGCAGATCCCTTAGGCCTCTCCAGTCTCGAAATCCCAGAGGTCTAGCTGCTCCTAGGAACTTGAGCACTCCATGACAGATAGTACTTGGCAGGCACCTTTTAGAATTTAGAATGAGGAAAAGATCACTTCTGTTTCAATAAGTGTGAACAATATAAAGAAGAATGTGAAGCTGGTTACAGTCAAGCACTTCCAGATGCTATAATATTTCAGAGTAAAAACCAAGATGCCCTGGTTAAGATGGGGAAGTGAGAGTGGGAGAAAAATACATATTCTCTCCCCAATAAAGGGAGATATTATTACTTATCCATTATATTATTATTGATACATTATTTATTGCTTATCTGGATTATTTCAATATCCTCCTAACTAGTCTCTCTGGTTGACTCTTGTCTTCTACCCTAATCTGTTTTTAATATGAGCAAGCCACAGTTATTCTTTTAAAGCACACATCTGATTATTTCATTTCTCTGCTCAAAACCTTCCACAGGCTGCTAATTTTGCATAGGCACTTCTAGCTACTAGGACCAGTGTTAGCTGTTCTCTTTACTTGCAATTTCCTGCCTTCAACTACACAATGGCAAAAATCCCTCACTCCTTCAAGGCCTTATTCTAATGTCACCTTCCCAATTTTCTGTCTTCCCGAATCCCCTTTGCTCTACCTTTTTTCCCAATAGCATTTGTCAGCTTCTAACATACTATATAAACTATGTTTATCGTCTGTTTCTTCTTCTCTAGAGTGAGCTCTAAGAGGTATCCCAAATACCTAGAAATAGTACACAGGGCATAGGAGGTTTTTGACAAGTGTTTATTGAACAAATGAATGTATTTCCACAGAAGCAGGTGGTCAGAATTCCCCACAAGGGCAGCAGGCATCAGAGGAACTAGGAAAGTCTTTGCTCTAAGGTAAAGTTTTCCTCCAAGTCTGATGGTAACTCTCCTTGAATTAATCTTTTTTTTTTTTTTAACCTCTGCTCTATTGGTTTAGAAATTACATATTGTTTTGTCTTTTTCTGTGCTAAAGTAGTTATTATTATTCAAGGTTTAATAGGTGTTCTTGTCTCAACAAAGTCTAAAGTTAACCAGCACCTCAATCCTCTTTCTGAACAAAATTAAAAGATCCTAGATGGCTTTTAACTCCAATCCTACCATTCTCTTTCAACTTACCTATTATTGCAGTCTATTATTCAGGTCTATCTTACTTTTACATTGCCAAATTAATAATTATTATTTCATACAATAATTGCTTGCTGAGATTTACTCATGTATTTTCCAATTTCACTGCTTAACATTCTCTCTTGCATTAATGTATTTCTTCTTTGTTTCTGAAATATATCCTGTAGTAATTATTTCAGAGAGGATCTGATAGTAATAAATCTTCTCTATAGATTTTGTTCTCTGGGTTTTTGATGGTCTGAAAATGTCTTTATTTTGGTCACTCACTTCCATTGCTAATTTAGCAAGTATAGATAATTCTAGTGTCTTGTTCAGAGTAACTTTTTTCTCAATACTTTAAAAACATTATTCTGTAGTCTTATGGCTCCTGTTATTGCTGTTGAAAAGCTTGCTCTTAGCATAAGTGCTGTTCCTTTGTACTTAATTTTTCTTTTTCTGTCTGGTTGCTTTATTTTAACCATTAACTTATTTTTTTTAGATATATTTCAAACAATATAAAATTCACCCTTTTAAAATGTACAACTTATTCATTTTTAGTATATTCATAAGGCTGTGCAAGCACTGCCACTATCTAATTCCAGAATATTTTCACTGCCAAAAAGAAACCTTGTACCCATTAGCAGTCACTCTCCATCCCATTCTCCCCACAACCAACCACCAATGTACTGTCTCTATGGATTCACCGTCTCTATGGACTCTACATATTCCAGACATTTCATAGAAACTGAATCATACACTATGTAGTCTTTGGTGTCTGGCTTCTTTTACTCAGCATGTTTTCAAGATTCGTGCATGTTGTGGCATGCATAAATTCTCCATGCCACAACTGTTAATCCTTTCATAAAATGACAAGGTATTTGGGTTGTTACTACTTTTTGGTTATCACAGATGCTGCTGCTGTGAACATTTGTGTACAAGTTTTTGCATGAACATATATTTTCAATTTTCTTGAGTGAACTTTCTTGCTGAGCTCTTTTAGTTTAGTGAATTCTTGAAGGTTCTTTTAAGATATTCTCTTTGTTTTCATGGTTCTGCAGTACTGCAATGTATCTAGATGGGGATTTATTTTTATTTATTATAGTGGGGACTCACCATGCTTCAAGATGTTATTTGTTTCTAATCAGTTCTGGAAGGTCTCATTCATTATCTCTATGAATACTGCCTCTTCCCATTTCTCCATATTCTGTTGGACCATCTGATCATATCTTCTGTGTTTCTTAGCTTTCATTTATAGTTTATATATTCTCATTTCTGTCTTGCACTCTAGATAAAAATTTTACTTTGTCCACAGCTCTATTATTTAACACGACTGTTGCATTTTCAATTTCAACAACACAATATATATATTTTATTCTTTGAATTCTAATTAGCTTTTTGTCCAAATATATTTGGTCTTTTTTTCTCTTGTTTTTGTTTCCTTCTTTCATATTCATTTTGTTTGTTTTGAGACAGAGTCTCACTCTTTCGCCCAGGCTGGAGTGCAGGGGCTCAATCTCCACTCACTGTTGCCTCAACTTCCTGGGCTCAGGTGATCCTCCCACCTCAGCCTCCAGGGTAGCTGGGGCCACAGGCCCATGCTACCATGCCTGACTAAGTTTTGTATTTTTTGTAGAGACAGGGTTTTACCACGTTGTCTGGGATGGTCTTGAACTTCTGGGCTCAAGTGATCCACTCATCTTGTCCTCCCAAATTGCTGGGATTACAGGCGTGAGCGCCATCACATCCAGCCTCCTTCTTTTATACTCTTAATCATTTTAAATATACTCATCTTACAGTCTTAATCTATAATGTTACTTTTGTTTTTCTTTTTGAGACAGGGTCTCGCTCTGTCATCCAGGCTGGGGTGCAATGGCACAATCACAGTTCACTGCAGCCTTGACCTCCCTGACACAAGCAATCCTCACCTCAGACTTCTGAGTAGCTGGGAATACAAGCACACACCACCATGCCCAGCTAATTAAAAAAAAAATTTTTTTTAGTAGAGATAAGACTTCACTATGTTGTTCAGGTTGGTCTTGAACTCCCAGGCTCAAGCGATCCTCCCACCTCAGCCTCCTAAAGTGGCAGGATTACAGGCATGAGCCACCACATTCAGCTAATATTTGTATTTTTTTGTAGAGACAGGGTTTGGCCATGTTGCCCAGGCTGGTTTCGAACTCCTGGGCTCAAGCAGTCCACTTGCCTCAGTCATCCAAAGTATTAAGATGAAAGCTGTGAGCCTCTGTGCCCATCCTCTAATGCTACTTTCTGAAGTTTCAAATTGTTTCTTTTATCTGTTGATTTTCACTTATTGATTTTTCACTTGGTTGGTTGATTGGTTTGTAATTTTGTACTATAAACTTACCTTCAGTGAAGCTGTATTTATGAGAATCCTATGCTACCTGATTTGAGGGTATGTCACTTAATAGAAGTGTTAAGTTTGTTTCTGACGGATCAGTCAGAGTTATTACCAGCCCAGAACCAGCTTCTAGACCACACAAAGAGTATAAACTCCAACCCCAAATTTCAGTTAAGTGCAGGCTTACAGGTAGAAATTTTCAAGGGAGACGTCTTTCCTTTATTAAAAGCCCTATTTAAAATCCAGATGAGATTAAGGAAGTACTTTTTATTTGTACATGCCAGTGGTTTTCCTAGTCCATTCCTGCACTGAGGGTGAAGTCTTTTGAGGGTCCTAATTGTATGTAGGGGGTCTCAATTCTAATTGCTTACTTTCAACAAGCCAAGACTTCATCTTTTTTCCCCTCAAGGTTATTGAGACTAGCACATCTCCTCCCTGACCCCATTTTTGGAAGCTTCAAAGCTGGCTCCCACTGTTATTATTATTTTTTTTTTTAGGTTCAGGAGTACATGTGAAGGATATATAGGTAAACTCGTGACACAGGGGTTTGTCGTATAGGTTGTTTCATCACCCGGGTATTAAGCCTAGTAGCCAGTAGTAACTTTTCCTGCTCCTCTCCCTCCTCTCTCTCTCCACCCCCAAGTAGACTTCAATGTCTGTTGTTTTCCCTTCTTTGTGTTCATGAGCTATCTTCATTCAGCTCCCACTTATAAGTAAGAACATGAGGTATTTGGTTTCCTGTTCCTGGGTTAGTTTACTTAGGATCATAGCCTCCAGCTCCATCCATGTTCTTGCAAAAGACATGATCTTGTTCTTTTTTTATGGCTGCATAATATTCCATGGCATATATGTACCACATTTTTTTTAATCCCATCTATCATTAATGATCATTTAGGTTGATTTCCATGTCTTTGCTAATGTGAATAGTACTGTAATGAACATTCGTGTGCATGGGTCTTTATGGCAGAATGATTTATATACCTCTGGGTATATACCTAATAATGAAATTGCTGGGTCAAATGGTACTTCTGCTTTTAGCTCTTTGAGGAATAACCATACTGCTTTCCACAATGGTTGAGCTAAATTACACTCCCACCAACAGTGTATAAGTATTCCCTTTTCTCCACAACCTTGCCACATCTGTTATTTTTTTTACTTTTAACAACAGCCATTCTGACTGGTGTGAGATATCTCATTGTGGCTTTGATTTGCAGTTCTCTAATGCTCGGTGATATTGAGCTTTTCATATGCTTGTTGGTAACATGTATGCCTTCTTTTGAAAAGTATCTGTTCATGTTCTTTGCCCACTTTTTAATGGGGTTGTTTTTCTTGTGTAAATTTGTTTAAGTTCCTTATAGATGCTGAATATTAGACCTTTGTCAGATGCAGTTTGCAAATATTTTTTCCTATTCTGTAGATTGTCTGTTTACTCTTGATAGTTTCTTTTGTTGTGCAGAAGCACTTAAATTTAATTAGATCCCACTTGTCCATTTTTGCTTTTGTTGCGATTGCTTTTGGTGTCTTTGTCATGAAATCTTTGCCCATTCCTGTGTCCAGGATGGTATTGCTTAGGTTGTCTTCCAGGGTTTTCATAGTTTTACATTTAAATCTTTAACCCATATTGAGTTAATTTTTGTATATGATGTAAAGGAGGGGTACTATGTAGCTTCAGTCTTCTGCTTATGGCTAGCCAGCTATACCAGCACCACTTATTGAATAGGGAGTCTTTTCCCCATTGCTTGTTTTTGTCAGCTTTGTCAAAGATCAGATGGTTGTAGGTGTGTGGCCTACGATTTTAAAATATCTGATTTTTAAAATAGGCTCTCTATTCTGTTCTATTGGTTTATGTCTCTGTTTTTGTACCAGTACCATGCTGTTTTAATTACCATAGCCCTGTAGTATAGTTTGAAGTCAGGTAACATGATGCCTCCAGCTTTGTTCTTTTTGCTTAGGACTGCCTGGGCTATTTGGGATCTTTTCTGGTTCCATGAGACTTTTTTTTTTTGAGACATCTCACTCTGTCGCCCAACACAGTGGCATGATCTCAGCCCACTCCAACCTCCACCTCCCAGGTTCAACCAATTCTGCTGCCTCAGCCTCCCAAGTAGCTGAGACTACAGACACGTGCCACCACACCCAGCTAATTTTTTATATTTTTACTAGAGATGGGGTTTCACCATATTAGCTAGGCTGGTCTTGAACTCCTGACCTCATGATCCACCCACCTTGGCCTCCCAAAGTGCTGAGATTACAGGCATGAGCCACCACGCCCAGCCCAGTTCCATACAATTTTTAAAATAGTTTTTTCAAGTTCTGTGAAGAATATTCTTGGTAGTTTGATAGAAATAGCATTGAATCTATAAATTGCTTCAGGCAGTATGATCATTTTAATGATACTGATTCTTCCTATCCATGAGCATGGTATGTTTTTTCATTTGTTTGTGTCCTCTCTGATTTCTTTGGGCAGTGTTTTGCAATTCTCATTGTAGAGATCTTTCACCTCCCTAGTTAGCTATACTCCTGGGTATTTATTCTTTTTGTGGCAATTGTAAATGGGACTGCCTTCCTGATTTGGCTCTCACCCTGGCTGTTGTTGGTGGATAGGAATGTTAGTGCTTTCTGCTAGTGATTGATTTTGTATACTGAAACTTTGCTGAAGTTGTTTATCAGCTTAAGAAGCTTTTGGGGCCGGGCGCAGTGGCTCATGCCTGTAATCCCAGCACTTTGGGAAGCCGAGGCGGGTGGATCACGAGGTCAGGAGATGGAGACCATCCTGGCTTACATGGTGAAACCCCGTCTCTACTGAAAACACAAAAAATTAGCTGGGCATGGTGGCGGGCGCCTGTAGTCCCAGCTACTCGGGAGGCTGAGGCAGGAGAATGGCCTGAACCTGGGAGGCAGAGCTTGCAGTGAGCCGAGATGACTCCACTGCACTCCAGTCTGGGTGACAGAGCGAGACTCTGTCAGAAAGAAAAGAAAGAAAGGAAAGAAAAGGAAGAAAGGAAGAAAGGAGTTTTTGGGCTGAGACTATTAGGTGTTCTACATATAGAATCATGTTATCTGCAAACGGGGTAGTTTGGCTTCCTCTCTTTCTATTTGGGTACGCTTTATTTCGTTTTCTTGCCTGATTGCTGGTTAGCGCTTCTACTCCCATTGATTAGGTGTTGTTTTCTCTCTCTGATTTGGGTCCTTCAGGGTTTTCCTTATGTTCTGCTGAAATCAGCTATGCATTTAAAACAACAATGATAATATCTAACGATTACTAAGAGCTAACTGGGCTTGGTTTAAAGTTAACTTGTCCAACCAGCAGCCCACAAGCCACATGCACTCCAGGATAGCTTTGAATGTGGCTCAATACAAATTTGGAAATTTTCTTAAAACATTATGAGGTGTTTTTTTGTTTTTGTTTTTTAAGCTCATCAGCTATCATTAGTGTATTCTGTGTGTGGCCCAAGACAATTATTCTTCCTATGTGGCAGAGGGAAGCCAAAAGATTGGCTTGTAAAACTGTAACAACCCTGGTTTAAAGCATCATTACATGGAGTATCTCACACCCTATGAAGCAGGGACTATTATTATCCCCTGTATTTGGACAAGGAACTGCAGGCTAAGAAATGCGGCCGGGCGCGGTGGCTCACACCTGTAATCCCAGCACTTTGGGAGGCCAAGACGGGCGGATCACCAGGTCAGGAGATCGAGACCATCCTGACTAACACGGTGAAACGCCGTCTCTACTAAAAATACAGAAATTAGCAGGGCGCGGTGGCAGGTGCCTGTAGTCCCAGCTACACGGGAGGCTGAGGCAGGAGAATGGTGTGAATCCGGGAGGCGGAGCTTGCAGTGAGTGGAGCTCGGGCCACCGCACTCCAGCCTGGGCTACAGAGTGAGGAGCGAGACCCCGTCTCAAAAAAAAAAAAAAAAGAAAGAAAGAAATGCGACGCAGCTTTCCCTAAGTCAAGATAAAGTAATAACATTTTTTGAAAGCCTAATCTAACTTGAATTTTCTTTGCCCTGGGACTTTCTTAGTGTGGCGTTTCATCCTCAAATGATTTACAAGTCAAGTATCCAGAAAATCAAGGGCATTTTATGTGGCCTAATTTCAGGGATGAGAGGACAGCAATAAGTACCTTAGGGACTGGCACGAAACTTTGACATAGGCACAAATATTGGGGAGCAGGTCTGCTATGACAGAGACTAAGGAAAACAGTATGCTCCCACCAAAGTCTTTAGTCGTGACCACCTTCGCTACTATTGCGACTATCAACCCTGTATCAGGACACAATAAAGAGAGAGCTATCTTGAGCCAGACAAAAAATAAAGAGGTATAGATGATCTCTACACTCAACAATCCTGAATCCTTTCACTATATTATAGCAGAAAAGACCACCAGCAATGCAAAGGAAGCATGATTCAGTCCCGGGCAGATTATACCACCCAAATCTAAAAATAAATATCTCTGCTACATGTTCCTGCAACAGTTACAACTTACAGTGAAAAGAAACAAACACAGGTCTAAATCTGGAATGCCAAGCCCAAGATATCATGAATTTAATAGACCAAGAACACCTGGAAGGAATCAAGAGTTTTAAAAAGACATAAAGAGAGGGAGGAAATTGGCCAAATATAAGCCAGTACAATCTCTTCCCCTGGAATAATTTATGTGATGTAGTAGGAAGTTCCCTTCATGGCAGGCAACTTGTCTCCACCCCCAGTCTCAAGATGAGGATAGGATTTTCTACCACATCTTAGTAAATTTGCCTACCACCAAGTAAATAAGATAATTCTTTGATTATTTGCAGTTGACATTCACACAGTTCTAATGGAATCAACCTGGTAAAAGAGACAGGAGAAAAATTTAAAAACCCTAGACTGGACACTGCCTCAGATTCTGGGTATTCTAGGCATGCCTATATTTCCAGTTCCCAGGACAGTGCCTGATACATGGTTATTATTTGGAGAATTAATGAATGGGAGAGATTGCAGAATTAAGGAAAGGGAGATAATGGTTTCGTAATGTATTCTTAAAGCAGTACATCTCTTGTAATCAAAAGAAAGCAGCCAATGAGACTATAGACCTTTTTCTCCGAATGGAGTGCACTTTCACTCCTGAGGCCCTCCACAAACATGGGCCTTGGAACTAGTAAAGACTGCCCCAATAACACAGTGTCTGGGAAGTTGTGGTATATTTGGTTTGTCTGTACTAGTTCCCATGGCCTCTGGATTTCTCTGGAAGCTCCAAATTATAAGCCCACTCACAGGTTACATTTCTAGACCAGTTGCTTTGACACCTAGTGGTTGAGAGGAAATGCAAAATGTCCTGTAATCACTAGGTATGTTAGCCCAATACATACATATTTTAAGTGTTACTAATACATACTTTAATCTGTTACTTAATACCTAGTTTAATCTGTTACTGATACAGATTAAATCCACTCTGTATTAGTAACAATCCTTCTTTTCTACCTCCTTCCTCAATAAATTGCCCAGCTGTCTGACCTGTGCCCAAATTTCCATAGTAGAAAAGATTAGAACACAGTTTAGTTTCTATGAGGCAGCCATGGGTACAGACGCTACATAAGGACCAGGCCCTTCACCTTCAACAGACCAGTATCACGGTCATTTTTATTGTTGTTGTTTTATCTTTTTATTATTCTGTTTTTTCTTTTAACCTCATTTTTTTATTTTTTTATTTCACTTGCTTTATTTGTCACATGTCATGATCAGAAAACACAGTCTTTTTGAGATAGGGTTTCACTCTGTCACCTAGGCTGTATTGCAGTGGTGCAATCTCAGTCTACTACAGACTTGACCTCCCAGGATTAAGTGATCCTACAACCACAGCCTCCTGAGCAGCTGGGAATAAGTGCACACCACCACACCTGGCTAAATTTTGTTTATTATTTCATAGACACAAGATCTCACTATGTTGCCCAGGCTGGTCATGAACTGCTGGGCTCAAGTGATCCTCCTGCCTCAGCCTCCCCAAATGCTGGGCATTACAAAGGCTTGTGGTAGGAGCCACCACACCTGGACCACAGTCATTTTTTAATGACAGCTAATTGCAAGGTTCTATGTCAGGCACTTAAGATACTCAAAAAGGTGCAAGTATATTCAATCCTTGGCCTTCAGAGGCTCACAGCTGAAGAGACTTAGATATGTGAAGAAGAGAATTCAAGCAACATATTTTGGCACAGGTAGTCAGTGGCACAGAAGCACAGGAGGCTTCCAAGAGGAAGGCAGAAAATCTGAGGAATTCAGAACCCACAGTAGAGAGAGTTACTGGCCATACCATGATGGCAAATAAATATGCAAGGGGACTAGAAAATAATCAATCTGGGCTGGAGGAGAAGACAAGAAGGCTCTAGAAGAAATGTTTCTGGAAGGATGGAGTATGATGGGGGAGAAGATTAAGTTAGGAGATTAAATCATCTAATGTAATATACTGAAAAACATTTTGCAGCTCTGATAGAAAATATGGGGTGAATAAATGATTGCTACATACAATACAAAGCAATGCAAAAGTGAGACAATTATTACCCTCAGGAAAATAAAAAGTTGCAAAAGAAAACAGACATAATCATAATGCGCAATGACTTTATTAGAAATAATATTAAGTTGAATTAATTTGACACTGAAATAGATAAAATAATTTAAAGTAGTTGGTTTCTATAAATAAAAATCAAGGATGGCAGGAATGGGGTAAGGGAATTTCAAAATTCCTTTATTAGCTTTAAAGAACTAATGGACTTTTGAAATTATGTCCACATATTTCTTTGACAAAATAAAAATCAAATTTTTAATGTGGGTGGCTTACACATATGTAAAGAGTACAAGAAAGGGAGTGATGTTACCCAGGTAGGAGAATGTGATGGCGGTAATTATTCTGCATTTTAGTTGGTACAATCATGGTTCAAATCCAAGCTATAGTAGCATGTTTAAAGACGACGGTCACTAGAAAAGAGGTCTTGTCTGAGACCCCAAGAGCAGGTTCTTGGATCTCACACAGGAAATAATTCAGGGTGTCACAGAGTATAGCGAAGTTTATTAGACTTCTCTATTACAGAGTAGGACATCCTCAGAATCCAAGAGGAGGAACACCCCTACCTTAAACACACTGCTTGCTTATATAGGTTGTTAAGGATAGTGTACTTCATTACAAAGGCTTGTGATCAGCTGTGACGCTATCAGTACTGTTATTTCCCTATGTTACTACGGATTTTAGCAAAAATGCATGAGTGCATTATTATCTTTAAAGCAAAACCGATTATTATTATTATTATTATTATTGAGACACAGTTTTGCTCTTGTTGCTCAGGCAGGAGTGCAATGGCGTGACCTCAGCTCACCGCAACCTCTGCCTCCCGGGTTCAAGCGATTCTCCTACGTCAGCCTTCCTGAGCTGGGAGTATAGGCATGTCCCACCACACCCAGCTAATTTTGTATGAAAGCAAACCTATTCTTAAACTAAGAATGCTTTTTGTTCTTCAAGTACTGAAACATTTCATAAGTTTCATAAGCATCTTTTAGTTAGTTAGCATCATTAACTCGTTCCCTCAACCCTAAACATCTTGTGACCAACAGTGCCCAACCCCTTGGGAATGTAACCCAGGAGGTTTGGCTTTATCTGGCCTTTCTTCAAGATACAGTCACTCTGGTTAGGATGCCTCTGACCAAATTATCAGATGATCACATCAATCTCCTGTTCAAAATCCTCCAACTGCTATAGCCAAATAAATAAATAATCCAAATTAGTGATGACCATGACAATCAAGACTCTTCACGATAGAGCCCCCTGCTAATTTGTCCACTCATCATCATGCCTCCAAGAATCTACCATCCACACACTTTAATCCAGTAGTAAACAAGGCCATACCATTATGTCTCTACTCTCTTGCACACGCTACTGTTTCAACTTAAATACCCTTATCCCAAATGCATACCTAATACATGTTAATTTTTCACTTTTCAGCTCAAATTTCCTTCTCTCTGAAGCCTTCCCTGTGTTCTCCAGGACAGAACTGGGGATTGATTGGCTTCCATACACTGACACTAAATTTTGTATATTCTTCTAAAGGGGACCAGGAAATATTATCCTAAAGTATACCACTTTGGCATAAGGACTATTTTAGCAAAAGACACCGAGAAGCAGCAAACTCTCTGCCTTCCTCCTTTCTGCCTAAAAGTAGGGTATAAAATTTCCTTTTGTAAAAGTAATATAAATTTGCATTTGTAAAGGTGTCCCATCTCATGTACCAAGAAGGCTCTTAATCACTGGAGATAATGCTTATCACTGGAGACAGCAGTACTTTGAATTGAATCTACATGACAAATATTACTAAACAACCCTTATCAACCAAACATTTCCTAGTCACCTTCACACAATTTACTGCCCCTAGCAGTCCAAGCCTTTGTCTAGTTACTTCACCATTAATCATCCTTTGTTAAAATGGTATATAATATCCCCATAACATGCAATTTACCTGTATAACAAAACTGCATATGTACCCTCAACCTAAAAGTTAAAAAATAAATAAAAAAGTAAATGAAATGGTACACAAGCGCCAAATTCTCAGCACCTCTTTGAGTTACTCATCACTGAGTTTTCCCACATGTATACACGTTGCCAAGTGTAAAACTCTATTATGCATCTCCATGTCCTCATCACCACAGGTAGCTTTACTGAAGAAAACTAAAAAACTTTCAAAGAACAAGTAGTCTTTGTCTTATAAAGCACTGGAAAATAGAGTAAGAGGAAAAGCTGCTTAAGTTCATTTACAACATTACCGTAACTTTGATTCAAAGCCAGACAGCAACAGCCTAAGAAAATTATAGGTCCATATCCTTTATAAACATACATGTTTTAATTCTATAAAATTTTAGCTGGTTCAGTTAAAAAAAAAAAAAAAAAAAAAGGAACCCACTACAATCAAGCTGGACAGTGATTCTCAAAAAGTATGGCTGGCAAACCTCTTGGGGTCCCTGGGACTCTTTCAGGAGGACTGCAAAGTCAAAACTATTTTCACAGGAATACTGAGACATCATTTACCTTATTTACTGGATTGGCATTTGCACTGATGTTATAAAAGCAATGGTGAGTAAAACTTCTCACACCTTCACAATAGCAAAACTAAACTGTTCTAGTAGCGACTGTATTACTCTCCAAACACTTCATAATTTTGTTACAACATATTACAAGAAGAATAAAGGACAAAAACTACACAACCATCTCAACAGAAGCAGAAGACACATTTGACACACTTTCATGATAAAGTCTCTCAACAACAAACTAGGGATAGTTTAGGGAATATCCTTGACCTGATAAAGGATATCTGTGAAAACCTCACAATTAACATAATCCGTGATGCAAGACTGAACGCTTTTCTCCCTAAGAGGAGGAACAAGGCCAGTATGTTGGCTTCTACCACTTCTATTTAACGTTGTACTAGAGGTTCTACCCAGTGCAAAAGGAAATAAACAAATAAAAAAACACCCAGATTGGAAGAGAAGTAAAACCATGATCAGTCACAGACAAAACAATCCTATATGTAGAAAATCCCAAAGAATTTTAAAAAAACTAAAAAACGGCCAGGCACGCTGGCTCACGCCTGTAATACCAGCACTTGAGAAGGCCAAGGCGAGTGGATCACAAGGTCAGGAGTTCAAGACCAGCCTGGCCAAGATGGTGAAACACCATCTCTACTAAAAATAGAAAAATTAGCCAGGCACGGTGGCAGGCGCCTGTAATCCCAGCTACTCGGGAGGCTGAGGAAGGAGAATCGTTTGAACCAGGGAGGTGGAGGCTGCAGTGAGCCAAGATCCCGCCACTACACTCTAGCCTGGGTGACAGAGCAAGACTGTCAAAACTAACAAAAACAAACAAACAACAAAAAAACAAAAACAAAAACACCTAATAAAACTTATAAATAAGTTTGGCAGTATCACCAAATACATGTGTGAAAAACTGATTATATGAATTGGAGCTATCTTGTCATACCCAAGTAAATTAGAATCAAGACAAGGGGAAAAGAAAAGCACTCAGGGCACAAAGCACCAGCCCAGAAATTATATTGCAAGCTAGCTGCCAAAATAACCTGCTAAAACCTTAAGACCAGTTTTATCTACCACTGTCATTCACCAATCAGAGCTTGCCAGCTTCTAAAAACTTTGCAAGTACCAATGACTTTTCTTTCAAAACAATATGCAACAATCCTCTTTCTAATAAAATCCTCAATCTTCTCTTTGCTCTGTAGACACGCTGAATACTACCCTAACTGTTTGTATGCCCCAAATTACATTTCTGTTTTCCCGAGGAAAACATTTTGTTTAGAGATTAATCTGTATATTTGTATTTGACTTTGTCACATAGGTAGACAAAAGTCAATTATATTCTATATTCTAGCAACAAACAACCCAAAAATGAAATTAGGAAGGCAATTCCACTCACAATAGCATTAGAAATATTAAAATACTTAGAAATAAATTTAACAAAAGAAGTATAAGACTTGTATGCTGAAAACTATGAAACACTAAGAAAAAAAATTTAAAAAGCTAAATGGGCCAGACACAGTGACTCATGCCTGTAATCCTAGCACTTTGGGAGGCCGAGGCAGGTGGATCACCTGAGGTCAGGAGTTCGAGACCAGCCTGGCCAACATGGCGAAACCCTGTGTCTACTAAAAATACAAAAATTAGCCAGGCGTGGCAGTGGGCACCTGTAATCCCAGGTACTCGGGAGGCTGAGGCAGGAGAATCACTTGAACCCGGGGTGGGGGCGGTGTGGAGGTTGCAGTGAGCCGAAATTACGCCACTGCACTCCAGCCTGGGCAAAAGAGCAAAACTCCATCTCAAAAAATAAAATAAAATAAAATAAAATAAATAAATAAATAAGCATAGAACTTCCACGTTCTTGGAATAGAAGACTCAGTATTGTCAAGGTGGCAATTCTCCCTCAAACTGATCTATAAATTCAAAGCAAACATTATCAAAATGCCAGTAGGGTCTTTTGTATAAATTGAAGAATTGGGCCGGGTATGGTGGCTCACATCTGTAATCCCAGCACTCTGGGAGGCCAAGGTGGGCAGATCACAAGATCAGGAGTTTGAGACCAGCCGGGCCAACATGGTGAAACCTCGTCTCTAGGAAAAGTACAAAAAAATTAGCCAGGTGTGGTGGTGCATGTCTATAGTCCCACTATTTGGGAGAGGCATAAGAATTGCTTGAATCCAGGAGGCAGAGGTTGCAGCGAGCTGAGATCACGCTAATGCACTCCAGCCTGGGCTACTGAGCGAGACTCTGTCCCCTCCCACCCCCCACCCCCCAGAAAAAGAAATTGAAAAACTGATCCTCAAACGTATATAGCAACACAAAGCACCCAAAACGCATAAAATAATTTTGAAAAAGAACAAAGTTGGAGGAACTATACCACTTGATTTCAAAACTTAGTATAAAGCCACATTAAACAAAGATAGTGTGGAATTAGCACAAGGATAGGTATATAGATTAATGGAAGACAAGTGAGAGTCCAGAAATAAACCGTTAACACTTGTGGTCAATTGATTTCAACAAGGGTGTCAAGAGGATTCAATAGAAGAAGGATACCCTTTCCAGTGAATTCTGCTAGAAAAATTGGACACACACACCTTTGACCTCATACCATACATAAATATTAACTCAGATGGATCATAAACCTAAATTTAGGAGTAAAAAATGTAAAACTTCTAGAAGAAAACAGAAAAAAAATCTTGGGTTAGGCAAGTAAGTTCTTAGATACCAAAAGCATGATCCATAAAAAAGAAAAAATTATCAATTTTTGCACTTCAAAAGACACCATCCAAATACATAGAAAGAACCACCACAGACAGGGAGAAAATAACTGTAAATCATGTAGCTAATAAAGGGCTTGTATCTAGAACATAAAAAGAACTCAGGGCTCAATATTAAAAAAAAAAAAGAACAGATTTTTTAAATGAACAAACAGATTTCATCAGACATTCCACCAAAAAAGACATACAACTGGCTAACAATGAGATAAGATACTCAGATCATTACCCATTAAGGAAATGTAAATTAAAACCACAATGATATACTACACACCACTACAACAGTTAAAATCAAGAAGACAGAGTAACTAGTGCTGGTGAGAATGTTAAAAAATAAACTCTGTGAATGTGAAATGATGCAGTCCGCTGCAGAAAACAGTTTGGTGTTTTCTAAAAAGGTGAACATAGTTTGGGCGCAGTGGCTCACACCTGTAATCCCAGCACTTTGGGAGGCTGAGGCGGGAGAATCACTTGAGCCCAGGAGTTCAAGACCAGTGTAGGCAGCATGGTGACACCTCATCTCTACAAACAGTAATAATAAAAAAAATTAGCTAGGTATGGTGGCACGTGCCTGTGGTCCCAGCCACTTGGGAGGCTGAGGCAGGAGGATTCCCTGAGCCCAGGAGGTTGAGGCTGCAGTGAGCCATGATCACACCACCACACTCCAACCTAGATAACAGAGTAAGACCCTATCTCCAAGAAAAAAAAAAGTAAACATAAACTTACCATATAATACAATTCTCTGACTATCCAAAGAAATGAAAACATATGTCCACACAAAGATATGCATAGAAATGTACACAGCACCATTAATGTGATACTCCCAAACTGCAAACAATATAAATGTCCATCAACTGGTGAATGGACTAACAAAATATGGTCTATCCAATAATAAAACATTATTCAACAACAGAAAGGAATGAATATGCTACAACATGTACGAAGTTCAAAAACATTATGTTAAGTGAAAGAAACCAGAAACAAAAAACTACATTTAGCAGCACATATATAGAACCAAAAAGCAGATGAGTTATTGGTTAGGGCTAGGAATTAGAAGAGTAGGATTAATTACAGGTGGGTACAAGTAAACCTTCCGAGTGACAGAAGTGTTCTAAATTTAGATTATAGTGATGATACACAATTATATAAATTTAGTAAAAACCATTGAATCGCTTACGTTGAACTGCTTACAATGGGCAATTTTTTTTTTTTCCTCTGTCTCCCAGGCTGGAGTGCAGTGGTGTGATCTCGGCTCACTGCAACCTCTGCCTCCCAGGTTCAAGTGATTTTCCTGACTCAGCCCCCCAAGTAGCCGGGATTACAGGCACGCGACACTACGCCCGGCTAATTTTTCTATATTTTGAGTAGAGACGGGGTTTCACCATCTTGGCCAGGCTGGTCTCCAACTCCTGACTTGAGGTGATCCACCTGCCTCGGCCTCCGAAACTGTTAGGATTACAGGCATATCCACCACATCCAACCACAATGGGCAAATTTTATACTATGTAAATTTTGTCTCAGCCAGGCATGGTGGCACACTCCTGTAGTCCTCGCTACTTGGGAGACTGAGGTGGGAGGATCGCTTAGGCCCAGGAGTTTGAGATCAGCCTGAGCAACAGAGAGATTCCATTTCTAGGAAAAAAAAAAAAAAAAAGTAATGAACAAGCAAGTAAATAAATAAAATTTTAAAATAAATAAAAATAAAAGTGACTGTAAAAAAAAAAAAAAATGCTGCCCAAGGTGGTACATGCCTTTAGTCTCTTTAGTCTCAGCTACTCAGGAGGCTGAAGTGGGAGGATCACTTGAGCCCAGGGGTTTAAAATCACCCTGGGAAACTTAGCAAGATCCCATTTCTAGAAAGAAAATAAACAAACAAAGAAATAATTTTAGAATAAATAAAAACAAATGTGACTGAAGAAGAAAAAAAAAAAAAGCCCAGGCATGGTGGTATAATGCCTTTAGATCCAGCTACTCAGGAGGCTGGGTGGAAGGACTGCTTGAGCCCAGGAGTCTGAGGACAGTCTGGACAACAAAGAGAGGCCTCATCTCTAAAAAATAAAGAAACTTAAAAAAACTCAAGTCAGATGTTTCAAAACGTGCAGGCCCCTGAGACTGAATCCGAGGTACTTAGGGGGCTTCAGAATCCTCCTTCCTCTCCTTCTTTCCTGAATAATTCAGTCTAGAGGCCACGAGATGATGATGATGGTGGCCACGTGGTTGGGTTGGGGTTGAGGTACCTGGCCTGGGATATCAGAGACTGATGGGGATAAGGAAGTTGTCTGCTTGAAGAGAACAGTGGTGCCAGTCTTTCATGGGGAGACTGGAGACCCAATGAAGTGAGAAGGGCATACACCAGAAGGGTGGTGGTTACAAAAGGAGATTAGTTACACAGAGGAAAAAATGATCAGATAATCAAGTACCTCAACAAACTAGGCATCAAAGGAACATACCTCAAAATAAGAGCCGTCTATGACAAACCCGCAGCCAACATCATGCTGGGCAAAAGCTTGACACGTGCCCCTTGAGAAATGGAACAAAACAAGAATGCCCATTCTCACCATTCCTATTCCACATAGGAAGTCCTAGCCAGAGCAATCAGGCAAGAGAAAGAAACAAAAGGCAAACTATCTCTCTTCACAGACAATATCATTCTATACCTAGAAAACCCCACAGCCTCTGCCCAAAGGTTCCTAGACCTGATAAACTTCAGCCAAGTTTCAGGATAAAAAATCAACGTACAAACCTCAGTAGCGATTCTATACTCCAATAACGTCCAAGCTGAGGGTCAAATCCAAAATGAAATCCCAATGACAATAACCACATAAAGAATAAAATACCTAGGAATATGGCTAAAGAGAGAGGTGAAAGATCTCTACAACAAGAATTAAAAAACACTGCTGAAAGAAGGCAAAAAAACACAAACAAATGCGAAAATATTCCATGCTCACAGATAGGAAGAATCAATATTGTTAAAATGGCCATACAGCCCAAAGCAATTTACAGATTCAATGTTATTCCTCTCAAACTACCAATGACGTTTTTCACAGAGTTAGAGAAAACTATTCTAAAATTCATATGGGACCAAAAAAGAGCCCAAATAACCAAAGCAATCTGAATCAAAAAGAACAATTCCAGAGGCATTACACTACCTAATTTCAAACTATACCACAAGGCTACAGTAACCAAAACAGCATAGTACTGGTACAAAAACAGACACACAGACCAACAGAACAGGTTAGAGAATCCAGAAATAAAGCCACACATCTACAACCTTCTGATCTTTGACAAAGTGGACAAAAGCAATGCAAAAAGGAATCCCTATTCAATAAATGGCACTGGGATAACTGGCTAGCCATATGCAGAATATGAAACTAGACCCCTTCCTTTCACCATATACAAAAATCAACTCAAGATGATCAAAGGCTTAAACGTAAAACCTAAAACTATAAAAACCCTAGAAGAAACCCTAAAACATACCACTCTGGACATAGGCCCTGGCAGACTTCATGATGAAGACTCCAAAAGCAATTGCAACAAAAACAAAAACCGACAAATGGGACCTAATTAGACTAAAGAGCTTCTGTACAGCAAAAGAAATTATTAACAGAGTAAACAGACAACCTACAGAATGGGAGAAAATATTTGCAAAATATACATCTGACAAAGGTCTAATATCCATAATCTACAAAAAACCTTAACTGAACAAGCAAAAAACAAATAACCCCTTTAAAAAATAGGCAAAAGACATGAACAGACACTCCTCAAAAGACACACAAGCAACCAACAAACATGAAAACATGCTCCACATTGCTAATCATCCAAGAAATGCAAATCAAAACCACAAGGAGATACCATTTTACACTAATCAGAATGGCTATTAATAAAAAGCCAAAAAATAATGGATGCTGGTGAGACTGCAGAGAAATGGAAATTCTTGCACATTAGTGGTGGAACTGTAAATTAGTTCAGCCTCTGTGGAAAGCAGTTTGGAGATTTCTCAAATAACTAAAAGTAGAATTACCATTCAACCCAGCAATCCCATCATTGGAAATATGCCCAAAGGAAAATAAGTCATTCTACCAAAAAGACATATGCACTCACGTGTTCATCACAGCACTATTCACTATAGCAAAGATATGGAATCAAACTAGGTGCCCATCAACAGAGAACTGAATAAAGAAAATGTAGTACATATACACACATCACAGAATACTACACAGCCATTAAAAAGAATGAAATTGGCCGGGCACAGTGGCTCACTCCTGTAATCCCAGCACTTTCGGAGGCTGAGGCAGATGGACCACTTGAGGCAGAGTTCGAGACCAGCCTGGCCAACATGTTGAAACTTCGTCTCTACTAAAACACAAAAATGAGTCGTGTGTGGTAGCACACACCTGTGATCCCAGCTACTTGGGAAGGTGAAGCATGAGAATCACTTGAATCCAGAAGGCAGGGGTTGCAGTGAGCCGAGATCATGCCACTGCACTCAAGCCTAGGTAACAGAGAGAGACCCTGTCTCAAAAAAAAAAAAAAAAAAAGGGAAATTATGTTCTTCACAGCAACACGGATGCAGCTGGAGGCCACCATCCTAAGCGAATTAATGCAGGAACAAAGAACCAATTATCTCATGTTCTCACCTATAAGTGGAAGCTAAACACTGAATACACATGGACACAAGGAAGGGAATAATAGATACCAAGGTCTACTTCAGGGTGGAGGGTGGGAGGAGGGAGAGAATTAAAAACTACCTGTTGGGCACTATGTTCATTACATGAGTGACAAAATAATCTATACACCAAACCCCCACGACACACAATTTACCCACGTAACAAATCTGCACAATACCTCCTGACCCTAAAGCTAAAGTTGGGAAGAAAAAAAAAAAACCCTTGAAATGTTTCATTAAAGTAGAAGGACACAATATTTTGTTCACGAAAATAAATTGAGGAAAATAAATTAGTGATTAGAGACTAGAAAAAAAATAAGTAAATATATCAAGGATAGTGGGGGTCAGAGTTCTAATTTTCTCTTTTTTCTGAGACTGAGTTTTTGCTCTTGTTGCCCAGGCTTGAGTACAACGGCACGATCTCGGCTCACTGCAACCTCCGCCTCTCAGATTCAAGCAATTCTCCTGCCTCAGCCTCCCGAGTAGCTGGGATTGCAGGCGCCCACCACCAAGCCCGGCTATTTATTTATTTATTTATTTATTTTTATTTTTAGTAGAGACGGGGTTTCACCATGTCGGCCAGGCTGGTCTCAAACTCCTGACCTCTACCCGCCTCAGCCTCCCAAAGTGCTAGGATTACAGGCGTGAGTCACCGCACCCGGCCAGAGCTCTCACTTTCAAAGAAGGAAGCTACAAATATAAAAACAAAAACTAGAACCAAACTGGAATTAGAAGTGGAGGTATCAGTGTGAGCTTATAGTTTTCAATAAGCAGAAATTAAGAAATAAAGACATGCGTGTTACATATATATATTCCTCGGGAGCAGGGAACCTAAGTATCGGCAACCATGTCTACTGTCAATATTTTGCCCCTGCCCTCCCCTCCTTCTTTTTTTTTTTTTTTAAGAGACAGGGTCTTGCTCTGTTGCCCAGGCTGGAGTGCAGTGATGTGATCATAACTCACTGCAACCTTGAACTCCTGGCCTCAAATGATCCTCCTGAGTAGCTGGGACTACAGGCACGTGCTGCCACACTTGGCCCTTTTTTTTTTTTTTAAAGAAATGGGGTATCACTAAGTAGATCAGGCTGGTCTTGAACTCCTCAGCCCCCTAAACTGCTGGGATTATACCATGCCTGATGCATATTTTGGCTTTTAGAAAGCATTCTCCACTAAAGAGAACTATGTTGCCTAGAGCAAAAGCTCAAGGGCTAGTGAGGGTACAAAATAAGCCAGCCAGGAATATCTTCTCAGGCCAGAAAAATATTTAGTTCCCAAAGAATGACAGAGACATCAAAAAGACACAAAAGTCAGCCTGAAGAAACTTCCTTTGACCATATATGATACAATTTGAGCATCAAAACTATAATGGTATTAACAGATTATATAACCCCTCAAATAAGACAAATCCACTGAATTTTTTTTGGAGTGGCGAGGGGAGAGTGGAGAGACAGAGTCTCACTTTGTCACCCAGGCCGGAGTGCAGTGGTGCGATCTTGGCTCACCACAACCTCCGCCTCCTGGGTTCAAGCGATTCTTGTGCCTCAGCCTCCCGTGTAGCTGGGATTACAGGCGTGAGCTACCACGCCAGGCTAGTTTTGCATTTTTAGTACAGACGGGGTTTCAACACATTGGCCAGGCTGGTCTTGAACTCCTGACCTCAAGTGATCCACCGACCTCAGACTCCCACAGTGCTGGGATTACAGGTGTGAGCCAGAGTGCCTGGCCAAAAGTCCACTGATTTTATACAGTATAATAAAATACGTGAAAAATGAATAGGGAGAGGTGAAAGCTTTTGCTATGGTGAAATGCCAACTGATGGGTATAGAAAGAATTATGAAATTGTAAAAATAACATTCAGTGACCAGCATAGTATAATAATACAACCAGGAAACATCAATGGATCCTAAAAATAGGGCATTAAAATTTGATGAGAAATGGGGTACTAACATAATTTTAAGAACATTCCCATAAAATACTTATTAATTACCAAGGGAAAAAGAGTAACTTTACGGCAGCAAACACCACTTTAATAAAGTGATCAAGGTTAACTTCATAGTAATGGGACAAAATGGAAACCTGTATAACCTAACAGGATGCAATGAGAACACAACATTGCTGGGTGCAGTAGCTCAAGCCTATAATCCCAGCCCTTTGGGAGGCCGAGGCAGGAGAATCACCTGAACCCAGAAGTTCAAGACCAGCTGGGCAACACAGCAAGACCCTGTCTCTAAAAAAATCTTTAAAAACTTAGCCAGGCATGGTAGTGCATGCCTGTATTTCCAGCTACTCTACTCAAGAGGCTGGGGTGGGCCGGGCGTGGTGGCTCACACCTGTAATCCCAGCACTTTGGGAGGCTGAGGCGGGCAGATCACCTGAGGTCAGAGGTTCGAGACCAGTCTCACCAATATGGTGAAGTTCCCGTCTCTACTAAAAAAAAAATACAAAAATTAGCCGGGCGTGATGGCGGGCGCCTGTAGTCCCAGCTACTCGGGAGACTGAGACACAAGAATCGCTTGAACCCAGGAGGCGGAGGTTGCAGTGAGCCAAGATCGTGCCACTGCACTCCAGCCTGGGTGACAGAGTGAGACTCTGTCTCAAAAAAACAAAAACAACCAAAGAGGCTGGGGTGGGAGGATCACTTGAGCCCAGGAGGTAATGACTGTGCCACTGCACTACAGCCTGGGCAACAGAGCAAGACTCTATTTCAAAAAAAAAAAAAAAGGAACACAATACCACCTCTTTGTGATATTTCTGCCAAAGGTTCATAAACTGATTCTAATCCTGAGGAAATAACAGACAAATTCAAATTAAAGGACATCCTATCAAATAAACTGGTCTGTAATCTTCAAAAGTATTGAGGTTATAAAAGCTGAGGAAATAACTACAAAATTGCATCAGATTGAAGGAAATAGAAGACGAATAACAGGAGAATTCTAACACATGATCCTGGATCGGAACCTTCTGTTACAAAGGATATTACTGGGACATTTGGTGAAATATAATTAAACTTGTAGATTAGATGCAGTATTTATTAATGTTAGTTTTCTGATTTTAACGGCTGTATTGTTATGAAAAGTCTCTGCAGGAAGTACACACTAAAGTATTCAGGGCTGATGAGATAACATATCAGGAACTAATTCTGTATGGGTTAAGACAAGGGCTGTCAAACTTTTTCTGTAAAGGCCAGATAATAAGTATTTTAGGCTTTGCAAGTCACATGTGGTCTCTGTCACATATTCCTTGTTTTTTGTAAATATCCCTTAAATATGTAAACTTCATTATTAGCTTGTGGTTTGTATAAACACAGCCTACAGGTCACATTTGGTTTATGGGGTTTATTTTGCTGACCCCTGGTTTAGGGGGTGAAAAGCTCTTTGAACTATTCTCGGAATTTTGATGTTAAAAAAGTATTTCTGCTAAAATCCAGAGAAATCACTTGAAAAGTTCTGGGAATGACCAAATAGGGGTGAATAAGGCTAAAAGCTTACGAAATAAAAACCATCGCTTTTACTCTACCCCATGCTGCGAAGTTTCCTACTGCCCATGCGGGCATCTTCTACTGCTCAGAGGGCCTAGCATGCAGTTGAATGTATGAATGAAAGAATGAATAAATCTATCTCAATTTCCCAGGACAGGAAAACTGATTCCCTTCACATAGGATTAAAAAAACAAAAACAAAAAAAAAACAGGCTGGGCATGGTGGCTCACACCTGTAAACCCAGCACTTTGGGAGGCCGAGGTGGGTGGATCATAAGGTCAGGAGTTCAAGATCAGCCTGGCCAAGATGGTGAAACCCCATCTCTACTAAAAATACAAAAAAAATCAGCCCGGCGTGGTGGTGGGTGCCTATAATCTCAGCTACTCAGGAGGTTGAGGCAGAGAATTGCTTAAACCTGGGAGGCGGAGGATGCAGTGAGCCAAGATCGCGCCACTGCACTCCAGCCTGGGTGACAGAGCAAAACTCCATCCCCCGCCCCATCCCCCCTCCAAAAAAAAACTTCTTTCTTAAGGAATATTTTAATATGACTTTTTACTTGGCTACATTGAGATACCATTTCTTACCTCTCAGATTAGCAAAAATTCAAAAGCTTGACAATCATATTGTTGGCAAGGCTGTGTGCAAATAGACATTATCTTAAACTGCTGATGGAAATGTAAAATAGTATTAACTATAAACTGTGGAGGGAAACTGGAGAATATCTAATAAAACTACATATACATTTAATTTTTGACTCAGCTATCCCAGTTCTAGGAATTTATCCTGAAGATACTCCTCCAAAAAAAAAAAAAAAAAAAAAAATCCCCTCATAAAAAAAAAAAAAAAAATCAATCAATCCATCTATCTACACACACATATGTATATATTAACAAACAATTAAACCTACGAAAATTAATTCTTCTATGCCAAGGATCATCGTAAATTAATTGTTTCTCTGACTCTACTCCAATATGCTTATTTCTTAACAACAGGACTCTCTAGCCCTGAGCCCATCCTATCTACCAAAATGAGGCCATCAGGATCAGCACTGGCTCCTCCTCCTGTGACATCTAGGGATATGAAGGAAAAGCTGCTGCCTTCTAGATTCATTCTCACCTCTCAGAGTCCCAGGGTCTGTATAACAAGCACGACTACTACAGATACTTCCTCTTTCTATGTGGGCCAGAAGAGGAAGCCAAAGTTTTCCTCAGCTGAGCAATCAGTTAACTACTTAAATGGCAAACTCCAAGGGGCTTCACCACCACTAATTCCCCCTGCGCTGCTCTGGGCAAACAATCTTCACTACAAAGCAGTAATCAGCAGGTATGAAACACTGACCAAGGAACCCAGGACACTCAGACTTTAGGCTGAAGACTCAGGAAACAGTGTAAGCCAAGTTGACTTAAGTAAGGGTAATTATCTGTGTACTTCAGGGTAAAAAAAAAAAAAGATAACGAGGAGAAAATTCTTTCGTGTAAGTACTGTAGTTAATAAAGGGAATGGGAATCATCTTTTGCAAACTCCTAAGAAAATAATGAATCTAGGTGATAATTATCAATGGCCACTACTAACAAAACAAGGGAGAGACTTGACATTACCTGCCTCCTGACAGATATACACTGAACCAACTGTTAAGTATTCTTCCCACCCCCTCAACCCAACCAAACCACAATAAGGTCAAGCACCCGGTTTATAGGAAATATGGAGCTCATAAGAACATGTTAGAAAAAACCTCTGAAGGATGCAGTCAGCAAAATCCAGAATGTGGGAAAGTCTACAAGAACAAACAACTCAGTTTCTGCAACAAATTAATTGCAAGGAAAAAAAAAAGAAAGTGAGAACACCCTAGATTAAAATAAACTTTGCAGCACAGCCTGGGCAACATAGCAAGACCCTATCTCTACAAAAACTGGAAAAAATTACCCAGGTTTGTGGTGCATGTCTGTAGTCCCAGCTACTTGGGAGGCTGAGGTTGGAGGACTGTTTGAGCCCAGGAGTTCAAGGTTGCAGTGAGCTGTGATCGTGCCACTGCACTCCAGCCTGGGCAACAGAGAGAGACTCTGTCTCAAAAAGAAAAAAAGAAAAGAAAAAAAAAGAAAGAAAGAGTGATCAGACATCCCAATTATTTTATTTAACAGGTTTATATCTGTTGTCCCAGTAATATTAACAGAATCCTCTTTAATTATCAAAAGTTTCCTAGTTTAGATACTAAATTGTATCACCACCCTACTTAAGAGACATATTAACCAAATACACTGTGCTGACATAGTTTGGCTACTGATTCCAAAAAACCAACTGCAAAAAACATTTGAATATTAACTGGATATTTGATGATATTGATAAACTATTAATTGTTTTAGGTGTGGTAATAATATTGTGATTACATTTTTAAGGAGTCCTTACATTTAGAGATACAAATATATATAGACAAAATGACATAAAATTTGAGATTTGCTTCAAAATAAGCAAGAGAGACAGAGAAAGAAAACAGGTGGGGATGTAGATGAAATAGTATACCATGAGCTGACAATGTAGACGATACTGGGGATATAGTATGAGTCTTTTTACTTTTGAATATTTTTGAGATTTTTCCATAATACAATGTTAAATGTAGTAAATAAAATTTTCCTAGTTCTAGAAACAGAAGTACCCTAGAAAGCTTCAGCTTCCTGCTCTTAGGCAAGAGCAAGCATTTGGCATCTAGCCATACAGAATTATATCTTTATTCAGGGTCACCTGGAGCCAGGGTCTATGAAACACTGTCACACATAAGGGTTCCTGAAGTTAAATCACAGCTACTAGTCTTCCTTATTTTACCTTTTCAATGAAAAAATAAAAAAAAAATAAAAAACCTTCCCTTCTCTAACAAGAGAATCACTTCTTCTGAAGATACTCTCAAGATGCTCTTTCCCTGCTGTAGGAGGAGAAATGAAATACCTTAAAACTGTTTTGATGGTCTTTCCCCCTTGCCAAAAACTGGTCTTTTAGAAGGAATGTAATTCAAAGTGTTTTTCATTTCAGTCCATGCCCTGCTGAGCCCCAGCAGGACAGTTTTCAGCAGAAACAATCAGTGAGACTGCATGAGAGGGCAGGTGGGCACCCAGCTTCCACTGCCTCACCTAAGCCAGTAATGGAGCTTCCACAGTATGGACATATAGTGGGCAATACGTACAGTTGTCCAAGGGAAAATAAGAATATGAGAAAAGTAATGGAAGCAAAGAAAAAAGTAATGGAAGCAAAATGAAGTGCTAAGAATTAGCAACATCTGAGTTTCCCAACAATGGAAGCAGCAAAATAACCGGTATAGCAGCCCAGGTAATATTCTAAACAATTGTAGATGTACTGACTCACTTAATTCTTACTATAATCCTTGAAGTACCATTGTAAGTCCCATTTTAATGATGTAGAGAACTGAGGTATAAAGAAGTGAAGTAATCTGCCTACCACCACTATGCAGCAGGGCCAGCATAAGAACAAGTTCTGGGAGATGCTTCTCTTTTGAAATTACTCTGAAAAGCAGTTGTTTAAAAAAAGACAAGAAAAGCAGGTGTTGGTGAAATGAAAATAGTGCTTTCTCTTTGGCAGGAAATAATTTTGACACTACCAGAAAGGGGTTTCAAAGGCTGCCTAGTTCTGGAGGAGGCCTAAAGGAACACCCGTCCATACACAAGTCTACCGAAAAGTCTCTCATACATGTGACATACGAGGCACCAGAGAACTAAATTGGTACTAATGGACGAAAGCTTCGAGAGTGAACTGCTTGTTGCTGAAGATGTTCAAGCAAAGGCTGAATAGCTTTTTGCTAGAGATTGTATGGAAGGAATTCCTATGCAGTAGGAAGCAAGCTAAAGCTAGAATGCTTCCAATATAAAAATCACTCTAGTAAGGACTTCCTCCTGCAAGCCCTCCTACTTCAGGGCTGACAGAGTCTATGGCAATTCAAAACTGATTCAAAACTTAAGTCATTCTGTGTTCCATTAAGTTGTTAACATCAAACTTCTATCCCCAGCAGGCCTACAGCTGGGCCAGTGAATAGCCAGAGACACAACTGCCTCCTCTCTTCAATGACACCAGTTGCAACACAAAGTCAATCTAGTACTCTTACTCTGAGAATGCAACACCCACATCTGAGTGCCAATCAGTATGCTGGAATCATTTTCTTAGAAGTCATACAAATGAACTACAGGTTAGTGGTTATTTAATTCAACCCAAATCACAATTAAATTTATTATGCCTCCTAAGGTTCATCATACCCACCTGAGACACTTAAGAGCTAGCATCAATGTCTGTTTATAACAGACTCATTCCTTCCATCAAGGCATAAAATGCAATGTATTACAGAGCTAGGGTGGATATCATTTCAAAACTGTATCTTGATTGTCCTTCAAATTATTACGGGCAACAATTTGTAAGGTCCTAAGACCATCCCTAAGATGCAGTCAATAAAGAGGATGAAGACCTTAAGCAGGGCTAGTCCTCACTGCACTATGATACAAGGGGACACTGTTTTCCAATCCTCTGGGGCAATGCAGCCAAATGCCTCAATAGCTGTGTTGGTTTACTAGGGCTGCCATACATAACCAAGTGTCAAAAACTGGGTGACTTAACCAACAGAAATTTATTTCCTCATAGTTCAGGCTAGAAGTTCAAGATAAGAGTATTAGCAGGGTTCATTTCTTCTATGACCTCATTCCTTGGTTTGTAAATGGCTACCTCCCTTTGTCTTTGCATGGCCTTCCCTCCGTGCTTGTCCGTGTCCTAATCCCCTCTTCTCGTAAATCACCCTGGATTAGGATCTATCTCAAAGACTTCATTTAACCTTAATTGCCCCTTTAAAGATACTATCTCCAAATACCATGAGTTACTGGGGGTTAGGATTTCAACCTATACAAATTTTAGTAGAACATAATTGAGCCTATAATAGTTATACTCATCAAAGAAAAAAAAAGAGAGAGATAAAAAAGACATCCTAATATGGCCACTGCCATGACTCTGGCTGCAGTGGGGTAGAGGAGCAGGCCATGGGTCCACAGGTGCAGATGCCAAGTTGGGCAGTCCCTGGAACCCACCCTTGGAAGTCCCCACCTCCTAGTTCCCTCTCTCCTGGAACTCAGAGTCAAATTCACTGCCAGTAGCACTCAATTTTCAGTTCTTCACTTACGCATATTGTTTACTGGAACCATTTTTCTCATCTTTCTACTTTACTTGCTTATTTGCTTAATAAATTGAGTGAGAGAGGTTCATCATAAGGATACTGCAGAATGGAGGTTCATCACTGTCTTCACTAAGCACAGATTCTGTCCTGGACTGTGAATTTGAATACAGAGAACAAAACTAAGTTAATTGATGAAGTAAGAAGCAGGGGTAAAATGGAATGATACAAGCCTAAAAAAACAGAGGGATTTTTTTGCCGGGTGTGGTGGCTCATGCCTGTAATCCCAGCACTTTGGGAGGCTGAAGGGGGCAGGTCACTTGAGGTTAGGAGTTCGAGAACAGCCTTGCCAACACGGTGAAACCCACTCTCTACTAAAAATACAAAAATCAGCCAGGTGCAGTGGCGGGTGCCTGTAATCCCAGTTACTGGGGAGGCTGAGGCAGGAGAATTGCTTGAACCTGGGAGGTGGAGGTTGCAGTAAGCCGAGATCATGCTACTGCACTCCAGCCTGGGTGACAGAGTGAGAACCTGTCTCAAAAAAAAGAACAGAGGTTTTTACAAGAAGGTAATAAAGGTAATGACCTAGAAGTGACAATAGACTGTGAGAATACCAATTCTCACCCCCAGGATTGGAGGATTTATTAAACAATGTTATTAATACATAACCTTGGGAAAAGACCCAAGGCTGCAAAAACTACTTTGGTTCAGAACATGTGATATTACATAATGAAAGTATCTCAGATGAAGACATGGAACAGTGTGGTTGTTAAGAATGTGATCTCTGAAGCCAGACTACCCAGGTTTCTATCCCAGTTCTGCCACTTACACAGCTGTGTTATCTTGAGCAATTTATTTAATCTCTCTGTACCCTTGCTTCCTCATGTGTGAAATAAGTACAATGATAATCTCTCTCATAGAACTGGTGTGAGAAGCAAATGACCTTTACATTTTCAAGTGCTAAGAACAGTGCCCGGGAGCTGGTAAGTGCTCAGAGTTTGTAAACTTATTAAATAAATTCTCGATTGCATATGGTTCATCAGAAACATCACAGTGCTGGCAGCAGCAGCCCATCATTGCCATGAAGCAGTCACTGCCATGATGCTGGCTGCAGTGGGGTACAGGCGCAGGTCACAGGTCTTCTGGTGCAGACGCCAAGGTGGGCAGTCCCTGGAACCCTCCTCTGGAAGCCCCCCAACAAGCCCACTGCCCTGGGAACCCACCCCTGGGAACTGCCACAATTGGGCCAGACTGAGCTGAGCTATCCGCCAGGGGGAGAGAAGTGCACAGAGGAACAGGCAGAAAGGGGCACTAGGGCAGAGCTGGGCCCAGGGTGGTCCCGTGCTTGCACACGGAGCACAGGGCCCGAGACATGGAGCTGGGACCATGCTTCAGGGGCCCAGGGTGGGAAGTGAAAGCGGCATCTCACAGCAGCAAGTACAACATGCCCACATTGTTCGCCAGCCCCATGGAGCAGATCACCATGTAAACAACTGGCATGACCACTGCCAGGAGCCCCAGACTCGATACGTTGGAGCAGCCCAGTGCCTGGCCCAGGACAATGCACTGGACCGGAAGCCCTTGCCGAAGACTGCTAGGAGGTACAGCTGGGGCTGCACGCTTACGAAGTCGGTGGGAGACAGGGAAAAGCGGGAGCCCCACCCCTTCCGAGTTGGTGGGGTGGGAGCCCCCTGGGTGGGAACTCCCTGGGTGCAGCCGCTGCTGCCCTGCTGCAGCTTCGGACCCAGGCATCTCTAAACTCTTGGGCCTAGGAAGGCCCCTGCCCCTCGCAGGCTCAGAATTGTCTACTCTCGCTACCTGGCTTCTCCCCTGTCGGTGCCTACTCCAATTTCAGAGCAAAGTTGGGGCCCAGCCCAGGAGCTGTCACAGTCCAGCTGGTTGTGCACATGCTCAGGGCAGTGCTGACACGCCAACCCCCTTGCCACTTTGGCCCCCTCCAGACTTTGGGCACTGACAAGCATGGGAAGGAGGCTGAGGGGTATGCTGAGGACAGCCTAGTGCTGGCCTGCAGGCACTCCTTAGCATGAATAGCCTGGGCACCATGAACAGCAGCAGGAGGCAGACAGGCTCCTGGGCAGAAGGAAGCTGGTCCACAGTGAAGACCCACCTT
Organism: Macaca nemestrina; assembly: GCF_043159975.1. Taxonomy (NCBI): domain Eukaryota; kingdom Metazoa; phylum Chordata; class Mammalia; order Primates; family Cercopithecidae; genus Macaca; species Macaca nemestrina. Next base: position 187,681,204 of record NC_092125.1, read on the forward strand.
CAAGCCAGGGAAAGCCTGAAGCCTGGGGACTGGGTCGCCAGTCCTAGAAACTGCAAGGGCAACTTGTGGTGCTTTTCCCTGGGCCCACCCATGGCTGCCCACGGACCAACCAGCATGCACTTCCTCCCCTATGAGGCCCATAAAAACCCCTAGACTCAGCCAGACCTGGGAGGAGGGATCACAGGGAGATAAACGGACCACTTGCCTGCAGAAAGGAACCACCCATTCCAGGACCTCCTCTCTGCTGAGAGCTGAACACTCAATGGGAGGACCAGCCTACAGATAGGAGCTACCCACTGTGGGTCCCCTCTAAGCTATTATATCACTCAACAAAGTTCCCCTTTGTCTTGCTCATCCTATACTTGTCTGTGTACCTCATTCCTTTTGGATGCAGGACAAGAACTCGGGACCCGCCGAATGGCAGGGCCAAAACAGCTGTAATACAAATAGAGCTGAAATAAGCCCCTTGCTTACCACATTGTGGGTGACAAGGAGAGAAGACAGAAGGGGAAAACTTGAGAGAAGGAGAGAAGAGCTGCGGCCCTTCAGAGAGACTAGACCTGAGAGCTCCCCAAGCCTGAGCTGTGACTCCCACTTTGGGGCCTGATGGCTCCCAGAGTCTCCAAGCTTCTGGGTACCACTGCATTCCCTTGTGGAAGCTGCTTGTGGTGCGCCTGGTCCTGATGCAGCCTCACAGTGAGCTAGCACCCATGCTAGCCCCTGGAGTTGGCCGCCCTGCTGCAGCAGTTGGCATGCCTGACTGTGTGCAGTGGCCGGACCCTATGCTCGCTTGCTCACACACCCCTCACCACTCTGCTCCAGTCTCTTTGGAGGTATGGGATCCAGGCTGGTAGCTTGAGCCAAGTGTAGCCTGCCAGGCCAAGTGGGCCCAGCAGGCCCGAGCAAAGCTCACGCAAAGGCGCCACTGGTCACAGAGGTTTCTAGCTAGTAAAGCAACACCTCCCAGGATCCTGTAACAACAGCCGAGGGGTTAAGACCACAGACATTGGAGTAAGATACTGTGGGGTTGAATGGTAGTTTCTACTGCTTATTAATAACTTCCTTAACTTCTCTGTACTACAGTGTCTTCATCTATAAAACAGATTTACTCAGATTATCCACCTCATCGAAAAAAAATGAACATGTGTCACCCACCTCATCAGAGTATTTTGAGAATCAAATTTAACAAATGTAAGTCATTTTAAAAATGTTAAGATATAGTAAATGCTCAGCAAATGTTACCTATTCTTACTCTTTTGATATTTCATTTTCCAACTTTTCTTGACTAAGGAAGATAGAATAATTTTTTAAAGAATCTGCTTCTATTGGGCTTATGCAACATGTGAATCAGTCAACCAATAATCTTATAAAGCAATAATCACAACTGATGATAGAAGCATAAGCTCAAAATATTAGCAAGACTAGACTTCTGCTTCTCATCATTATGGGGAATCAGAGATCAGATTTACCCGTGCACCTTAAAAACAAAAAAAATTAGATGAAATATATGAAACAATAGTTTGTAGACACTGGACCAAAGGGAAACATGCAAAGTAAGCCCTAGCTTACGACCTGAAGAACACGTCTAGGAAGCAGCAAAGGGGGTACTCAAAAAGAGTCCAGCAGTCTCCCTGAGTTGAGAAGACAGAGTTGAGAACTTGGGGAGGCTAAGATGGCTAGAATTTTCAAGGCAGGGTACCAGAGTAGACAGAGATATACAGAGGGGAACTCTGGAGATCTGCAGGGGCTTCCTCTGAGTTTTTAGCTGAATATCTATCAGCATATGTGGGTAAGGAAACGATCCAAGAAAATGAGTAGGTACCCTCTTCAGAGCTCACAAAGGACGCAGAATTGTTCATGTTCCCATCAGCCTGAGTGGAAAAAACTCACAATACATGGGCATCAAATAGAGTACTCAAAGTATTGCCCTAGTAGTAAGAAAAAATTAGCCTCATGTGCTGCCCTGGTCTCACCAAACAAAGCCTAAAAGTAATCCTTCAAAGGATCAAACAATTTCTAAATAACTGCATCCCAGAGTCTCAAGAATGTTTAAAGGAATATAAAAATATCCAGCAAACAAGCTAAAATAATCTTCTCATATCAATGAACTGGCACTTTGCATGGCATGGATACAAAAGAAAAATGGAATGAAGCACTAATACAGTGACCAAACATGTGAGCAAGTCTACGGAAAAACAAAAACAAAAACCATGAAATTTAACAAGTTTCCATGAAATTTAACAAGCTCCAAGCTGTAAGACCGGTATTGCTCCAGGTTGTGTGTTCTGAGACCACAGTCATCAAGAGATATTCAAAACCATGTGCCAAGACTGGGTACGTCTTGGGGGCTACCCAACTTAAAATTTTCTCAGCCTCGCCGGGCGCGGTGGCTCAAGCCTGTAATCCCAGCACTTTGGGAGGCCGAGGCGGGCGGATCACGAGGTCAGGAGATCGAGACTATCCTGGCTAACATGGTGAAACCCCGTCTTTACTAAAAATACAAAAAACTAGCCGGGCGTGGTGGCGGGCGCCTGCAGTCTCAGCTACTTGGGAGGCTGAGGCAGGAGAATGGCGTGAACCCGGGAGGCGGAGCTTGCAGTGAGCCGAGATCATGCCACTGCACTCCAGCCTGGGAGACACAGCGAGACTCCGTCTCAAAAAAAAAAAAAAAAAAAAAAAAAAAAATTTTCTCAGCCTCATACGCCAAGCGCTAGTACGTCTAGAAGAGGTGCCTTCTGAGAGAAGTTAGCCTCTAACATTGTCCTATGGCAGTCTATCACTGTTCCAAACTGCCTGTGGAATTTAAGCTCCTGCATCAAATAATGTCACTTAAGTCTGCGTGATACATCGTGCTTCACTTAAACTTTTAGTTTTTCAGGTTACTATTCTCTAACAAGAAGCTTAACAAATACCTACTGATCAATCACACTTTCCTTTTTTAACATTTTTTTTTTCAATTGGCTTCTAAGATACTTCTCCTGGTCCTTGCTCCTGAATGAATAGCTAATTCATTTTAGTCTAATTCCTCACTATCGCCCCAACCTCTAAAACTTGCCCCAGAGCTCAATCCTTGGATATCTCTTCCTCCTCTATCAATTCCACCTTTAAAATACATCCCCAAATCTGACCACTTCTTATCATCTCAATCACCATGGGTTCAAATAACCATTGTCTCTTACCTGGTGGCCTTCTAACTATAACCAGAGTAGGTTTTTTTGTTTGCTTTTTTGTTTGTTTTTGGTTTTTTGACAAGGTCTTGCTCCAAGGCTGGAGTGCAGTGGTGTGATCTCAGCTCACTGCAACCTGCACCTCCCAGGCTCAAGACATCCTCCCACCTCAGCCGCCCGAGTAGCGGGGACTACAGGCATGCATCACCATGCCCAGCTAATTTTTGCATTTCCTGTAGAGACGGGGTTTCATCATGTTGCCCAGGCTGGCCTTGAACTCGTGAGTGGTCTTGAACTCAAGCAATCCGCCTGCCTTGGCCTTCCAAACTGCTGGGATTACAGGTGTAAGCCACTGCACCCAGCCCAGAGTGATCTTTTGATCTACGTCAGATCATGACATTCTTATTTAAACCTTCCAGTGGCTACTCATCTTACCCAGCATAAAAACAAAAGTCCTGGTGGCTTCCACCTGTAATCCCAGCGCTTTGGGAGGCCGAGGTGGGTGGATCACTTGAGGTCAGGAGTTTGAGACCAGCCTGGTCAACGTGGTGAAACCTGTCTCTACTAAAAATACAAACATTAGCTGGGCGTGGGGGCAGCCACCTGTAATCCCAGCTACTCCAGAGGCTGAGGCAGAAGAATCACTTAAATCTGGGAGGTAGAGTTTGCAGTGAACCGAGATCGTGCCATTGCACTCCAGCCTGGGCAACAAGAGCGAAACTCCATCTTAAAAAGCCTCAAAATTGTTTAATCTGGCTGCCCACTATACTTCAGGCCTCACTTCCCAACACTCACCACCCAACTTATTCTGTACCAGCATCACTGGACTCTGTTGCACAAAGAATACATGGAGCAAGCTCCTAGATTAGGCCCCTGGCACTTCATGTTGCCTCTGTCTGGAACACTTTTCTTCCAGATACCTCCATTCAGGCTCCATGACTTCCTTCAGGTCTTTTCTCATATGTCAACTTATCACTGAGGACCTCCCTGACCACCTTACATAAAATGTCAAGCCCTGGCCTCTACATTCTCTTATCCTACTTTATTTTTCTCAGAAGCACCATGTCTATCCATTATGTTATATATTTACTCATTAACTTGTCTTTCTCCACTAGAATCTAAGCTCCCTGAGGACAGGGATTTTATTGCTTTATGTTCACTGCTTTATTTCCCATGCCTAAAACAGTGTCCTAGCAGATAGCACATAATCAAATAATGTTGAATATAAGAAAAGGAACGCAGAAAAAAAGGGGAGAAGGTCTATTTTCCTCAACCTGAACAAACCATTTAACTTGTGGACACAAATTTTCCCGTCGTGTAAAATGTGAGGTTTGAACTTTTGAACCTCCAAAGAGTTCTAGCACTCTGCCACGCCATTATGGGGTGGTCACAGGTCATAGTTCACAAGGTTGTCCAATGGTCAGGATGGGCACACAATTTATAACAGCCTCAAAAATCCAAGTACTGATAACCTACCCTCCTTTCTCCTGAGATTTTCAATACAACAGAAATCTGTGATATTTATTTCACTCTTCTCTGTGACAGAACCAAGACTCTTACTCCATTTCTCCCCATTAAGGAGTAAGGTATGGGTTTTACCATTTGGCCAGAAGCAATTGCCAAGGCCCAGATTCACAACAAGTTTCCTTACCTCCACGGCAGTGGGCGGCTGGAACAAGGAGTGCCAGGACTGCTGTGGGCTCGTGGGTTCAGGAAAAAGGCAAGAGGAGAAGTAGCCAAAGCACAATCAGCACTAAATGGGACTTTAGTGAGGAAGAGGGATGGAGCAGATGTGGGTGAAAACATGTGCTGGTTTACTTCAGCTCCTCGGCAAAGGGTAGAGATTCTGACAAGGTACCACAACAGGAAAAAAACAAGGTCAGTGATTAACTTTTCAACCAAAAAGAAACATATTCAAAGTGGCTTGGTTTAGGCAAAAAGTTCAAGAAAAGTAAGTGGTCAAAAATCATTCTCCAATATCATACTTTAGTACCAATGTTGGTACAGGATGACAACAGAGACAAAAACTTAATCCATAAAATTAAAATACAACATTTAAGATTTGGCTACTCAACATATTTGTTATTTATTTATTTTTATTTTTATTTTTTGAGACGGAATTTTGCTCTTGTTGCCCAGGCTGGAGTGCAATGGCACAATCTTGGCTCACTGCAACCTCCACCTCCTGGGTTCAAGTGATTCTCCTGCCTCAGCCTCCCAAGTAGCTGGGATTACAGACATGCACCACCACACCCAGCTGATTTTGTATTTTTAATACAAACAGAGTTTCATCATGTTGGTCAGTCTGGTCTCAAACTCCTGACCTCGAGTGATCCACCCACCTAAGCCTCCCAAAAGTGCTGGGATTACAGATGTAAGCCACCGCGCCCAGCCAATTTAGAATTGGTTTCTGGGCAAACCAAACATTGCAAATTTACTACAACTCATCAATTAGCAGGCAACAGTTAATATTTAATGTTCAATGACTAAAACTTCCTAGAAAAATGTGTATGTCCCTAAGAGCAAAACATTCTGAATAGTTTATAAATTATTGATTATATCTACAATAATACTAATTTGTTTAGCTAACTTTTCTCTAATGAATGTATCAGATAATGTCAGTTAACTATGTATTTTGCTTCCACTTAAATTTTAGATTCCCAGGTTATTTTTTCCCATAAAAACAATCTAGCCATTTTGACATGTTAAGTCCCATTGAAGATTATTAAATAAGATCATTAGATTGAAAACAGGTGATAAATACAGATTTCTAATTTGCTACCATTAGTAGAAATTACACATGATAAAAATAACAAAAATAATATTCATAATATTTAATTTGCTACCTTAGTGGCATGGCTTTCTATAAACACACCATATTTAATTTCCAAGGTAAAAAAATTACTTAAGTATCACATAAGTACCTGATCTACTTCAAAATGATAACATTATTAGTTTCTTGTACTGTTATTTCTGACTGTTTATAATATGGATACAGTGACATTCAAAGGAAATCTTCACTTTCCTAGTCGTTATCACTCTAGTGGTCTTCAATTTACTTCTCAGGTGGATACACAATATGGGGTCATAACAGGATAGAATATAGGAGGGCAAACAGCTATTTAAAATTACAGTTATGCCCATATTTCTACAAACTCAACATTTTTTTTAAAGTTAAAAGAAGTAAAAATGTTAATTTTAAGTTAATTTCTCCTTAAAAAGAATTTTCACTCTTCCAAAAAACTATTTCAAAGTTAAGCTCCTTCATATATAAGTTAGAACCAATTAGAACATTAGACAGTACTTACTTGTTAACCTGAATAATATGCTTATACAAAATTTTGAAGCCTTAAGTCTTATCACATAAAATGAAGTTTAGCCATTTTGTTCAATATGTAATTGAAATTATAAAAATCTATGAAAGCCAAATTTCATTCTTTTTTTTTGAGACAGAGTCTCACTCTGTTGCCCAGGCGGGAGTACAGTGGCGTGATCTCGGCTCAGTGCAAGCTCCTCCTCCCGGGTTCATGTCATTCTCCTGCCTCAGCCTCCCGAGTAGCTGGGACTACAGGCGCCCGCCACCACGCCCAGCTAATTTTTTGTATTTTTAGTACAGACAGGGTTTCACCATGTTAGCCAGGATGGTCTCGATCTCCTGACCTCGTGATCCGCCCGTCTCGGCCTCCCAAAGTGCTGGGATTACAAGCATGATCCACCACGCCAGGCCGGCAAATTTTATTTTCTTTTTGCCCCTAATTACTACCCTGCAAACTGGTTATACAATGTGTCTAGAGTCTAAAAAAGATTGTTTGAAAAAGGAAAAGGTGATATACAAACTACTTATTGGCTCCTCAGGGGGTATTTTTCTAACTCAAAGTCAATAAAACAGATTCAATGATTACCAACAGCAGTGTACCAACATTTGAAAAGCATGATTTGCCAGGTATGGTAATCTCAGCACTTTTAAGAGGCTGAGGCAAGAGGATCACTTGAGCTCAGGAGTTCTAGACTAGCCTGAGCAACATAGAGAGACCTTATTTCTATAAAAAAAATTTAAAAATTAGCCAGGCTTGGTGGTGCATGCCTGTAGTCCCAGCTGCTGAGGTGGAAGGATCCCTTGGGCCCAGGAGGTCAAGGTTTAGTGAGCTGTGACAGCACCACTGCACTCCTGCCAGGGCCATAAAGTAAGACACTCTCAAAAGCAAAAACAGAACCATGATTTTTGACCATTTAAGTTTTCTTAAACTACAAACTCCATTTAAAAAATTTTAATTTTGTTAACAAGTGACCTTTACTTTAAATAACACATTAGTTGATGAAGTCTGTTTTTAAATGGTCTTTTACTTTTGTGTCACTATGGGAATAAAAGGTTTTTTTTTTTTTGAAGTGTGTCAATACTCCAACTATACACTTCAGACACATCCTGTTTCTCAAGGTCTAATAGAATCATTAATTGAATCAATAAGCATCCATGGACACTGAAGGGCAACATCACAAAAGAAGCCCACTAAAGAAGCCTGTCTGTCTTGGGGCAAGCAGTTTGACTCAGGAAGAAAATCTGAAGTACACTCCCTTCACCCGATGAGTTAAACAAAGGCAGTTCAAGATAGATAATTGAGGTGAAATGGATTCTAGGTCTCTTCTTTCACTGGTTCTCTAATTTACTGATGAATTCACTTGGCACTTCTTCATTAAATAAGCCTGAGGTGCTCTTGGAAAAGTCACCCTGAAGAGGAAGCCTTCTTCCACTCCCAGCTTTGATATTCTCACCTAATAAAGTTTATTTCTATATTGGCCAATATAGAAATAAAATTCAGGTCACACCCTAAAGGACCCATGCTTGAATCTGCAAGGGCAGATCTGAGGTCCTGAGCTGACAGGCCATGGGCAGAAATACCCTCTCTAGTCAAAGGAGGAGGTACTTTTTGTTTCCATTGGTTTCTCACATTCATGGGGCTTGTATTTGCAGCTTCGACACTAACTTTAAATAAACATTTGCTTTCAAGCCAAGAAAATAATTGTCTTCATTTTTTTACTCAGTTCCCCAAGTATTCAGGAACCCCTAAAATGACATCTAACTCAGTTTCTGGAATTGGAAACCTCATATGCCCCTGCCAAGGACCACTGTTTTGACCTTGAATTAATCAAGCCAGCTCAGCCCTCTTCCTGACAGGCATCTCCAAAACAGTCTTCATCCAAATAAACGAAGCTGTGTTAGTTGGCATTAGTTTTTTTCCCTGACATCTGCCAGTTTCCATAGAGACCCCAGCCTCCTTACTGAATCCGCAGACATGGTGCTCCCAGTCTCTCTCGCCTCCGTTTCATCATTCTCCTGGCTACTCAAGTTTTGCCCTCACACTGGAGTCTTGGTAGGAAGTTCTCTCACACAAGGGGTATGCAGTTCTGTCAGCCAAAGGAAATTATAAAAGCTTCCCAAACTTACGGCAAAAATTAAAGTACTTTTCTCCAAAAACATGATCTTCAGAACACCCCTCCCCTCCCCTCACAAAAGACCTAAGAGCCCAGGAGGCAGCGGTGGGACAGTGGCAAGTTCCAGATCCCAAATGAATCAGCTGTCCTCTGATCTGCCTGACATCATTCACACTCAGCCAGCAACAAATCAGAGCTACAGAAAGCACCTTGTTCCTGCGTCAGTGACAAGCACCCTCCCCCACAAATCAGTTGCAACCTCCAACCCTGAGGCCTGGCAGCAGTCAAGACTCTGGCAGAAATTATACATAGCAACTTGAAAACTCACACTGTGTCAGAAATACTATTAACCCAGAAGGCATGGGCCAAGCTAAACAGCTGTTGCAGTGGGCAAGGGACTGGAAGAAAGATCAAGGATCTCAAACTGGTAAAATAATGAGCTAAGACTATGTGGGTGTTTCTGCAACATTATTCATTCTCAAACCCAAGCCTGAAGGAAGACTACAGGGCTTTAATGTTTGGGCTCAAAGCAGTCATTATTCAAATGCTGAATCTGACCGATTTAACTAAACTGTATTCCTTCAGACAAAGTTCAGTGCCATTTTTTATTCAATTTCTATTACTCTCTAATCATTTGAATATACTTGTGGTAAGAAAAGCCATAAGGAAAGTTAATAAGCCCAGAAACTAACTTAATTTCATCCATTAATATTTAAGGTAAGTTGCAGAAGACCTCTATTGAAGGCTAAGCTAAGCATATTTCTGTATGCTTTGGTTTCCCCACCTGTAAAATGAAGATCATTAAGGTACCTAATATATAGGCTCCGGTGAGGATTAATATACGTAAACAGCAAAGTGCCTAGCACAGAGAAAGCACTATAGAAGTGTTAGCTATTACTGTAATTCTTGCCCTCTTGGAGCAATCTCCCAGTCTAAAGGAAGAGATCAGTCTCAACAAATAGGAAGTCATCTGAGAAAAAGAACCTAGACTCAAGAAAACCAAGTGATCAAGTAAACTGTGGAGCTAAACCCTGGCAGCTAAGAGAGCCAAAGAGAAGCAAGTCTTGTCCCCAGCTTCAGAGGCTCTGCCAACTCTGATGGGCTTCTCTCATTCACCTAGATGACAAAGTGTGTCAAACTGTTTTTTTCTAGGGTAATGTTCAAAGGACTAATTCATAGGCAAACCAGTGCTTTTTCAAATGCGGGTCAGGCCTCTTTAGTAAGACATTATATCAATTTAGGAAGTCAGGATCAACATTTTCCAAAAAGGGAAACTACGTGCACACAAAAAGTACATATACAAATGAAATAGAATAGAAAAGAAAATATCAGAGTCCTTCGCATACCGTAGGGTAAGCACTATTGTGAAATGTGTGTTTATGACATCCATTACTGAAATACATACAAATATACAAATGCAAACATATGTGATGGGTCATAATGTAAACTCTATTTGTTATTGAGGTCAAGTCTAAAAAGTCTGAAAGCCACTGTTCTAATTACCCAAGCAAACTCACCCACCTAGTAGCTACAGGCCCTCACTTTTCCTCTCCATGTATTAGTCCAATTATTCAGCCCTCTCAGCACCCTCTTTTTTCAGAATCCCCAGTTCAGTAGCAGGTCCTAAAGATAACTAGAACACCTCAGAAATCTAGCAGCTCTCAACAAGTACCGGCTCCCACTTTGGAAAGCCTTATGATAATATCAGGGTCAGTTGCCAAAAGCCCCAACCTTGATCTATCCTCCCGTCCCCAGCTAAGGCTTGCAGTTATGGCTGAACCCTACGTTTCTACTCAATATTCTGCAATTCTCTAATACCCAAGACCAGGCTACATGATAATAATAATAATAATAATAATAACAATAATAATAATGACATAACAGCAACCAACATTAAGTGCTTAACTATTTATTAGGTTCTATTCTAAGCATTTTACACATTAATACTCATGTAGTATTCATCATAGCCATATGATATATGTACTATTATTCCATTATTATTATTTTTTAAATTAGTATTATTTTTTAAAGACAGAGAGGTTAAGATCATACCAGTGGTAAGTAGGAAAGTAGCATTTCCTCAATATGTTGGTGCCTGGTTACCTACATATGAATTATACTAGCCAGAAATGTTCCTGTCTTCAGCCATGTTGGTAAACTGAAGCAGTCTAACTCTAGTTTCCAATGCTATAAATCACTGTGCTTTACCTTTCAGTAGAAAATTCTGACAACAGTAGCAAATGGATTTCTTTCTAGCCTGCTCTGAAGAGCAGTACTATTGCAGAGTAGTATTCCTTGGGTGGAGGAGAGACAGCATGGAGCTCCTTAAATAATGCTAAAGTGAGAAAATATTTGTTTGACTTTTAGAAAATGAAAGCCATATTTTACATCCTTTATTTGACCAAAGAAGATATTACTTTTACCTCCAGGTAACACATCCCCACACAGAGGACTTTCTTTAGTGGCATTAGAATCCATTTGTACCAATATTCCTGTGGCTTTGCCAGGACTAGGAAGGCCTAACATTTCCCTGGGACTGGTGACAGGGCTCAACAATTTGCAGTATGGCAAAAGAAACATCTGCCTTCTCTTATTTATTCATACATTTATTTATTAACTGTAGAGCCAGGGAAGAAAGGCCTCTGCTATGGGCTTCTTACTTTAGAGATCCTGCAAAATAACACAAACACAAAAAACAAATTCATTAAAGAAATGGGGTTTCCTCTGTCACAAGATTCTGCACTGGCAAAGCGGAACCCTAAAAATCCATTCTTGTAAATTGTACAGTTCAGACCACAGGAAAACTTCTGTCCACATATTTCTTCCCATGTCCTTTAAAAAAGAGGCAACTATGTCAGAATGCCATTTATGGGTTGTGAAACCGCAAACTTCAAGAGAACTCTGCCTGAGATTATGGAATATCTGAGCAGCACAGGGTGTCAGAAATAAAAGACAAGACAAATTAACTGTTATATCCTTCCTATCAAATAACATGAATATCATAGATACCTTTCCTAAGAAGGTATTGTCTCCTAACAGAGTCAAACATCCATTTATTTGATTTCTTCCTGTTCCAATTCACAGTTCTGAAGGTACTCACAAGTTAGCTCATCATTCCTAGCAGTATCATACAGCAACTGAGGAACATTTTGCAGAATTAAGGAATTCATATTACTAGTAAATGTATTTATATGCAGGTCTAGAAATGACACATATAAGGCAAGGAACCAATTTATTACACTGATTAATGGTTGAACAATTAATGTCAGAATTACAATTTATTTTTATAAAAATATGTACTTACAAAAAATTTTAATTCAGCTTATTTAATTTTGAATATTTAAAAGAGAAACAACTTAAAATAATAAAAAATTTCCATTTTTTACACTTTATATTTTTGATGAGAATATATTCAAACTTTGTACTCTGCGAATATAATGATGTCTTATTTTTAAATCCTACGGATCACTGAAAATGAGTACAAGTTGTGATCCCAACATACACAGAAAAATAAGAAAGTGGAGCTTAGAGGAGGAAAAAAAGAAAATCTACAAATAAGCTAGTCTGCTTAAATTTGGGGGAAAAAACTGCACACAAAAAGTACGTACACAATTACTACCACTGAAGACTGAAAACAGAAAATAAACCAGAGTATTCAAAAAAGCCAAGTAGCCAGGCACGGTGGCTCATGCCTGTAATCCCAGCACTTTGGGAGGCTGAGGCAGGCAGATCTCTTGAGCCCAGGAATTCGAGACCAGCCTGGCTAACATGGTGAAACCCTGTCTCTACTAAAAATACAAAAATTAGCAGGGCATTGTGGTGTGCACCTGTAATCCCAGCTACTTGGGAGGCTGAGGCAGGAGAATTGCTTGAACCCAGGAGGCAGAGGTTGCAGGGAGCCGAGATGGTACCACTGCACTCCAGCCTGGGCAACAGAGTAAGACTGTCTTCAAAAAAGAAAAGAAAGGGCTGGGTGGGGTAGCTCATGCCTGTAATCCCAGCACTCTGGGAGGCCAAGGTGGGCAGATCACGCGGTCAAGAGATCGAGACCATCCTGGCCAACATGGTGAACCCCCATCTCTATTAAAAATACAAAAATTAGCTGGGTGTAGTGGCACACGCCTGTAGTCCTAGCTACTTGGCAGGCTGAGGTAGAAGAATCGCTTGAACCCAGGAGGGGGAGGATGCAGTGAATTGATGATTGCGCCACTGCACTCCAGCCTGGTGACAGACGCTATCTCCAAAAAGAAGGAAAAAAAAAAAAAAAAAAGACAAATAAATAGCAATATAGAATGATGATGTGATTGTTCTTAAGAGAGTAATATTATCTATACAATATTTAGCCAGATTCCCCTCTCCCCCGATGGTTTAAAAAGCCACAGAAAACAATGGAAAACTTACAGGTTTAACATAAATGATTCTGAAAAGTAATGCTAAAACGGCTGCACATATAAGATAGATTTTTAAAATGATAAAACGAACAGGCACTGGCTATGATAAAGCCTTAAATGAAACTATTTATTTAACTGGTAACAAAGTGAGAAAAAGATACCTAACTTTTTTTAAGTAAATATTATTCATTTCTATAGATTATAACAGGGACAAAAGTCATGTTAAACAACAAACTTTATATACTGTCGAGTTACCTAAATAAGAAAACGAGAAAGTAGAAATAAATGAGAATTTCGTAGCTTTACATATGATGTAAAAAGTACAGACTTCATCGTCAGTGAGAATTAAGGAAAAAAACTTTCGATTTTAGGCAGGGACCTAAAGACTGGCAAACTTCTACCTGTAACTATGACATTACTGAAACAGAACTAGCCATTCTACTACAAATCACTTAAGAACAGACAAAATATACGATGTAATAGTTTTCAGGCACCAGGAAACATGTAATGTAAGAATGAAAACCCAGAAAGAAGGGAAACTCAAAAGTCAGGCTGCTCCCTCCTCAGTTGCCTAGCAGCAATTTTCTTACAATGGCACAGACAGCTAGTGTTCAAGCAGAGCACAGTAGTTCCACTAAGCTGAGGCAGCACGGGGTAGAGTTCAGGGAAGCTTGAGCAGACACTGCACATTCATCAAGAAAGACCACATGCTAGGCCACAAAAAAAAGTCTCAAGAAATTTCAGACTATTGAAATTCCATAAATTATGCTGCCTAACCACAACAGAATTAAATTAGAAATCAACTACAATAAGACATAAAATCCTCCAATATTTGGAAATGAAACCACATATTTCTAAATAGTCTATTGGTCAAAGATGAAATGACAAAGAAAATTAGAAAATATTTTGAATTACACTATAATAAAGACATACACACCAAATTATAGAATACAGTTAAATAAGTGCTTAGAGGCACATATATTGCTTTAAATGCTCATATCCAAAAAGGAAGACCTGAAATCACTAATCCATACCTCTGCATTAAAAACGTTAAAAAGTCCAGGGAGGGATAGCATTAGGAGAAATACCTAATGTAGATTATGGGTTGATGGGTGCAGCAAATCATCATGGCATGTGTACACCTATGTAACAAACCTGCATGTTCTGCACATGTATCCCAGAACTTAAAGTATAATAAAAAACAATTTAAAAAAAACTTAAAACAGTAAATTAAATTCAAAATATAATAAAGAAAGCAGAAATTAGTAACAGAAAATAGAAAAAAAAAGAAACCAAAAATTGGTTCTTTGAAAATATTAATAAAACCCTAGTAACAGACATTAAGAAGGAAAGAAAACATAAGTCATCAATATCAGGAATAAAAGATGAGTTATCACAACCAATCTAAAGACAGTAAAAGAATAATAAGAGAATAGCAGAACAATTTATGCCAATAAATTCTATAACCTATTTAAAATAGACAAAAAGTTCAAAAAAAACTTACCAAAACTGACTTTAATATAGATGTGCATTATGCTAAGTGATATAAGCCAGACACAAATGAACAATACTATATAATTCCATTGATATGAAGCGTTTAGAAGAGGCAAATGCATAGAGAAAGAAAGTAGAACAGAGACTGCCAAGGCCTGGGAGAAGGGAAGAAGGATGTTATTGCTTAATGGGCACAGAGTTTCTACCTGGGACCATGGAAAAGTTTTAGAAATAGATGGTGACAACAGTTGCATGACACTGTGAGTATACTTGATGTCATTACATTGTATACTTAAAAATGGTTAAAAGGGTGGAGGCTGAGGCACGAAAATTGCTTGAACTCGGGAAGCAGAGGCTGCAGTAAGCCGAGATCGTGCCACTGCACTCCAGCCTGGGTGATGACAGCAAGACTCTGTCTCAAAAAAAAAAAAAAAAAAAAAGTTAAAATGGCAAATTCTGTTATACGTACCTTGCCACAATTTTTAAGACTTTAAAGAAATTAATTCAAAAGAAGTTAAGATTCAAACAGAAAGGCTAAAATTACAAACTTCTAGAAGAAAACATTGGAGAAAATCTTCATGATCTTGGGATGGGCACAGATTTCTTAGACAGAATATGAGTGAGTACTAACTAAAAAAACTCACAAAGTAAAGAACATCAAAATTAAGACCTTCTGCTCTTTGAAAGACATCCTTCCAAAAAGGAAAAGGCAAGCTGGAGAAAAATAAGTCACAATATATACAGTCATGCATCGCTTAACAACAGATACCTTCTGGGAAATGCATTGTTAGGTGATTTCATCATTATGTGAACATCATGGAGTATACTTATATGAACTTAGATGGTACAGCCTACCACACACATAGGCTATACAGTATTGTACAGCCTATAGATTGCTTCCAGGCTGCAAACCTGTATAGCATGTTACTGCATTGAATACTGTAAGCAACTGTAACACAATGGTAAGCATTTGTGCATTTAAACATAAAAAAGGTACAGTAAAAATACATGTAAAAGATAGAAATGGTACACTTGTATAGGCCACTTACCATGAGTGGGGTTTGCATGACTAGAACTTGCTCTGGGTAAGTAAGTGGTGAGTAAATGTAAAGGTCTAGGACATTACTGTCTACTACTGTAGACTTTATAGAAACGTTGTACACTTAGGCTACACTATTTAACACTGCACAATAACATTATATAAACATATAATAAGTATATAATTATATAATACAATTATATTATAATTATATTATTAAAAATTATATAACTATATTTATATAATTATATATTATATAATGATAATATCATATAAAATAACGTATAATCATATAATTATATAATAACAATAATATATATAACATTATATAACAATAACATCAAGCATTGTACACTTAGGCTACATTATTTGTTTTCTTTAACAATAAATTAATCTTAGCTTACTGTAACATTTTTACCTTAAACTCTTTAATTTTTAACTTTACTCTTAAAAAAATATTGTACTGCTGTACAAAAATATTTTTGTCCTCTGTATCTGTAGTCTATAAGCTGTTTTTTATTTTTAAATTTTAAATTTATTATTTTTTAAACGTTGTTGTCCAAAATAAAGACGCAAACACACACTTTAGCCTAGGTGTACACAGGGTCAGGATCATCAAGATGTCACTAGGTGACAGGAATTTTTCAGCTCCTTTATAATGTTATGGGACCACCAGTGTCTATGCAGTCTGTTGTTGATCAAAACATTGCAGAGTATTGCATGACTATATATATCTGACGATATGTCTGCATCTGAAATATATAAACAACTTGTACAACTCAATAATTTTTTTATTCATTTTTTCAAAATAAGCAAAATATCTGAACACATTTCACAAAAGATTCACGAATGGCAAATAAGGACATGAAAAACATATTCAACATCATTATTCATCTGGGAAATGTAAGTCAAAACCACAATGATATACCAGTGTACACTCAATAAAATGGCTCTGACCGTAACAAGTTTTGATGTGGAAATGGGCCAACTGGAACCCTCGACATCCCTAGTAGGAAAGTACAACAGTATAAACATTTTGGAAAATTATGTGGCAATTTTTTACAAACTTAAACATACACTTACCAGTTACCATTTGATGGGGGTTGGGGTAGTATCTGAAATCTAAGTTTGGCTCTTTTTTTTTTTTTTTTGAGACAGGGTCGTGCTCTGTCGCCCAGGCTGGAGTGCAGTGGCGCAATCTCGGCTCACTGCTTGCAAGCTCTGCCTCCCAGGTTCATGCCATTCTCCTGCCTCAGCCTCCCAAGTAGCTGGGACTATAGGCGCCAGCCACCACACCCAGCTAATTTTTTGTATTTTTAGGAGAGACGGGGTTTCACCCTATTCAGGATGCTCTCGATCTCCTGACCTCATGATCCGCCCTCCTCGGTCTCCCAAAGTGCTGGGATTACAGGCATGAGCCACCACGCCAGGCCAGCTCTTTCATTTTTTTAAAAGATTAAACATGCCTGTAATCTCAGCCTTTGGGAGACCAAGGCGGGCAGATCATTTGAGGTCAGGAGTTCGAGATCAGCCTGACAAACACGGTGAAACCCAGTTTCTACTAAAAATACAAAAAAATTAGCCAGGTATGGCGGTGCATGCCTGTAGTCCCAGCTACTCGGGATACTGAGGCAAGGGAATCACCTGAACACTTGAACGTGGGAGGCGGAGCTTGCAGTGAGCCGAGATGGCGCCACTGCATTCCGGCCTGGGCAACAGAGCAAGACTATGCCTCAAAAAAATAAAAAAGAAAAGAAAAAAAAAAAGATTAAACATATTTTAGTCAAAAGAGTTTTCATGTACCAGATACTACAACAAAAGTAAATTTGTGACGAGGTGTGTTGGCTCACGCCTACAATCCCAGCACTTTGGGAGGCCGAGACAGGAGGATCACTTGAGCTCAGGAGTTTGAGACCAAGATAAGCAACATAGGGAGATCCCATATTTATAAAAAAGTTTTTAAAAAATTAGCCAGGCATGATGGCATGTCCCTGTGGTCCCAGCTACTCGAGAGTCTGAGGTGGGGGAATCACCTGAACCCGAGAGGTTGAGGTTGCAGTGAGCCATGATCATACCACTACACTCCAGCCTGGGTAACAGAGCAAGGCCTCTTTCTCAAAAAAAAGTCACACTGCAATAAAATACACAAAAACTAAAAGCAAGAAAATGACAGTCTGGGTTGGGCACAGTGGCTCATGCCTGTAACCTAGCACTCTGGGAGGCCAAGGAAGGTGGATCACTTGAACTCAGGAGTTTGAGACCAGCCTGGGTAATATGGCAAAATCCCATCTCTACAGAAAATACAAAAATTAGCTGGGTGTGGTGGCATGTGTCTATAGTCCCAGCTACTTGGGGGACTGAGGTAGGAGTACTGCTTGAGCCCAGTTCAAGACTGCAGTGAGCTGTGATTGCACCAACGCACCCCAGCTTGGGCAACATAGCCAGACCCTGCCTAAAAAAAAATTTAAGGCCGGGTACGGTGGCTTATGCCTGTAATCCCAGCACTCTGGGAGGCCGAGGCAGGTGGATCACCTAAAGTCAGGAGCTCTAGACCAGCCTGGCCAACATAGTAAAACCACATCTCTACTAAAAATACAAAAATTAACCGGGCATGGTGGCAGGCGCCTGTAATCCCAGCTACTCAGGGGGCTGAGGCAGGAGAATCGCTTGAACCTGGGAGGCAGAGGTTGCAGTGAGCTGAGATCTCACCCTCACACTCCAGCCTACGGGACAAGAGTAAGACTTTGTCTCAAAAAAAAAAAAAAAATTAAAAATTAGCTGGTTGTGGTAGCACACACCTATAGTCCCAGCTACTAGGGAGGCTGAGGTGGGAGGATCACTTGAGACCAGGAGTTTAAGATTGCAGTGAGCTATGATAGTGCCACTGCACTCCAGCTTAGCCAACTGAGACCCTGTCTAAACAAATAAGCAAGTAAGTAAGCAAGAAAATGGGAAAAGTGGGCTTTCACAATGTATTAGTTTTCTATTGCTTAACAAATTAGCAAAAACTTAGCCACTTAAAACAATACACATTTATTATCTCACAGTTTCTGATTCAGGAATTCAAGCACAGCTTAGCTGGGTCCTTGCTTACGGTCTCTTAAAGCTGCAAGCAAGGTGTCACCTGGGCTATGTTCTCATATGGAGACTCGATTCAGGAAGAATCCACTTCTAAACTCATTCTAACCTGCACACAGAACATTCTCTAAAACTGACTACATGCTCGGTCATAAAGCTAGTCTCAATAAATTTTTCAAAAACCAAAATCATATCAACCATCTTCTCAGGCCTCATGGAATAAAATTAGAAACCAATACCAACAGGAACTCTCAAAATCACACAAGTACATGGAAACTAAACAATTTGCTCCTGAATGACTTTAAACAATGAGATTAAGGCAGAAATCAAAAAAAATTTTTGAAATAAATGAAAATAGAGACACAACACACCAAAACCTCTAGAATACAACAAAAGCAGTGTTAAGACTAAAGTTTAGGCCAGGCACAGTGGCTCATACCTGTAACCCCAGCACTTTGGGAGGCAAAGGTGGGTGGATCACCTGAGCTCAGGAGTTTGAGACCAGCCTGGGCAACATGATGCAACCCTGTCTCTACTTAAAATACAAAAATTAGCCAGGCGTGGCGGTGCGTGTCTGTAATCTCAGCTACTCAAGAGGCTGAGGCAGGAGAATCGCTTGAACCTGGGAGGCAGAGGTTGCAGTAAGCTGAGATCACATCAGTGCATCCAGCCTGGGTGACAGAGTGAGACTCTTGTCTCCAAAAAGAAAAAAGACAAAAATTTGTAGCACTAAATGCCTAACATCAAAAAGAAAGATCTGAAATTAACAACCTAACATCATAGCTAAAGGAACTAGAGAACCAAAAACAAGCCAAACCCAAATCTAGCAAAAGAAAGGAAATAAGAAAGATCATGGCAGAACTAAATGATATTGAGACCAAAAATATGACAAAAGGAGCAACAAAACAAAAAGTGGGTTATTTCAAAGGATAAACAAAACTGTTAAACCGCTGGATACATTAACCAAGAAAAGAGAAGATTTAAATAAGCACAATCAGAAATGACAAAAGTGGCATTACAACTGATATCACAGAAACACAAAAGCTTCTCAGAGACTACTATAACATCTCTATGAGCATAAACCAGAGAAACCTAGAAGAAATGAATAAATTCCCCGAAACACACAAACTCCTAAGAATAAACCAGGAAGAAACGGAAATCCTGAACAGACCAATAATGAGCTATAAAACTGAATCAGTAATAAAAAATCTATGAATCAAAAAAAAAAAAAAAAAAAAAGGCCAGGACCAGAAGGATTCACAGCCACATTCTACCAGATGTACAAAGAACTGTACCAATCTTACTGAAAATTAAAAAAAAAAAAAAAATTGAGTATGAGGAATTCTTCCCTAACTCATTCTACTAAATCAGTATCATCCTGATACCAAAATCTGGCAAGGACACAACAAAAAAACTACAGGCCAATATCCCTGATGAACATGAATGTAAAAATCCTCAACAAAATACTAGTAAACTGAACCCAGCAGCACATCAAGATGATAACTGGATCATGATCAAGTAGTCTTACGCGTGGGACACAAGGATGGTTCAGCATGCACAAATCAATAAATGTGATTCACCACATAAACAGGGTAAAAAACAAAAACCATATGATCATGTCAACAGACACAGAAAAAGCATTTGATAAAATCCAACATCACTTCATGATTAAAAACCTTCAACAAATTAGGCACTGAATGAAGACACCTCAAAATAGTAACAACCATATATGATAAACTCACAGCCAACAGCATCATACCGAATGGGCAAAAACTGAAAACATTCCCTCGAAGAAATGAAACAACATGAGGATGTCCACTCCCACTACTCCTATTCCACATAGTACTGGAAGTGGTAGCCAGATAAATTAGGCAAGAGAAAAAAATAAAAAGCATCCAAATAGGAACAGAGTTAGCCAAATTATATCAGTTCACTGACAACATAATCCTATACCTAGAAAACCCTAAACATTCCTCCAAATGATTCCTAGACCCAATAAACAATTTTAGTAAAGTTTCAGGATATAAAACTAATACACAAAATCAGTTGCATTTCTATACACCAACATTCAAGCTCAGAATCAAATCAAGAACTCAATCCCATTTACAGTTGCCACAACCAAATTAAAATACTTAGGAATACATTTAACCAACAAGATGAAAAACCTCTACAAGGAGAGCTAAAGAACACTGATGAAAGAAATTATAGACAACACAAACAAATGGAAAAACATTCCTTGATCATGGATAGGAAGAATCACTATCGTGAAAATGACTATACTGCCCAAAGCAATTTTAATCAAATTACCAATGTTGTTTTTCACAGAACCAGAAAAAACTATTCCAAAATTCATATGGAACCAAAAAAGAGCCCACACAGTGAAAGCAATCGTAAGCAAAAATAACAAAGCTGGAAGCATCACATTACTCAACTTCTAATTATGCTACAAGGCTATAGTTACCAAAACATCATGGTACTGGTACAAAAACAGACACACAGCTCAATGAAATAAAACAGAGAACCCAGAAGTCAATCCATACACCTACAGTAAACTGATCTTCAACAAAGTTGACCAAAATAATCAATGGGGAAAGGACACTCCATTCAATGAATGGTGCTGGGAAAATTGGCTAGCCATATGCAGAAGAATGAAACTGGACCCCTATCTCTCATCATATATAAAAATTAACACATGATGGATTAAAAATTTAAATTTTAAGACCTGAAACTATAAAAACCCTAAAAGAAAACCCAGGAAAAACTCTTCTGGACATTGGCCTAGGCAAATAATTTATGAATAAGACCTCAAAAACAAATACGACCAAAACGAAAATGGACAAATGACACTTAATTAAACTAAAGAGCTTCTGTACAGCAAAGGAAACAATCAACAGAGTAAAAAAACAACCCATAGAATGGGAGAAAATATCTGCCAACTATGCATCCAACAAAGGACTAATATCCAGAATCTATAAGGAACTTAAATCATAAGAAAAAAAAAATCTACTAAAAAGTAGGCAATAGAAATGAACAGACACAAAAGAAGACAAGTGACCAATAAAATCATGAAAAAAAATCCAACATCACTAATCATCAGAGAAATGCAAATTAAACCACAATGAGATACCATCTTATACCAGTCAGAATGGAAAATGACAGATTGGTGAGGATGCAGAGAAAAGGGAATGTTTATATACTGTTGGTGGGAATATAAATTAGTTCAACCCCTACAGAAAATAGTATAGTGATTTCTCACAGATCTAAAAATAGAACTACCACTTGATCTAGCAATCCCTCTACTGGCTATCTACCCAAGAGTAAAGAAATCTTTTTTTTTTTTCTTTTTTCTTCTGAAAGAGAGTCTCGCTCTGCCACCCAGGCTGGAGTGCAGTGGCACGATCTCGGCTCACTGCAACCACTGGCTCCCAGGTTCAAGCAATTCTGCTGCCTCAGCCTCCCAAGTATCTGGGACTACAGGTGCACACCACCACGCCTGGCTAATTTTTGTATTTTTAGTAGAGACAGGGTTTCACCATGTTGGCCAGGCTGGTCTTGAACTCCTGACCTCGTGATTCATCTGCCTCGGCCTCCCAAAGTGCTGGGATTACAGGCATGAGCCATTGTGCTGGACCGGGAAAAGAAATCATAAAAAAAAAAATTTTTTTATTTGTAAAGCTCTTTTTTTCCCCCTTGGGCCTTATGACATAGCATAAGAAAATTATTTTATCAAAAAGACACCTACACTGGTACGTTTATCGCAGCACCATTCACAATAGCAAATTCATGAAATCAACCTAGGTGCCCATCAACAGTGGATTGCATAAAGAAAATGTGGTACATATATACCATGGAATACTATACAGGCATAAATAGAATGAAATCCTGTCCTTTGTACCAATATGGCTGTTGCTGGAGGCCATTATTCTATATGAAATAACTCAGAAACAGAAAATCAAATACCATGTGTTCTCACTTATAAGTGAGAGCTAAACAATGGGTACGTGTGGTCATAAAGATGGAAACAATAGACACTGGGAACTCCAAAAGGGGACAGGAGGCGTGGCAAGCATAGAAAAACTACCTATTGAGTATTACGTTCGCTATTTGGCTGCTGCATTCACTAGAAGCCGAAATCCCAGCATTACACTATATATCCATGTAGCAAAACTGCACATGTATCCCTGAATCTTAAAAAAAAAAAAAAAGGAAAGAAAAGAAAAGAAAAGACAAGAAAACATTTTTGGCCAATTCTAACTTCTATTGCTTCAGCAGAGCAAATTTCCTCTAAATAGAATTTAATTTAAAAAAAAAAAAAAAATCTGACCAAGAGCTGCTTGGTTCATGGATGGCAATTCCAAGGTAAATGAAAACCATCCTGCTTTGGAAGACTGCTCCTCTGATCAAAGAAAGTAAAAACAAATCTGCTTGGTGGGCTGAATTGCATTCTATTTTTCTAACAGTGACTGATGGAAGAATTGAACAATGGTAGAAGCCCCTGTGTTTGGGTCTTTACCGACCTCATGCGATATAACCAATGGCTTGGCTATACACTCAGGAGAGAGGACAATGGAAATCTGGCCTGGTAAAAGAATGCTCATATGGAGCATGGCCCTAAGGAGATTTGAGGGATGCATTAAGGTGACAGGGATCGATAAGTAGACATCCCATGTGCTCCCTTGAGGTGGCTACCTCAGTCCCTGAAAAAAAGTGAGTATGGGGGCACCGTAGCAGTGCAGAGATGAGCTGAATCTAGACATGATCCTTTTGCACCCTTTCAGGTACAAATTGCCGGAAAGAACTGTTCTGTTTCTCAGCAATAGAGACAGAGATTGCTGATGGCTATGGGGCAGATTCTCTGGTAGGAAGGCCCTGAATATGGCTGGCAAATGAGACTGATGCTGGTAGCCCTGGGAACTACAAATAGGTCTTGACGGGAATAGACACTGACTCTGGAGTGGGCTTTGCTTATCCCATGGAAGATAAAAATACTCAGAGTACCATAAAAAAAAAAAAAAAAAAAAAAAAAACAGAACCCAAGATATTGCATGGATTTGGATGGCCCACCATCATTTCTTCAGACCAAGGAACACACTGTACAGCCCATAGTGTCCAACAATGGACAGAGTGAGATATCCTCCTTAGAGTAATAGTTTGACAGAGAAGTAGAATGGGCAATTGAAACGCTAGTTGTCTAAAACAGGTGGAGATAAAAAGCATGAAGGGCTGGTTTACAGGCGATCGTAAGGATGTACGTGCTCACACTTAACATGGGACTTTTTCTCTGTTTTTCTGGTTGATCTGGGGAAGAGGGGTTAGGGAGGATGCTAGTATGACTACACAATTCTTACCAAGGAGGAGTGCACTTGTATAACCACTATAATTTTTCTTTTCTTTTTTTTTGCTTTTGTTTTTGTTTATTTGTTTGTTTTTGAGAGACGGAGTCTCACTCTGTCGCCCAGGCTGGAGTGCAGCAGAGCCATCTTGGCTCCCTGCAACCTCCATCTCCCAGGTTCAAGCAAGTCTCCTGCCTCAGCCTCCCAAGTAGCTGGGACTACAGGCATGCACCACCACGCCTAGCTAATTTTTTTGTATTTTTAGTAGAGAGGGGGTTTCACTATATGTTGGCCAGGCTGGTCTCGAACTCTTGACCTCAGGTGATCTGCCTGCCTTGGCCTCCCAAAGTGCTGGGATTACAAATGTGAGCCACTGTGCCTGGCCCTGTTTGTTTTTTTGAGACAGGGTCTTGCTCTGTTGCCCAGGCTGGAGTGCAGTGGCATGATCACAGCTCACCGCAACCTCCGCTTTCAGGGCTCAAGAGATCCTCCCACCTCAGCCTCTCAAGTAGCTGGGACGACAGGCAAGCGCCACCATACCCAGCTAATTTTTTGTATTTTTGGTAGAGCCAGGTTTTGCCATGTTGCCCAGGCTGGTCTCAAACTCCTGAACTCAAGCAATTCTCCTGCCTTGGCCTCCCAAAGTTCTGGGATTACAGGTATGAGCCACTTTGTTTAGCCTATAGTTTTCTTTCCTCCCCAAATCACCTTTAAAAAATTTATTTTTTTCTCTCCTACCTGATGCAGTGGTCCTAGGACCATGGTTGCAACTACAAGTTTCTAAAACATCAGGGACGATTTCTAAGAAAAAACTGTAACTATGCTTTTAAACCTAATGGCAAAATTCCTAAGAACATTACTGGGGTGGGTAGTGCTTTCACCCCATTTAGCGAAAGTGGGACTAACAGTGAATGCAGCTATATTGCCTGATGGTAAAAACAGCTCACAAGTTCTGCTCCTATATAACTTTGCCCTATCTGAATGGGAGTGGTCTGAGGAGGACCTACTCCTAGACTTGTATTGCTGCCTGCAATCTGGAACCGCACAAGAGAGATTCTAATGTCCCTTTCAAAGGTGAAAAGGTTTGGGTATAAATGGAGAGAAGGAGAAACCATAACTGAGAGTAAATAAGTGAATAAATGAGTTAGGGTTACTAACTGAGGAAAATTCAATGTTATGTTAACAGCCCAAAAGAGTCTAAGAACAAAAGTTGACACTGTCTCAAGCTCAATTATTCCAGATGCATGGAAGTATGAAGCTGTATGTTTACCAAGGCCAATCCTGCTTTTGGAACTTGACAAGATTTAGGAAACCTGCAAACCTGAATGGCCTCATCCTGGGAGACATTCATACAGTATGACGTACTGGACTAACCATTAATGATTGCATATACAAATATTTTTTGATATAAAAGATCTGTGGTCACAAACTAGGGGGTGACCTGTGGTGTTACGATATACATACTGGTTTTAATCTACGGTTTCTGGCTCATAAATCCCATAGCCCTAGTTATAGTCTTTTGTTAGAATGTTGGCTGTGTTAGGCCTCAGGGGCAGGCCTGTGACCTTCTCTGGCTCTCCTTTCACTTTAATGTTCCCCAACCTTTCTGACTGTGGGTCTTAAGGCTCTCCCATGAGAGTCCCACCCTATACCTGGGGCAAGAAATACTGACTTCATGAAGCTTCCATAAAAACCCAAGAGGACAGGGTTCAGTGAGCTTCAGGATAGCTGAACACGTGGAAGTTACTGAAGTGGCAAGGCTGGGGAGGGCACTGAAGCTCCCTCCCCCTTCCCCAGTAACTCACACTATGAATCTCTTCATCTCTATCCTTTGCAATATCCTATAAACCAGTAAACATTAAAACAAAAATCTAAGAGGCTGAGTGCAGTGGCTCACACCTGTAATCCCAGCACTTTGGGAGACCAAGGAGGGCGGATCACTTGAGGTCAGGAGTTCAAGACCAGCCTAGCCAATATGGTGAAACCCCCATCTCTACTAAAAACACAAAAATTAGCCAGGTGTGGTGGCGCCAATGTCTGCAGTCCCAGCTACTCAGGAGGCTGAGGCACAAGAATTCCTTGAACCAGGGAGGCAGAGGTGGCAGTGCCACTGTACTCCAGCCTAGGTGACAGAGCAAGATTCGGTCTCAAAAAAAAAAAAAAAAATCTAAGAAATATAGTCATTCAAGAAAGTCTGTTTCATTTGGCATTGTTATTAAAAGAATACAATTTATAAGAAATTATTGATTACAAATAACAATTTTGCTAAAAATAAAGCCAAATAAAAGTGTAACTATTTTAATAATTTGTGAATTTGCCTTTACTTTATTTCTCATTTAAATAGATGAACACATAGACATGTGCAGTATTAATTCAACTATCATTTTTGACATTTTGCCATTTTCAATTGTATAAAAATTGATAATAGAATTGGTTGTAATATTTGCCTGTTTCCCTCTTTGATGATATGCTGTTTTTCTTTCATCTTTGAATGTTTTCATTTTATATCTGGATGAAAGCCATGATTTTTTGCTTTTATTTTTTTTAAAAAAACTGTTAAACAGTTTTGGAAGTCTTCCACCAAATGCCCAAAGAATTAACCTGTGAGTCACATCAGAGAAGTACACCTCATGTGGACCATCCATGTTCGTCAGTGCTTGGTTCCCACAGGTAAATGTGAAGTGGCAATCTAAAGTTGGCTCCCAGATGAACACAGAAGTTTATGGAATCTCCACATTTCTAATTTTAATTTTCCTTTACACAACTGGGTTTTGTTTTATATTTATTTATGGCTAAGTTATTCCCATCTGTGGCAGCAGAGTGGGACACTGATTTTATGGGCTGACCAATCCCAGGTATACACCCAAGAGAAATGAAAACATATGCCCATAAAAAAAAACTTACACATGAATGATTACAGCAGCTTTATTCATAATATCCGAAAACTAGAAACAACTCAAATATCCATCAAATAGTGGTATAGTCACAAAAGGAAATACTGAAACATAAAGGAAGCCAGA
Source organism: Macaca nemestrina (assembly GCF_043159975.1). Lineage (NCBI taxonomy): Eukaryota > Metazoa > Chordata > Mammalia > Primates > Cercopithecidae > Macaca > Macaca nemestrina. The sequence continues at coordinate 187,708,156 of NC_092125.1, forward strand.
TACAAAAAAGCAGGTCGTTTGACGTGTTCATTTATATGAAATTCTACCACAGGCAAAGCTAATCTGTAGTGCCAAACAACAGATCAGTGGTTGCCTGAGGCCAAGACGTGGAAGATGGGATTGACTGCAAAACTACGGAAGGAATATTTGGGGGTAATAAAAATGTTCTATCTATTAATTGTGGTTGTAGTTACATGGGTATATATATTTGCCAAAATTCATAAAACAAAACAAAGGACCCCAAATTGTTTCTGTGGGATATAACTATCAATAATTACAGTACTGAAAATGGAAACTGAGGCATTAAAAAATACTTACTGATTCATTTGATGATAACACTAAAAATCCACCGCATCTTAATAACATCTTTAGTACTCATTATCAAATTAATTTTGACCTTGAGAACCCCTGAACTTGTCCTCAAGTAAAGCGTAAGTCTGTTCCAGAATATGAAAACTAATGAAGGGCAAAACTTGGAATGTGAATTTTGACTGTCATGGTTTATAATACCTGAGTCTGAAAAGCTAAAACTGGTTAAAATCTTAGCAAATAATTTATTCAATTTTGCTGAGTCCATGTCCTTGGTTAACTGTTTACTGCCATTACCTACAATATTAAAGTTATTCTTTTATGTTGTGTAATATGCCTAGATAGCAAATATTTTGTGTCGTGCTAGAAAAATTCTCTGTGCTTCATGATGACTTACCATGACCTTAATTAAGCAAGCATAGGGTTCCTCATAAAAAAAACTACAGTTATTTAAAATTGTGTTACTTTCTATGTTTGTTTATAAATGTTTTACTGTCACTTAGGTTAAATAAGTAACCAGGTATTATTTCTCAAGCACCAACAATCCTATCTTAAGTGTTTCTCTGAAGATTTGTTTTTCCCAAATCAGATCCTACGTGTAGAAAATAATAAAATAAAACTTTCAGTGTATTTTTTTTATATATATATTTGAGACAGGGTCTCACTCTGTCACCCAGGCTAGAGTGCAGTGGCATGATCTCAGTCCACTGCAGCCTCCACCTCCCAGGCTCAAGCAATCCTTCCACCTCAGCGTCCTGAGTAGCTGGGACCACAGGTGTGCACTACCATGCCCAGCTAACTTTTATATATTTTTGTAGAAACAGGGTTTCACCAAGTTGCCTAAGGTGATCTCAAACTCCTGAGCTCAAGTGATCCTCCCACCCTGGCATCCCAAAGTGCTAGGGTCAGTGTATTTTTAATATGAAAAACTATCTCTGAGATATACTAAAACATCCTCGGCAAAATCACAAAGACATGTTTTCTCCTTTTTAGAGAAATGTTAGAAATAATTAGGTTTACTATTTTGTTATTAATGAATTTCATGAGAAAAGTTGTCTACCAGAAGACACGTTCAGTGTTCCTTAGGTTAAAGTTGCATGGGTAAAATGCTATTACTATAAATATTCTAGTTATTATATGATTAATGGAAAACTCCTAGAGATTTGTAAATGTCCTCATTAGCCACAATATTTCTTGAGTTCTGATAGAACTCTGCCAGATTTTAGGCACAAAAGTTTAGTGTTTTCAGTCTTTTAATTTTTTTTTTTTAATCTCTTACAGGAAGAAGTGTTTTCAGTCTTAATTTCAGTTATTACCTAAAATACTGGCCAGGTGTGGTGGCTCACATCTGTAATCCCAACATTTTGGGAGGTAGGAGAATCACTTGAGCCCAGGAGTTGGAGATCAGCCTGGGGAACATTACAAGACCCTATCTCTACCTTGCCCAACCGCAAAAAATTAAAATAAAATAAAAAATAAATTAAATGAAATAAATAAGCTGGGCATGGTGATGCATGCCTATAGTCCCAGCTACTTGAGAAGCTGAAACAGGAGATCACTTGAGCCCAGGAGGTTGAGGCTGCAGTGAGCTATGACAGAGCCACTGCACTCCAGCTTGGGCAACAGAGCAATACCTCGTCTCAAATAAATAAATAAATAACAAAAATTGAAAATGTTTACTTGGTAACAACCTTACTTCTAACATTTGAATCCAGCACCTTCTAGGTCAGTGGAGTTTTATAAAAATACAGATGTACAGGACAGAAAATATAGATGTACAGATATTCCAGACCCACTGAATCTCTTTACTTGATACCCTTAGTATATTTTTGGTATGTTTTTGGTATCTGTAAAATACCACAAGAATATTATATGTTATACATGAAGATTTCTCCCTCTCTAAAATTACGTTTATCTATGTTTTCTAAATCAGACGTAACCTTCACTGTCTTATTTGCAGTAATCTCTTACAGTTTGCTATAAGTTTTTGGACTGCCCATATTATTCTCATTTTACATGTGACAAAAACAACTTAATTTCCTTGTTAGTTGCATTATTCTTATGAGACTCTGTCACATGCAGAGAGATTCTGTTTTGTGCTGAGGCCTGTCAACTAGAAGCCAGAGTCTGTGTCTTCAACAAAGAAGAGTTGTCTCAGAGCTCCACAGAAAAGGACTGCGGCAGGTATTTTAAAACTACTGACACATCAAAGAATAGACAGGCTTCCAATGGCACGGCTTGGACAACTGGACAACTTCCAGATCATTCCAGTGGACTGAGTCAGAATTTCCAGAACTTTTTTTAGTTAAGAAGCCGAGTACTAACCTAAGATCCAGTGAAATAAGAATTAGGTACACAGAACTGTATGAACTTTAAGAAATGATTATAGTAATTTGTTTGAAATATTAATGTCCATTTTCTAATATGCAAGGGAGCCAGCTGTATTCCTTGTTAAGCTATGTATAACTCTTAACAATTAAGTAGACTTTGCTCTTGTAAAATGAAACATTCCTAAATCACATCTGATTCTCACTGACCCTCCCCTAACCCAGAACTAAGAACGTCTTACTGAGTCTCCTTACAGTTCAAGGCAATACAGTTATTTGAATAGGGCTAACAAGAATCTGTTCTCCTTTTGACCAGAATGTTGTAAAAACTCGTTGTCCAACAAAGAGCTTGCCTGAAAGGTCGCATTTCAGAATCATGCTCATTTGATCAGGTATAACAAACCACTTTTAAGGAACTATGGTTGACTTTATAGAGTCAATACTTACAAAACCTTCCTGGGAAAACTGGCCTGGTATCTGGTTTTACAGGGTCCAGACTTACAGATGGTAAGGAAGGTCACTTCCTGGAAGGCCCAGGACCCTTAGGAATTCACCCAAATTTATAGTTATTACAAGTGAAATGTGATAGTTTCTTAGGCTTGCCTTCCTAGCCTCGAAATACAAATAATAGAGGCCTTTAAAAGTCCAATCTGAGATTCTTTATAAAAATTTACAGCAGAGTAAACTTAAGAAGGCCTTATGGTAAATTAATATTCTGGCTACACTATGCAAATAATCAGGCGAAACCCAATGAGATCACCCTTTTTTTTTGACCAAAAATGTTTCAGATTATTTTAGATGAAAAGGTAGGAGGTTATTAAAAAAAAAAAAAAAATTGGAAAAAGTTAAAAAAGAAAAAAGTTTACTAGATATTTCCAATAAAAGACTATGCATTGTTCAGAGAACACTCTTCCAGTTTGTCTTTTATTGTCTTTGAGCTACTTTACAACTCTGTAAGTTATAGGTAACTGATGTTATGTGAAATAATTTCTTTTCTCTTTTTTTTTTTTTGAAACAGGGTCTCTCTCTGTCATGCAGGGTGGAGTACAGTAGCACAATCATGGCTCACTGCAGGCTCAATCTCCCAGGTTCACGCAATCTTCCCACTTCAGCCCCCTAAGTAGCTAGGACTACAGGCAGTCACCACCATCCTGGCTAATTTTTTTAAAAAAACTTTTGCAGAGACAGGGTCTCACTGCGTTGCCCAGACTGGTCTCAAACTCCTGGGCTCAAGTGATCTTCCTGCCTCAGCCTCCCAAAGTGCTGGGATTACAGGTGTGAGCCAGTACATCTGGTCCACAAAATAATGTTTGTCTATAGGCATGCTGATAAATTCTGTACAGTGAAGGTGCAACTGACTTCCCTTCTCTCCATGGAAAAACTCAATTTTGTAATAAATAATAAATTTATTTCAACACTATACATACACAACACATATCACTTTGTGGTTCTTTCACTTCTTTGAACTGGCTAATATATCTGCCATATTCCCTTACTAATAATGAGTTAAATATTTAACATATGCCTATTTTTAAAAATCAATAGCTTTACACCTATTTCAAAATTTATTATTATGCAACTATATCTCTAGAGGTAGGAGGATAAAACATATTTATTTTATTTTACAACTTGGTAGCTCTATTTTAAACAATTAAACATGTATACCTCTACTTGCATTCTTGTGCCAGACCATACCAATGTTTGGAACAAGCTCAAATGATTGCCAATTTGTGTTAAACTCTATAGCAGGCCATGGGGTCAGCGTATTGTACCGCACAACATGGTCCTGACCTCACAGAGCTTACCACCTGCTATGGACTAAACTGTGTCTCCCCAAAATTCATGTCAAAGCTTTCACCCCCAATCTGACTATATTTCCATATATGTTCTTTAGGAAATAAATAAGGTTAAATGAGGTCATGGGGTGGGCTCTAATCCTATAGGACTGGTGGCCTTGAAAATGGAGGAAGAAATAAGGAAGGAGGGAGAAGAAAGAAGAAAAAGAAGAAGAGATAGATCTATGCCCCTATCCTCAGGCTGGTGTAAAGGCCATGTGAGCTCACATAAAGGCCATGTGTAAGCACACAGCAAGAAGGCCACTCTCTGCAAGCCAGGAAGAGAGGTTTACCAGAAACCTAGGATGTTGTCACCTTCTTGGACTCCTAGTTTGCATAATTGTGAGAAAATGATTTTTTCTTATTTAAGCATGTGGTATTTTGTTACAGCAGCCTGAGCTAACACTAATACGCTACTCAATGGGGGAAGGCAGACAAACAGTTCTTTATCTACAACTGATGTAAGAGCTATGAAGAAAAAGTAGAGGGTTTAATGAAAGTATGTTCTGGGAAACCCAACTTAGTCTACAGACAGCAAGGTTTGGGCGAGGTCAGGAAACCCTTTCCCAAGGAAGTGAGATGTAAGCTGGGACTTGAAAGATGAGTAGGAACTAGACTGGTATAGATGGAAAAATAACATTCCGGCTGGGCATGGGGGCTCATGCCTGTAATCCCAGCACTTTGGGAGGCTGAGGCAGGTGGATCACGAGGTCAAAAGATTGACACCATCATGGCCAACATAGTGAAACTCTGTCTCTACTAAAAGCATAAAAATTAGCTCGGCACAGTGGCACACACCTGTAGTCCCAGATACTCCAGAGGCTGAGACAGGAGAATCGCTTGATCACCTGAGGTTGGGAGTTCGAGACCAGCCTGACCAATGTGGTGAAACCCTGTCTCTACTAAAAAAAATAAAAATTAGCTGGGTGTCGTGGCATGCACCTGTAGTCCCAGCCACTGGGGAGGCTGAGACAGAAGAATTGCTTGAACCAGGGAGGCAGGGGTTGCTGAGCCGAGATTGCATCACTGCACTCCAGCCTGGCAACAGAGTGAGACTCCGTCTCAAACAAAACAAAACAAAACAAAACAAAAATTCCAGGCACAGAGAACATATTGTGCAAAACATGGAGACAAATATAGCAACCACATTGTATAGACAGTCAGGTGTGATCCTAAGAGTAAGAAAAAATTCACCAAAGGCCAGGTGCAGAGGCTCACACCTGTAATCTCAGCACCTTGGAAGGCCGAGGAAGGCAGATAGTTTTAGCCCAGGAGTTCAAGACCAGCCAGGGCAACATTGCAAAACCCCATCTCTAGAATAAGTACAAAAATTAGCTAGGTGTGGTGGCGTGCACCTGTGATCCCAGCTATTTGGGAGACTGAGGTGCGAGTACCACCTGAGCTCAGGAAGGATGGGGCTGCAGTGAGCTGTGATCACACCACTGTATTCCAACCTGGGTGGCAAAGTGAGATTCTGTTTCAAAAAAAAAAATTCACCAAAAAAGTTTAAATGAATATATAATAATGAAATCCACATTTTAAAAAGCTTTTCCTGGCTATTCTATGATAGGTAGACTGAGGGTGAGCAATGCCACATAAAGGCCAGTTAGGAGGTTATGGCAGTAGCAGAGGCAGATTACAATGGCTGGGACTATCTAGACATACCAGTGGTAGTATAAAGAAAGAGAGAACACCAGTCGGGCACTGTGGCTCAAGCCTGTAATCCCAGCACTTTGGGAGGCCGAGGTGGGTGGATCACAAGTTCAGACTGAGACCATCCTGGCTAACATGGTGAAACCCTACCTCTACTAAAGATACAAAAAATTAGCCGGGTGTGTTGGCACGCGTCTGTAGTCCCAGCTATTCACGAGGCTACTTGAACCTGGGAGGCAGAGGTTGCAGTGAGCCGAGATCATGCCATTCTCTAGCCCGGGTGAGGGAGCAAGACTCTGTCTCAAAAAATATAAAATAAAAAAGCCCAGCGCGAGGTGGCTCACACCTGTAATCCCAGCACTTTGGGAGGCCGACGCGGGCGGATCACGAGGGCAGGAGATCCAGACCATCCTGGCTAACACGGTAAAACCTCATCTCTACTAAAAATTTAAAAATTTAACCAGGCGTGGTGGCAGGCACCTGTAGTCTCAGCTACTTGGGAGGCTGAGGCAGGAGAATGGCATGAACCCAGGAGGCGGAGCTTGCAGTGAGCCAAGATTGCACCACTGCACTCCAGCCTGGGGGACAGAGCGAGACTCCGCCTCAAAAAAATAAAATAAAATAAAAATAAAGACAGAACACCAAGAGATATTTGAGAGGTGTAACAGAAAAGACTTGTGAGTGTAAGGAAGAGCACAGCAACAAGAATAACTAAATTTCCTACCTTGAGGAAGCAGTACCATTTAGTAAGCTAGAGTGTAAGAGAGGACCTGATTTTTGAGAAAGACAATGACTTCAGATTCATAAATGCTACAGTTCAGATGTCTTTGAGATATCCAGTCACATTATGGTGAATGGACAGTTATGAGATCTAGCATTACAAATGTGGGGATAATGAACATAACAATAACTATTCTCAACATACAGTAACAAAAACGGGTTCTCAAGGATTTTCAGATCCCACCTACACAGGCAGAGCTCACCGACAACTAAGTCCATTTTTAAACAACAAAATGGTTCCCTGTAGAGATATGAGTGATGACTATGTCTACTTCCCTCCCAACCTCTGCTATGTCCTGCCTTCCCATTGGACACTTAACAGAACCTATATAAAATTACTTCCTATATAAGACCAATTTTTAAAAGACAGGGTCTTAAATGTAACACAAAGCTATCACTTTGTGTCTTGAAAGGTTGCAAAATTTCCTGATTTTCAAAGCCCCACAAAAAAATTGAAGCCCTATATCAGACACTACTGATACCTCAACAAAGGGTTTACTATGTGTATGCAGCAGGTGGCATCTCTTTTTAGCACATTTTCCAGAAGCATTGATCCAGGCATCAAGTTGCATCAGAATGGGAAAGTACATGACGCTGTCAGTTTCACAGGAGCAAAGTTTGACGCATCGCATCCCTGAGGCCCAGGAACTCCTCCCTGCCCACTATGCAGTGCCTATCACCCAGCCACTCAGAAGGCTGTGGTGGGAAGATCTCCCGAGGCCAGGGAGGATGAGGTTACAGTGAGGTGAGACTGCGCCACTGCGCTCCAGCCTGGGCTACAGAATGAGACCTTGTCACAAAAACAAACAAAATAACAACAGCAGCAAAAGAAAAAATCCTATTTGAAAGGAATCACCAAAAAGAGGCCCCCTCCATAGCATTGGGCAAGAAAAGCCATTCAGAGCTGCTTCAATTATGAAAAAGTAAAATATAAAACTCTTCTAGCCTGGGTAAACAGATAAAAGTAACTTTAGAACTTCAAAATCTTCTTTTCACAGATATGTATACTTTGAACAAGGTTATCAACTCCCTGAGGTCTGATATTCTAAACTACATTTTTTAATGCATTAAAAAAATACCCAGATGGGTTTAAATAAGAAATAGCTCTCTAAAAATGAAAATGATTTAGTTTCAGGAAGCTACATCTAAAATAAATGGTATAAGCCAGGCCAAAAGAACTTTCATAACCACCTTTCCCCAATAAAGCCCTTATCGTGGCGGGCATAGATGATGTTTGCATTTTGCGCATTGGAATTTAACAGCTCTCTTCCCTAATCTGACCAATGTCACTACAAATGTGTGTGTGTGTGTGTGTGTGTGTACTTATAGATACATATATAAATATGTATGCAATATATAAATATATACTTATATAAGCATATAAATATATACAATATATACATATATATATATTTACGGATCCATCTCTATCTCAATATCACTCATTCCAGATTCCTGTTCTCTGTTCAAATGTTGCCTTAATGAGAAAATTCCTGGACAATCCAAATTTTTTTGATTTTTAAAATATTTTTATAGAGGCGGGGTCTCACTATGTTGCCCAGGCTGGTCTCAAACTCCTGGACTCAAATGATCCTCCTGCCTCAGTCTCTCAAAGTGCTGGGATTACAGGTGTGAACCACCATACCCAGCCTAGACAGTTCAATTTAAAATTTAAAATTTCAACCCTCACCCCACAGAAACACACATCCTCCTATCTTATATCTGGCTTTATTTTTCTTCATAGCAGGAAGTACCATATGACATATCATACATGTTTTTGTCTCTCTTAAGTAGAATGGAAACTCCATGAGCACAGGGACCTTGTCTGCTTTATTCACTACTGTATCTCCACTATCTAGAATAGTGCCCATGTGTAACTGAAACTAAAATAATATAGTATGGTGGATGCATGGATGGAAAGATTTGAGCAAATCACAAAGTGAATGGAGGCAAAAAGTCAAAAATACAGTAACTGCTTTTACCAAAAAACATCTAGTAAGTAATAGTGCCAAGACTGAAATCCACATCTGCCTGACTTGCAAACCCAAGCTCTTACTTTTCATGCTATACTTTCACTTACCAATTTGTAGACTTCAGACGAATTACTTGTTAGGTGGAAGAATGTGTATTTTGTATAGTGCCAAGTTGTCACGTAAGTCTAGAAACCCATATTTGAGTTCCTGCCCATTTTAATGCAACTAACATATTACGTGGAAAAGCATAGCAATTGAAAGCCTCAAAAATTAATTAACAAAAACGCTCTCTCAAAGGACAAGAACACCAAACTAGAGGCAAATTCTACATTTCTCTATGCCCATGAAGGATATGGAAACGAGCCTTTGTAACCTGGAATGAGCACACCATAGGATTTGCTCTTGGGAGAACCATTCTGAGAAAGAGGCAAACAGGGACACAAATATAATGCCCCCTCCTTCTGACCAAGACTTAAATGACAATTACAGAAACTTTAAAAATTTTCCAGATCAGGCTATGAGGACGAGAAACAGTAGAGCAGATGGTAAGTCACTCATTTTATTAACATCAGTTTTTCCACACAACTAATTTTGTAGTAATTAAACTTATTCAAATACTTGTTTTGTGGTTCTTACCTTTCTGTTTTCTTTACTACAAATGCTAAGCAGTACTTTGCCTCCTACTGCACACTCCCTACAAAGACTTGCCCAGTTCTGTGTACAAGAGGGACCATGGAACTTCAATTGTTTGGGGAGATGACTAAGCACAGGGATCAGGTAGCCGATCCCTTCATTTTACAAGTATGGCAATTCAGGTCCAGAAGTGGGAGTTCCTGTTTTAAAGCCACACGTAATTTGTTAGTGGCAAAGCCTATATTAGTATCCATGTTTCCTTGCTTCATTCCAGAACAAAACTTTTTCTACTCCTCTAATATTAGAGATAAGAAAGGATATTGTTTATATTAAAAAACTGAAGAACTTCTGGCTTACTTAAGTGTAAGCTCTTCAAAAGAGAAGAATTTACCTAGTTGAATCTTAACAGCCTCAGAACTTAGATCACTCTACCCAGCACATAGTAGGCTTTTTTATTTTTTTAATTATTATTTCTTTGACGGAGTACCACTCTGTCGCCCAGGCTGGAGTGCAGCGGTGTGATCTCAGCTCACTGCAACCTGTCTCCTGGATTCAAGCAATTCTCCTGCCTCAGCCTCCTGAGTAGCTGGAACTACAGGGCGCATGCCACGACGCCTGGCTAATTTTTTTTTTATTTTTAGTAGAGACAGGGTTTTACCATATTGGTCACACGGGTCTCAAACTACTGACGTCAGGTGATCCAACTACCTCGGCCTCCCAAAGTGTTGGGACTACAGGCATGAGCATGGCACCTGACCCAGAGTAGATATTAATGTGTATTTACTGAGTGATCAATTGTTTAAATGTGAGTTACTTTATCAAAAAGAGGAGGGAAAATCTATTTCTGACCCTTATTAAGTAAACATTTTTAAGGCAGTTAGAGTAGGCCTAACTTTAGATATCACTAAAATAACCAAAAAATTATTCTGATATAATATAAAAATAGGAATACTCCTCCTTCTCCTTCTTCTCAGCAACTCCATTCATTGAGGACACACATTCCTGCAAGAAGCTACCTGTCTCAGGTCTTAATTTATTTCACTTAATACTAAGAAAAGGCAAATCTCAGACAGTTTTCAGATAGAAGGAACCAAAAAAAAAGAGGAGGGGAGGGCAGAAAGAGTAGAAAAATGACCAAGTACAAATATTTGCTGACTATGATGCTGAAAAGCTACTCCTTTTCAGTTATGCATACCTACTTGGTGTATCATTCCTCTAAGAGTCCTGGGAGAGCCCTTGCCGTTTACAGAAGACTCAGGACACTTGTGAAGCTAGACCTAATATTCACTGCTAGAAACCAAATTTAAAATTTAAAATGTGCCTCTTAAATAATAGAATTCATCCAAATTTAACCCATTAAGAATTCTAAAACTAATGTATATTAAAATTAAACTATAAGTAATAAAGCACTATACATATATTAAATGATCCTTCTAACAGGCTTAGTAAGAAGAAAACATAGGTAACATTACTTTCATTTTATAGATAAGGCAACTGAGATTTAAGAAGATAAAGTGATTTGTCTAGGTTTACAAAGCTAGTTAAATGGCATGGTCAAGACTGAACCTTATGAGTTTTCTGACTCAAGTCTCTTCATATCAAACCAAAATAAGCTTTCGTAAACAGCCCAAAAGGCTACACAAAAATCTCAGAGGAAAATTTAATCACGAGAGCATTTTTCACAAAACAAAATCCTAAAATGGACAGTAACAGAAAGAATTACTATGTGTTTCATACATTTAAAAATTGTATATGATGTGTATGTAAAGTATACTTAATACATAAATATAAATATTGTTGTGATCTCCTCCTTAATTAGATCTTTTTTTTTTGTTAAGGAAAAGTTTAAAAGCCATTGTTTTATCACAGCTCTATTTCCTTAGGGTTCCCCAGATGTGACTTTACTAGTAAATCATGGTAAAGATGAGTATATTGTAGGTATACACAGTACAGGTTTTTGGGCCCCAACATAGAGATTTTAATGTATTAAGTTCACACTCCGCACTTTAACAAGCATTCTAGGTGATTCTGATTGGCCAAATTTCTAATACTGCCCCAACCAAATTCCTAGAGGAAAAGCAGTCCAAGAGAATATAAGAAATTAAAATCCAGGGACAAAGACTATTTATTAATCTCCCCTAACCCTGAAGCCAGAAAAAAACCAAACAGGTTGGGAACCTATTCCATTCAACGTAGTCTCCAAACTTAGCTGCCCTTGCCTCAGCTTATCAGAAAAGTTGGTCTTCTCCTCATACCACGCTATGGGATAGATGTAAATGCAAAGGGTTTCCATTTTAATATTCCTATCTCCTTAGCTTGAGTCTACTAAAACTCAGTAAATCTCAAAGCACAAGTGTAAGACTGTGGTGAACATTTAAGTTGTAACTTTCCCAAAATGTTATGCAAAAACTGAGACAGGAGGGATTTGGAGGTGGAGAGGAATGGGGAGGAGGGAAAATCTGACCTAGTGGGAGAAGTCAGTTGGCCTGCTGGCTTCCCTAGCTCAGATACAAGTACACAGAAAGAAATATTCCTGAGTGGGATTCTTCCACATGACAGTGGGAAATGTTCCCAAGAGGGGTTCCTAAGTAGGAGATCATAATCATAATGGCAATAATCATCTACTTACAAGCTGCCTCTTCTTGGAAGGCTCAACTCCTTCTGAAAAACAAAACATATGCAAATTAGAAATAAGAACCCATCTGAGACCTGTTGGTCTACCTAAATGTCCTAGGAAATTCACAGTATTATCTTAATAATGGAAAAGGTCATATATTTCTAAATAATAACTTTTTCTTTGTCTTTTTTTTTGAGATGGAGTCTCATTCTGTCTCCCAGGCTGGAGTGCAGTGGCGTGATCTCGACTCACTGCAAGCTCCAACTCCCGGGTTCACACCATTCTCCTGCTTCAGCCTCCCGAGTAGCTGGGACTACAGGCAACCACCACCACATGTGGCTTTTTTTTTTTTTTTTTTTTGTATTTTTAGTAGAGACGGAGTTTTACCGTGTTAGGATGGTCTCGATCTCCTGACCTCATGATCCACCCGCCTCGGCCTCCCAAAGTGCTGGCATTACAGGCATGAGCCACCGTGCCTGGCCTCTTAGACTCAGGCAAACTATTACTTACTTCTTTAATCTTCCTTCCTAAAAGGAATGTCCCATAGAATACATGCAACATTTTTCCCACTAGATGGAACCATCTCCCCTAGATTACAGGCATGCTAGGCCAGCCGTTAACTGCTGCTGAATTATAAAGAGCATTAGTGGCAAGCATACAGAAGGAATGAAATGGGATTAGGGCAGTGGGTGATAATTAGAAAATATTTTAGACAAATAAAATAGTATAGGAAATAATATAACAAAGAGATGACTTCACACACCACTGACATAAGAAATAACCTTTACAATAACAGTTGGGGCCCCTGTGACTTGCTTTCCAAGTGTATCAAGTCCCACCTCCTACCAGTCCTAAATTAACAACTATTCTTAATTTGTTTTTTATATTTCCATGTGTTTTTGGATTCATAAAAAATTAGTATTGTTTTACATGTTTTAAAATTATATATACATGGTATAATATTATATGTATTCCTAATATTATATGACATTAGCCAACATTATGAAAACTGGGAGATTCACCCATGTGGATATATTTCACTTTAGTTCACTAATCTTCAGACAGTGGTCCAGTCTATGAATATACCAATATTTATTTATCTATTCTCTAGTAAATGGAAATTTAATTTTGTTTCCATCTTTTTCTTCTCCATTAAAACAATACTCCTGTAAACATTCTTGTAGTTGTTTCCTAGTGCACATGTAGAAAATATTTCTTGGACGTTGAACTACTGAGTCATAAAGTACTGGATATTCCAAATTGTTCTCCAAAACAACTGTTCATGTAAGAAATATATCCCTGATTACACAGTCATGAATACATGTGCTTATATTTTCTTCGAAAAGTTTTATAGATTTGCATTTTTTTTCTTTTCTTTTTTTTTTTTGAGATGGAGTCTCACACTGTCACCCAGGCTGGCCGATCTCAGTTCACTGCAACCTCCACTTCCTGGGTTCAAGCGATTCTCCTGCCTCAGTCTCCTGAGTAGCTGGGATTACAGGCATGCACCACAACGCCCCGCTAATTTTTTTGTGTTTTTGTATTTTAGTATTTTGCCATGTTAGCCAGGCTGGCCTCAAACTCCTGACCTCAAGTGATCCTCCCACCTTGGCCTCTCAAAGTGCTGGGATTACAGGTGTGAGCCACCACGCCCAGCCGGTTTACTTTTCACAGTAAGTTTAATATGCCTTATTTTTGTAAAATTCACTTACTTTATAAAATTATTTTTGCTAAAATTCAGTATTTGATTGCAATTCTTTTGTGTGTTTTTCTAGGTAAATTTACAAACATTCAATTGTACAAATCTTAAATTACTTCATCTTACGTATGCCGATTGATAAGTCTGGTAAGTACATATACTCAGATAACCTAAATCTTTTTTTTTGAGGCAGAGTTTCACTCTTGTTGCCTAGGCTGGAGTGTAATGGCACGATCTTGTGGCACTGCAACCTCCACCTTCCGAGTTCAAGCGGTTCTCCTGCCTCAGCCTCCCAAGTAGCTGGGATTACAGACATGCGCCACCACGCCTGGCTAATTTTGTATTTTTGGTAGAGATGGAGTTTCTCCATGTTGGTCAGGCTGGTCTTGAACTCCCAACCTCACGTGATCCACCCGCCTCAGCCTCCCAAAGTGCTGGGATTACAGGCGTGAGCCACTGCACCCAGCCAACCTAAATCTCTATCAAAACACAGAACATGTCCATCAATCCAGATAGTTCCACCATGTTCTTTCTCTGTAAATCCCCAACAAACCACTATCTTCCTACCCCAAGCAAATATTATTCTCATTGTGTCACCACAGATTACTTTTACTTCCTCAAAACTTCGTATGAATGGAACCATACAAATATAAACCTTTTTACATAGGCTTCTTCAACTCAGCATAGTATTTGTGAGATTCATCTGTGTTGTTGCAAGTAACAATAGCAATATGAATATACCCCAGTTAATTTATCCTTTCTCCAATTCCATTTTTCAGCTACTAACATTCCTGTAACAGGTCTTTTGACAAGCTATATTTCATTTGTCTTGGGTAAATCCCTAAAAGTGTAGAATTACTTGGTTAAAGGGTAGATATATGTTTAGTTTTATAAGAAGCTAGCAGACCTTTTTCTAAAGTGATTATACCATGTTACACTCCCATGAACAATGTATGAGAGTTTCAACTGCTTCACATTCTAGCTATTACATGTTATGCTTACATTAATAATATAAGAAAGTTCCAACTGCTCTACATTCATGCCAATATATGGTATCAGTTTTTTATATTTTAGTCATTTTACATTTTAGCCATTTAGGTGTGTAGGGGTATCTCACCGTGGCTTTAATCATTTTCCTGATGACTAACGATGTTGAGTATCTTTTCATGTGCTTATTAACCATCAATATATATTCCTTTGTGAAGTATCTTAAAATTTTTTTACCTTTTTAAAAACTGAGTTATCTTTTTGCTATTGAATTGTAAGAGTTCTTCATAATCTTCTAAATACAAGTCCTGTGTCATGTATGTTTTGTAAATATGTTCTAATCTGTGGCTTGCCTACTAAAGTTATTGGTGGTGCCTTTTTCTTTCTTTTTTTTTTTTTTTTTTTGAGATGGAGTCTCGCTTTGTCACCCAGGCTGGAGCACAGTGGTGCGATCTTGACTCACGGCAACCTCCATCTCCCGGGTTCAAGTGATTTTCCTGCCTCAGTCTCTTGAGTAGCTGGGATTACAGGCACCCATCACCATGCCCAGCTAATTTTTGTATTCTTAGTAGAGACGGATTTTCACCATATTGGTCAAGCTGGTCTAGAACTCCTGATCTCAGGTGATCCACCTGCCTCAGCCTCCCAAAGTGTTGGTATTACAGGCGTGAGCCACCACGCCAGGCCAGTTGTGCCTTTTGATGAGTGAAAATTAATTTTGAGGTAATACGTGAGATGAAACTAAGGTTCTTTTTTTTCATACGGATATCCATTTATTTCAATACCATTTATTGAAAACATTGTCCTTTCCCTAAGAAATTTTTTTGAAACCTTTCTGGGCTCTCTTTGCATCCTACTGATCTATTTTTCTGCCCTATGCAAGCACCCCACTGTCATGATTCTGTAGTTTTATATTTAGTCCTGAAGTTGGATTATACAGTCCTTTAACTTTATTTTCCAAGATTGCTTTAGATATTCTAGATTCTTCATTTCAATTTGAATTTCTGAATCCAATTGTTAATTTTTACCAAAAAAAGCCTGCTGGGATTATACATCAATTTGGAAGAAGTGATATCTGAAAATATCAAGTCTTACAATACATGAACATAGTATTTCTCTGTTGACCGAGTACTTTAAGCAATGTTTTACCGTTAACAAAAACTCCTTCTATGAAGCTCATCCCTAAGTAGATTTTTTTTTTTTTGAGACGGAGTCTCACGCTGTTGCCCAGGCTGGAGTGCAGTGGCGCGATCTCGGCTCACTGCAAGCTCCGCCTCCTGGGTTCACGCCATTCTCCTGCCTCAGCCTCCTGAGTAGCTGGGACTACAGGCGCCCGCCACCGCGCCCGGCTAATTTTTTTTTTGTATTTTTAGTAGAGACGGGGTTTCACTGTGGTCTCGATCTCCTGACCTTGTGATTCGCCCGTCTCGGCCTCCCAAAGTGCTGGGATTACAGGCTTGAGCCACCGCGCCCGGCCCCTAAGTAGATTTTTTAAAGCTATTATAAATAAAATCTTTTATTTCATTTTCCAATTGCTTGCATGTATATAGAAATGTAATTAATTTTTATACTGACCATGTATCCTATACTTTGGTAAAACCATTATTAATTAATCATAACTGTTTTGTATATTCCTTAGAATTTTTCTATATAAACAATCATATCTTCTATCAATAGGGAGAGTTTTACTTCTTTCCATTTTCTAGAATTTTCTATAAGATGTTAAATAGAAGTGGTAGACATCCTTGTCTGGCTTCTCATCTAATCTTAGGAGAAAAGCATTTAACATTTTGAATATTTAATATTATGTTAGTTATAGGTTTTTCATGGATAACTTTTTAACAAGTTCTCTTCTATTCCTAATTTGTTCATAGTCTTTCTCACAAATGGGAATGGATTATGTCAAATACTTTCTCTGCATCTACTGAAATGCTGCTTACATAGTTTTTCTCTGCTGTTAATGTGGCAAATTACAGTGATTGATTTTCTAAGATTAAACTAATTTTGCAATTCTGAGTTAAATTCAACTTTTTTTTTTTTTTTTTTTTTTGAGATGGAGCCTTGCTCCATCACCCAGACTGGAGTGCAGTAGCGTGATCTCCACTCACTGCAACCTCTGCCTCCCAGGTTCAAGTGATTCTCCTGCCTCAGCCTCCCAAGTAGTTGGGTTTACAGGTGTGTGCCACTATGCTTGGCTAATTTTTGTATTTTCAGTAGAGATGGGGTTTTACCATGTTAGTCAGGCTGGACTCAAACTCCTGACCTCAGGTGATCCACCCGCCTTGGCCTCTCAAAGTGCTGGGATTACAGGTGCGAGTCACCGTGCCCAGCTTAAATTCAACTTTATCAAATACATTGCTAGATTCTATTTGCTAATATCTCATTAATGATTTTTGCACCTATTTTCATAAAGGATAATAATCTCTAATTTTCTTATAATGTCTTTGTCAGATTTTTGCATCACAATTATGCCGGTCTCCTAAAACTGACAGGGAACTGTTCCTTACTCCTCTATTTTCTGAAAGAATTTATGTAAGACCGGTGTCATTTCTTCCTTAAATATTAACAGTTTTCACTAATAACAGTATCTAGGCCTAGAAATTTTTATTTAGGATATTTGCCTGTATGTTAGTAAGTAAGACTGGCCTATATACTTTCTCTTCTCAAAATGTTCTTGTCCAATTTTGACATCATATTTATACTATCCTCATTGCTAAGGTTTCAATGTTTGTGTCTCATCCAAAATTCACATTGGACTTTAAAATCCAATGTGATAGTATTAAGAGGTGGGGTCTGTAGGAGGTGATTAGGTCATGAGGCCTCCTCTCTTGTACATTTTACATTTAGACATATTAAGATAAGGTAGTTGTATGTACAACTATAGAGGTCAGCAAAAAGATCTGGGATAGAGATACAAATTTGAGATTCATCTGTAAAATATATAGAGAAAGGAGAGTGTACAAGCAGAACTTTAAGGACAGTCCACATTTAAGGGTCTAAGGTGATGAAGGATGAGCCTACAAAGGTGTTTAAATGGTGTGTTTGCAGGGATAAGAGGAAAAACAAGAGAAATGATTAAGGCCTTCGTAAAGCTTTAAGCCAGGCATGGTGATGTGCACCTGTAGTCCCAGCTACTCAGGAGACTGAGGCAGGAGAATCGCTTAAGCCCAGGAGTCTGAGGCCAGCTTAGCCAACAGAGCAAGACCCCATCTCAAAAAAATCAAAATTAAAAGAGAAAAAAGAGGCTTCATACAGCTTTCAGCCCTTTTCGCCTTTCCATCCTCCGCCATGTGAAGAAACAGCAAGAAGGCACTCGCCACACAAATGCCAGCACCTTGATCTTGGACTTCTCAGACTCCAGGACTGTAAGAAAATAAATGTCTGTTCTTTATAAATTACCCAATCTGTGGTATTTTTTTACAGCAGCATGAACAGACAAAGACACTCATAAAATGTGCTAAGGTAATATATCCTCTTTTTCTACTTTCTGAAACAATCTATATAAAACTGGAAATATTTGTTCTTTGAATCTACATGACAGTTCTGACTTCTTGAATGGCTTAAATGGGTAACATGGTAGAGTATAGTTTTGGCTTAACAATAATAAAATTTTATAAAATGCATATATGCCCCTCTCTGCATTTGTTTAGAGGCATGGAAATGCATCTGTGGAAATTCATCCCTTCCGACTTCCTTACACCTATACAAAAGCCTGCATTTGATGCCCAGGACTCCAGATCAGTACATTCTGTGACAACTAAGGCATGGTGGAACAAGAGTGCCTTCCAACCACATAAAGGTAGTCCAAGGAGCAACGATTTCCCAAGCCTCCTTTTCCCAGGGAATATTCACAGCAGGTTGGGGAGAAAAGCTACACAATCAGGAAACTTGGCTGAGGCAAGAGTACTCCCATTTAGATAGATAACCATAAATTATTTTACTCATAACCTTCTAGCAACTAGGCTGGTAATGCCTGGTAATACATTACAATATCAGGTGAAGCCCATTCCATTCAGCCTTCTCTGATCTACTCATTATCTCTTGACTCTTCATGTTCTTAATGATCTTCCTAATTAGCATTCTGAACCCATTCAAGTCTATTCCAGCTTGAGGAAAGGATATAAATTCCCTTAATAACTACACATCCCTCTTCAAACATTGCCTTATCAATTTTATTTCCCTTCACAACCACACTTCTTGAATGAGTTATCTACATCCAACATCTCTAATTTCTCACTTCCTACTCATTCTTCAACACTCTACAAATATCCCCAGACCTTACCACCCCGTTTAAACCATTCTTGCCACACTGCCAATGTTATGTATAATGCCATTGTTAATGAAGCATCACTGCATTTTTAGTCCACCTATCTTTTTTGGCTCCACTGCTCAGCAGCACCTGATAGTACCATTCACTCTTCTGTCCTGGAAGACTTTTCTTGCCATGAAGCCACATTCTCTTGTTCTTCCTCTTATCCCTGCAAACACACCATTTAAACACCTTTGTAGGCTCATCCTCCATCACCTTAGACTCTTAAATGTGGACTGTCCTTAAAGTTCTGCTTGTACACTCTCCTTTCTCTATATATTTTACAGATGAATCTCAAATTTGTATCTCTATCCCAGATCTTTTTGCTGACCTCTATAGTTGTACATACAACTACCTTGTCTTAATATGTCTAAAACTCAGCTTATCTTTCTACTCAGTCTCGCTCCTACTGTTTTCTATTTTGATGATGGTACCACCAAACCCAGGGTCATTCTTGATTTTTCACTTTCTCTCACTCTCTACATTCATTATTCATCAAGCTCTGCCAATTCTACTTCCAAAATACCTATCTTTAATCTGTCAATTCACTTCTACTTCCCCGGGCACAAGCCACCATCATCCTATAACATCCTCCTAATTGGTCTCCCTTTCATTCAGTTTTGTCCCCCTTGATTAATGTTATATTAATGTAAATATCATATATAGTACCTGTTTTCTGAGTGATAACCCATGTGGGTTTAATGAAATAAATACTGAAGTCAAAAATAACTTTTTTTTTTTTTTTTTTTTTTTTTAGATGAAGTCTCGTTCTGTCACCCAGGCTGGAGTGCAGTGGCACGATCTCGGCTCACAGCAACCTCCGCCTCCCGGGTTCAAGCGATTCTCCTGCCTCAGCCTCCCGAGTAGCTGGGATTACAGGCATATGCCACCATGCCCAGCTAATTTTTGTTTTTTTAGTAGAGATGGGGTTTCACCATGTTGGTCAGTCTGGTCTCAACTCCTGACCCCAGGTGATCCACCTGCCTCGGTCTCCCAAAGTGCTGGGATTATAGGCGTGAGCCACCGCACCCGGCCAAAAATAACTTTTTAAAATGGGTCCTAAACTACCACAAGAACAGAAAACCAAACACCGCATGTTCTCACTCATAGGTGGGAAATGAACAATGAGATCACTTGGACTCGGGAAGGGGGACATCACACACCGCGGCCTATCATGGGGAGGGGGGAGGGGGGAGGGATTGCATTGGGAGTTATACCTGATGTAAATGACGAGTTGTTGGGTGCTGACGAGTTGATGGGTGCAGCACAGCAACATGGCACAAGTATACACATGTAACAAACCTGCATGTTATGCACATGTACCCTAGAACTTAAAGTATAATAAAAAAAAAAAATGGGTCCTTTCTCTCTTATAATTCTGCAACGGATAAAGTCTAAAATCCTTTCTGTAGTCTACAGGGCACTACTTGGCTGTGACTGCCTCCCTCCTCAGTATCATCTGCACAATTCTCCAGTCTTATTGGAGTTTTGGACTCAGGCTTGCCATGCTTTCTTTCACCTTCAGGTCTTCACACTTACTGTTCTCTTGGTCTGGATTACTTTTCTTTATCTCTTTTTATACCTTCCTGGAGTTCAGTTTAAATTTCGTTTCCTCTGGAAAGTTTTTCTACACAGTTTCCCCTCCAGCCTCCTTCCATATATTACCCAAATATTCCTTTAATTCCTCAATCATACCTACTTTACTCATTATTATAATTATTTGCTAAATTATCTGTTTTCTTTGACTGTTAGCTCCAGGCGAGTAGGAATTAGTCTTGCTCACGAGGACATTCCTGGCACCCAGCAGAACACCTGGCCTAGAAGGCACCAAATGAATATTGGATGAATAAATCTATGAATCCATCAAGTAAGTAAATGGTTCATACTATTATTGCTATCATCATTATAAGGCACACGATAGGGTCCTGTCTACCAGTTTGGAGTTGCATTGATGAAAACTATCAATTGCAATAATTTCAGCAAGAAGTTTTACTAGGGGAAGAATATGTTCTATTATCACATATTATTTACTGACAGTCTCCTGGCTGGTAGTTACTCCTTGGAGAGTCGGAATGCTTTAAGAAGAGAAAAATATTAACTAGGAAGAAAATCTATGTTAATACCATTTACTATCTAGTCTTAAAGGAACATTATCTCCTGACCTCGTGATCCACCCACCTCGGCCTCCCAAAGCACTGGGATTACAGGTGTGAGCCACCATGCCTGGCCAAGAACACAAAATTTAAAGTTTGGAAAACTAGGTTTCTGTCATGGCTCAAAAACATGTAACTGTGTGACCTGGGATTCCATCTACCTCAAAGGCTTAGATACAGCTGTTGTAAAGGTCAAATAAAGTAATGTACATGAAAATACTTTAGGCCAGTCACAGTGGCTCACACCTGTAATTCCAGCACTTTGGGATGCCAAGGCGGGAAGATTGCTTGAGTTCAGGAGTTCAAGACCAGACTGGGCAACATGGTGAAACCCCATCTCTACAAAAACTACAAAAAATAGCTGGGCATATTGGCATGTGCCAGCAGTCCCAGCTACTCAGGAGGCTGAGGTGGCAAGATCACTGGAGCTTGGGAGGCAGTGCTGGAGTACACTGTGATCAGCAGTGAGCCAAGATCACACCACTGCACTCCAGCCTGGGCAACAGAGAGAAATTCTGTCTCAAGAAGAAAAAACAAAAACAAACAAACAAAAACCTTTATTCTATAAATAATGTGTTATTCTCATTTGAGTTTGATAAACAGCTTGATTATATTAACAGGATATTTCTACATGGTATAAAGAACCTAGGACTCAGAAAAATATGTGAACACAATTCTGCTACTTGCTTCCTTATAAAATCTTGGTCAGTCATTAAACCTTTCTAAACCTCATTATTCTTACCTGTTCACCTGAGATAAAAATACCTACTCTGCCTTTCTCACAAAAGTTATTCCTAGACTTGAATTTTAAAAATAAACTTAAAAGTTTAAAGTAAGACACATTGGATTAATAATAAGAAATTGGCCAGGTGTGGTGGCTCACACCTGTAATCCCAGCACTTTGGGAGGTCGAGGCGGGAGGATCCCTTGAGCTCAGGAGATCAAGACCAGCCTTGCAACACAGTGAGACCTCGTCTCCAATAAAAAAGTTCAAAAAAAATTAGCCAGGATTGGTGGCACACGCCTGTAGTCCCAACTATATAGGGGGCTGAGGTGGGAAGATCGCCTGAGACCAGAGGTGAAGGTTGCAGTGAGCCAAGATCACGCCACTGGACTCCAGCCTGGGTGACTGAGTAAGACCCTGTCTCAAAAAAAAAAAAATAGGAAGAATGGAAATTTTTCTAATCTAACCCACCAGAAGCGAAGCTCTAAAGCTAAGTGATAAGATGCTATTCTCTAAAAACTAACCCACCCCCAATACTCCATCCCTATCATTCCTCCCCAAATATTCAAAGTATATTGGTTTAACAGTCTCCAAAATTTTATTACCATTTGGATCCCTCAAATTGATACATGTTGATACTTTCTGCCAACGATATTTCCCAAAGAGCTTTAAGTAATATTTGACTACACTGAATAAAATAAAATATATTAAACTATATTCTGAAGTTACAATGAAAGTTGTACATACCAAATCCCAGAGAAATAAACAGTCACTCTCTTTCACTTGTCCACAAAGCAAACTTCTAAAGGTATTACATAAAACACGAAATGGTGCCATTCATGGCCGGACATGGTGGCTCACGCCTGCAATTCCAGCACTTTGGGAGGCCGAGGCTGGTGGGTCACCTGAGGTTGGGAGTTTGAGACCAGCCTGATCTACATGGAGAAACCCCATCTCTTCTAAAAACACAAAAATTAGCTGGGCGTGGTGGTGCATGCCTGTAATACCAGCTACTCAGGAGGCTGAGGTAGGAGAATCGCTTGAACCCAGGAGGCGGAGGATGCAGTGAGCTGAGATTGTGCCATTGCACTCCAGCCTGGGAAACAAGAGCAAAACTCCATCTCACACACACACACACACACACACACAAAAAAAAAAAACACGAAAGGGTGCTATTCACACAGATGAGGAATCACTGCCTATATGCACTACTCATTATTCACAATGACTAAAGCCATAAAATATTTCCAAAGAAAAGACAAAGGCCAAGTGTCCAAAGGCAGTAACCACTACCCCCACAAGTAAATATGCAAGCCAGGAGTCACAAGGCTGGTCCTTGTCCTTTATGTCAACAGTCACCAGCATGGAGATGACTATGGGTCAAAGCTGTCTCTGCCTGAGGCAACTCCCTCCCTGGGACTCTGAGCCTCACTCACTTTCTATTGAATTCTCACACTATACATAATACATATTGATTCCCACTGCAGTAGCAGCACTCTTCCCAGAGAAGGAAATTAACAGACTCTAAGAAATATAACTCAATAATCTACTCCACTGGAAGTGGATAGAGAACTGGGTTTTGGAGACAATAACTTTTCAACTAACATTTAAAATCAACGAGGCAAGGTGCTGTGCTCACGCCTGTAATCCCAACACTTTGGGAGGCCATGGCGGGAGGATCACTTGAGCCCAGAGTCTGAGACCAGCCTAGATAACATAGTGAGAACTCGTCTCAAGAAAAACAAACAAACAAAAAAGTCAAGGAGAAAAAAAGGTATTCTCTGCCACTAAAAGATCATATGTCTCTTTATATAACTCATAATTAAACCCACATAGTGTAACTAACATAAATAACACTGGGGTGAGGGTAGGAGTGGTGAACATTCTAGGGCCTACTCAGAATCCACTGCTGATGACAATACCATTGTTAAAAGACAAAATTACAACAGATTTAGTTTAAAGATCAAACTGACTTTCAGTTTAAAGATCAAACCGACTTTTGTTTGCAATTCTGTAACATCTCATTCTTTAAAATAGAACGCATGTTCTGCTGAGCTAAGCAGAGGGGGCTGGCTTTCTAAGCAGAAAAGGGGTTAAGAAAGCACCAACAGGGAATAAAAAGCAGATTATTCATTACAAAGTTACTCTCCTTATAGAGTTAAAACAGAACTTTCTTATCATTCTGGCTCAGGTAAACTGGGTCACCTCTGGTTACAGTTAATTTCATGGTTTTGTTGTTGTTGTTTTTTAAACGAGCCTGTTTCAGTTCAGTTTGATTACATGGCCAAATAAGTTTGGGGGAAGTAATAAGAGATAAGGAGTGCTTGTAGTGTTCAGGTGGGGGTTAAAGTTTGAATTTGTTCTAACACACCAGTAGAAATAGAAAAAGAAAATAAGAAAACAAAAACTCTACCAATATTTTTAAAAGGTAAAAAAAGAAAGGGGACAGTAAGGCATAGAGATATAGGACATGGAATACAAAAACTAATATGGCAGAAACAAGTCCAAATATATCATTCATCATAATAAATGTAAATAGACAAAATTTTCATTACAAACAGGACTTTTTTTATTTTTTATTTTTTTAAAGAAAACCTACTGTATGCCATTCGCAAGAGATATACCAAAAGCAAACTGATATGAAAAGGTTGAAATAAAGGGATAGTTGGTTTCTGGAAAAACAACAACAAAAAATGTTCCACCGAATTTTTGTTGTTGCTATTTTAATTTTTTTTTGAGACAGGGTCTTGCTGTCACCCAGGCTGGAGTACAGGGGCACAATCATGGCTCACAGCAGAGTTGACCTCATAGGCTCAAGCGATCCTCCCACTTCAGCTTCCCAAATACAAATAGCTGGAACTACAGGTGTGCACCGCCACGCCTGGCTAATTAAAAAAAAAATTTTTTTTTTTTTTTTTTTTTTTTTTTTTTGTAGAGACGTCTCACCATGTTGCCCAAGCTGGTCTCCAGCTCCTGGGCTCAAGTGATTCACCCACCTGGCACTCTCAAAGTGCTGGGATTACAGGTGTGAGCCACTGTACTTGGCATTCCACTGATATTTGATCATGAAAAAAAGAGTCTTAATACCCAATATTAGAAAAATAGGCCGGGCGCGGTAGCTCAAGCCTGTAATCCCAGCACTTTGGGAGGCCGAGACGGGCGGATCACGAGGCCAGGAGATCGAGAGACGATCCCGGCTAACACGGTGAAACCCCGTCTCTACTAAAAAATACAAAAAAACTAGCCGGGCGAGGTGGCGGGCGCCTGTAGTCCCAGCTACTCGGGAGGCTGAGGCAGGAGAATGGCGTAAACCCGGGAGGCGGAGCTTGCAGTGAGCTGAGATCGGGCCACTGCACTCCAGCCTGGGTGACAGAGCAAGACTCCGTCTCAAAAAAAAAAAAAAGAAAAAGAAAAAGAAAAAGAAATAGAAGAACAAATCAGCAAAGGTTTAAAAGAAAAAAAAATTATATATATATAAACAAATTGATCTCAAAAAATCACAAAATAAACAAAACAAACTCTTAAAAATATGTTCCTTACCAAAACTACCTCAAGATGAAAAGTAGGAAACTTACATTATATACATGAGCATTTTTTAAAAACTGAATCATACATTATTCCTGAGTTTACCCACAAAATGTGAAAGTGGTTATATCATAAAAAATTCACAAATGTTATATACCTCAAATAAATTGAGAAAAAAACAAAACAATATCAGATGATATAGAAAGGCACATCAAACAGGTATAAAAAGAAACAAAAGCTGGGTGCGGTGGCTCATGCCTATAATCCCAGCACTTTGGGAGAACAAGGTGGGCAGATCACCTCAGGTCAGGAATTCAAGACCAGCCTGGTCAACACGGCAAAAGCCTGTCTCTACTAAAAAATACAAAATTTAGCCAGGCGTTGTGGCAGGAACCTGTGATCCCAACTACGCAGGAGGCTGAGGCTGGAGAATCACTTGAACTCAGCAGGCAGAGGCTGCAGTGAGCCAAGGTTGCACCATTGCACTCCAGCCTGAGTGACAAGAGCAAAACTTTGTCTCAAAAACAAACAAACAAACAAACAAACAACAGAATCACAGGAACAGAGATCTTAAAGACTAGAAAAAGGAAAGGGAGAGAGCTAAAAAAAGGTAGAGGTCTTTACACTGAGACATAAATGTTGCAAACTCAAATGCTTTAATGGGCCAGTAAGGTAATATACTGTACTTTATCAAATCTGAAAAACTATCAATTGCAAAAGATACTATTATTTTTTGTAACAGTAAGAAACATTTTTCAAAATGCAAAACAAAAATAAGCCCTGCCAATTAAAGTATAACACACCATTAAGAGTAACACCGCTATTTCAAAGCTGTTATAAAGTAAAAAGATGTGAGCCTTAGAATAGATGAAATTCAGTAAATATATAAAGCAGCAGAGGATAAAACAAAAGGGAACTGATAGAGACTATGTTGGTTAATTTTTCTTTAAATCTCCAAAGGTGGTTAAATAAAATATATCTATAGGAAGTAGACAGGCCACCAGACCACCAATTTGTAATCTAGATTGACACAGAGAACACCAGAATTTAATTCAGAGGTGATCAAGGGATGTAATTGTAAATTACTGTAAGATTTCTGAATCAAACAATTCCCTCTACAGAATACATGGAGCCTACAGGAATGAATTGTTAACAAAGACTCCAGATAGCCAAGGAACTCTAAAGATCTGAGACTGGACTGATTATCCTTGTCTGCAAAGATGCTGGAGTTACCCATAATGACTATAATATTTGAAAATTAGGTACTCAGGTCTTAACTGCATGAGGATAATCAGAAGGTTGATAGGTAGAAAAGGAGGATAAAAACACTCAGGAATGGGGGAATGTCAGAAAAAAATGGCTATAAAAAAACAAACAAACGTACAAGACTGGTGTAGCTGCAACATAGAATAGGAATATCTGAGGCAGGGCACAGAAGAGGGACAAGAGTGAGATAAATTACTTAACCTTCAAAGCCATCTAATTTACTGACTTGATGAAAATATCTTAGTGATACTAAAAACTGAAGAGTACAAACTGAAATTTTTCCTTTATCAAACTCACAGAAAAGAACAAGGAAATGTAGAACAACAGAAGCAAATAATTAGGTTACATTTTTATCCATGTCATCAGCCTTTTTAAAATAAAATTTCAAGAAGAAATTGAATGTTTGAAATCTACCTGGTTCTTGAAGATTTTGTTTTTAAGGACTAAAAATTAACTGAATCACATTTTGTAAGATGACCATAATTTATGGCAGTCATAATTTGCAAAATAAAAAAGTCTCAAGAAGGCTTTCTCAATAATAATGCTTCCTTTATGCATTATGTTGTCATATATCCTCCAAAATAATTAAGTACCCGTAAACAATAACACTCTAAGTACTCTCATTTTTGAACAGCAAAGGCAAAAAGCAAGTGGGGACTGGGGGATGCATAAAAACATTATACAATTTAGTTTTGCCTGAAGGCAATAATTTTATCAGCACAACAAATATTTTCAATTCAGAACCTGGGAAATTGCACTGTCTATACAATGAAGACTGATTACTATATCTGCCTTATGGGCAAATAATGTGGAAATGATGGTACTAAGAGAGTTGATAATAAAAATTTGCTTATGTTGGCTAGTCCCTGACCTTTCAAAGTTAAAAATCATCCCCCACAAAGTTGATTGGGAAAGAGGGCAAATATAAAAGCACCTCCTTCAATTCACAAGGAACTTCAATCTCAAATGTCTCTCCATGTGTAGATGCTTCAAAAGTAGATGCAAGATGAAAGCCAATTTTTACCTTACAAGAAAGACCCAACTTGAACAGCTTTTCAAGCAAAACAGTGTCAATTCCTACACCGACAGAGGCTCCTCTAGTGTAAAGAAAAGATGCTCACACATAATCTCCAAGATGTCCTTTTACCATTAAGATGTAGGGATGTTGTAGTGTGTGACTGTGCAGCCTGAAACCACTACAGTTCTTTTTCTAACACATAGGAAGCAAGCTTGAGAATGAGGCCAAAACACAGAGGAAGACAAAAGAGCAATGAAGCTGAGCAAAGACACCAGATTACCCAACTCTGAAACTCATCCAACCTCTGGACTTCATTGTTGTGAGTCAAGATGTTTACTTAATATTTAAACCACTCAGAGTCAAACTTTCTGTTACTTGTAGTTTAGAGTACCCTAACCTATACACCTAGCCTGGCCATACACTTACTTGTCCGTCCTTGAGGAAGCTACTGAGCTTCACGTATCTGTAAAAATGGCCAATAAGAAAGTCCTCCACATCATCCACTGCTATCACCCCTCCAAACTGTTATTATTTCTTGCCTTTTTTGACCACAACAGTCTCATAATTGGTCTTTTTGCTGTAGCCCTTGCCTCCACTGTCTCCTCTCAATATACCAGTGGAGTACAGAAATGAAATGAAATTTGGCCGTGGTTATATGACTAGAACAGGGCAGAACTGTAATTTGAACAAAATAGACAAGGTCTTTGCTCTCATGGAACTTCTAAATGCACTATTTACTATTCTGCTACCTCCCAAGAAACTCTGCAGAGAAACTTGGAGGTATCAAAGTAGGCTATGCCTTAGCTGATCTTCTGGAAATGTTTTAGGAAATCTATTCCACCAGAAAGCAATTAGCGAAGCCAAACATTTATTTGGATTATCACCTTCAAATCTGAGGTTACCCAGTAGATTACCTGTACCACCAGGCACACTTTACCTTTGTGTGTTTATTTATATAAATCTATTAATAAAACTTACCTTTAAGTCTTTATATTATAATGTAACTATTTAAAACAAATAATCTAAACTGCTGCTTTTCAAGCATTAGCTCTGTTTTGGAATGTTCCAAAGCAATCTTCTGGAGAATGAACCTTAAAGTTTATTTTTTTAAAATAGGCAAAATAGGCTGGGTGCGGTGGCTCACATCTGCAATCCCAGCAATTTGGGAGGCCAAGGTGGGTGGATCACCTGAGATCAGGAGTTTGAGACCAGGCTGGCAAACATGGTGAAATACCGTCTCTACTAAAAACACAAAAAATTAGCCAGGTGTGGTGGTACATGCCTGTAATCCCCCAGCTACTCAACTCAGGAGGCAGAGGGGAGAATCACTTGAACCCTGGAGGCGGAGGTTGCAGTGAGCCAAGATCACACCACTGCACGCTCCAGCCTGGGCAACACAGTGAGACTCCATCTGAAAAAAAAAAAAAAATAGACAAAGTAAATAGGGGAAAAATTTTTTTTAAGTATAAGGTTGTAGGAAAAGATCCTCCAGTGTTATGTAATCTGGCAGTTTAGAACTCCGGCTAGATAGAAACAAAGACTCAAGACCAAGGGCATCAGCAAACAAGGTAGCAAACACTAGAGACTGACTCAGGCACCAGGGAGAAAATGAATGATTTAACACAAAACAGGAAATAT
Source organism: Macaca nemestrina (assembly GCF_043159975.1). NCBI lineage: Eukaryota > Metazoa > Chordata > Mammalia > Primates > Cercopithecidae > Macaca > Macaca nemestrina. The sequence continues at coordinate 187,737,602 of NC_092125.1, forward strand.
TCCCCATTCAACAAATAGGATTCCCTTTCTGAATTCTAGCAACTAAAGAGAAATAAAGATATAAATAAGCAGTGAAACTGAATGGGCTTACAAAGTCAGCCATTTTTAATTAGCAGCTGCTTGAACATATATCACTACTTATGAGAGGTCATCTGAGTACAGTACTATATAAATACTTCTCAAAATAACCCCAAGAAATCAAGTGACAAATCTCATCGAATCAATTGTGCTAACAGGAAAAATTAGTATATGGTGCTGGAGTTTATGTTATTGACTTTTAAAGCCCAGGTCATACTGGACAACTGCTAAAGGTTCAGTGGGTGCTCCCTACAGGCTCTGAATGTTTACAGTACCATCAATAAGAAGTACATATAATAACTAGAAACAATACAAATTTGTTTAAATTTATATTTTAAGTTTACTAATCCTATACATTTTCTTTCTGAGAACTTTAAAGAAACTAAAATAATGTTAATTCATGATAATTTTAAAATCCTTAGGTACTTTGTACAAAAAAAGTGCTTTATAAATAATGTCAAATAAACAAAATGAAAACAGAAATAGCTACATTTCACAACTAGACCAATACAGGTTGATTGATTAGCTCAGTGATTTACACTAGAATCTTCATTATGTCAATTCTCAAAAACATTCAGTGATAGACTAGAAGCGGGCTTGCTCTTTGCTAATAAGACGAAGATGAGATAATCTACAAAGCATGAAAAAAATAATCATCAAATTTGTCATATATTCTTTTACTGCTAAGGATATTCATTAAAATTCAGTTGAAGGTTGCCTATCAGTCTATTTTCACTCAATGTTGTATGTTACATACCTCTTCATCTAACAAACTACCTCAGGTTTAAGAAGGAAAAGATGGTAGGTAGGTAGACAGGTAGACAGACGGATGGATGGACAGACAAGACAGACAGACAACAGATAAGTGGATGGAATGTATATATACAAAGTGATAATTTAGAAAAGTTCTTAAAACTATGTATAGAATCAAGCATATACTACACGTACATGTGACTTAATGCGGGGGGCAGCCCAGGCATGGTGGTCAGGAACAGAATATGTTCACTGTAAACAATCTGTCAGCAGTAATGTCTAATGTCCTAAATTAGGCTTGTATCCCATACAGGTCTGATTTCATTGCTCTTCTCACTAAATACAGTGTAAATAAGCCTAAGCAGCATTTTTCTATCAAAATAGCAAGATTTTAGATAAGTTCTCTAATTATAACTATACATCAAAGAATAAAGAGGAACTTAGCTGCACTCCACCCTGCCTCCTACCTCAAATGAATTAAATAAATTATAACAATCTGTTCAGTACATTTACAAGAGACATTAAAAGGAAGGAGATCAGTGAAAAAGGTTTTCTTTTACTCACCTGTAACCCTCTCCTTCTCAGAATACTGGAATCATCCATAACAGGTATCAGACAAAAAAAGCCACTCCCCAGACAGTCAACTACTAGTGCCTACTTACTGCTGGTTAAAGAGGCAAACAATCCTTTCAGCACACCACTAACCCACTGTTCCACTAAACCAGTTCTCCCTCCGTCCAGCATAAGTACACAATCACTGCCTCATATCAGAATCATGTCTTTCTTCACAGGACTACAGATATATCTCATCTGAAGCACTGCCAAATAGCGGAAAGACTTCATATTTGTTTTCATTTTCCATGCATACCCCTTTGGTTGAAATTATTTGAAGTACTAAGAAAAGAACAAAAGGTTCCAGGGGAAAAAATTGCAATCTTTGATATCCTGACTTCGCTGCTTATTAAAAAGGTTTAGCAAACAAAACAAGAGTCTCCACCTATAGCTACTAAGCTTATAAAATCCATGTCACGTCTTCCTTTCCAGAAACAAAACCACTCCACATACGTTTTTAAAAAGATGACAATTCTTCAGAAATACAAAGAAAAACATACTATTCTGATGCCTGTATTTTAGACTCAAAATGATATAAAACCAGTTATTGTTTTGACTAAGTCGGCAAAATTCCTTTCATCCTTTGTACAGACAAAGCAAATGTCAGATTCTTTCGATACTGTCAGGGGCTCTTTTGTTTCTTTATCGCTAGACTCGCTGGTCTTCACTTCTTGGACAGTAACGAAATTCTCTTTCTTCACGAGCTAGATCATTGCTGAGGTCGGTTTCCCTGCTCTTTTATGTGCGGGAGGGGGTTAGTCCACGTGTTGTGAGTTCTGAGCATGGACAAATTCATTCATCTATTCATCGCTTACAGTGCTGTCACAGGAAACGCTCCCCATTCCCCCAGACTTCTAAAAGGGCACAGCATGAAAAAGTCTAGTTTTATCCAAGCTTTAACGATGTCAAGAATTGTTTCTTTGGTTACTGGCTGCCATTTTTAAAGTAGAACTTCAGCCAAGTTTAAAGATGCTTCTGTTTCTTAATTCATGGCTCAAAATACATAATCTTTTACATTTTAAGAGTGAAAGATTGTTCTCGTGATATGATTCTGTCCCTTAAACACTCTATAAGCAACGTTTACACTTTCCAACTTTATGGTAATTGTCAGAATCTTAGTAAACACAAAGGAAAGTTGCTGATCTTTCTAATAAGTCACATACACAAAATTGTTAGTGAAGGCAGCACTGTATTTTTAGGAAGTGGGTTAAACACATTAAATTCAATCACTTTTTCCAAACTATAAAACATGCTACAATAATTACTCTTCAACAAAATTCAGGAGATATGAATCCAAATTCCTAATTTGACAGATAAAGGTATGTATAAAGCACACAATCAGCCAGTTATACTACCTAAGGTGTAAATATACCAATAACTAAAGGCCAGATTCAGTCTGCACCCAAAAATGAAGAAAATCAGTCCCTCCTATAATTATGACAGCTGCAACCAACAGTCTAGGGCTTGAAGGAAAGTCTATTTACAAGATCTTTTTCTGGTCTTCTTACAACTGATTATAGTCACAAGAGATTGCCACACTGCTGAAAATAGCACAAAAAAACAGGATCCATGTCCCTTTCATTCAGCAGAAATCTTCTAATCCTTAGCATAACCAGTGTGGTCTTTCATTGTGAGAGCTAATAAATCCACATCTCCACGGATTCCTTCTCCCATCTGCTGCTTTAAACAACTAACGGCTGGATTATGTCTATGGGGAAAACAAACGCAAGACCTGAACAGACAGCTGATTTGCATAGGGTATGCTATACACTGTACAAGTGTCTGCAAAGTCATAGGCCTTTAAAGTCATAGAACCCCCCTTGGCCGGGCGCGGTGGCTCAAGCCTGTAATCCCAGCACTTTGGGAGGCCGAGACGGGCAGATCACGAGGTCAAGAGATCAAGACCATCCTGGCTAACACGGTGAAACCCCGTCTCTACTAAAAAATACAAAAAAAAAACTAGCCGGGCGAGGTGGCGGGCGCCTGTAGTCCCAGCTACTCGGGAGGCTGAGGCAGGAGAATGGCGTGAACCCGGGAGGCGGAGCTTGCAGTGAGCTGAGATCCGGCCACAGCACTCCAGCCTGGGCGACAGAGCGAGACTCCATCTCAAAAAAAAAAAAAAAAAAGTCATAGAACCCGTCTATCAAAATAGGTTTAACTAGCTAAAACATATGTACCAGCAGAGAGGAAGTAGGAGTGGCTTCTAATTTATTCAATCCTGTATCAGGAGAAATATAAAAAAGATGCATTCTGAGAAGCTATTCAGACAAAAGATTCAAAATTTGAAACTCTTTATTCATTTACTAATTCAAGAACCACTTCTTATGCCAACCACTGAGATAGAGATGAGGAAGATTATCAAAATCAACATTATCCATAAACCAACAATCCTATTCTAGAAGAGCTCAAATCCAATGGGGAAGCCAAATACAAACAAGTAATTATGATATATGAGAAGTGTGCTACATCAAAGGTATGACAAAGTGCTATGGGAGTGTCAAAGAAGGCTCAATTCATTATATTGGGAAGCCTACAAAAAGGCTTCAAGTGGAAGTGCCATTTGGTCACTAAAACTAATGTTATGGGATTATCAGCCTTTGGCCAAGACAGGTTTCCTTTCCCAAAATGTTGCACACAGCTTAAAAATCTTCAACCTGGCCAGGTGTGGTGGCTCACTCCTGTAATCCCACCACTTTGGGAGGCCAAGGCAGGCTGATCATCTGAGGTCAGGAGTTCAACACCAGCCTGGCCAACATGGCAAAACCCCGTTTCTACTAAAAATACAAAAATTAGCCAGGCATGGTGGCGAGCGCCTGTAATCCCAACTACTTGGGAGGCTGAGGCAGGAAAATCATTCAAACCCAAGAGGCAGAGGCTGCAGTGTGCCGAGATTGTGCCACTGCAATCCAGCCACTCAAGGCTCAAAAAAAAAAAAAACCAAATCTTCAACCAGTCCTCACTATCTACAAAATTAAGTAAAAACCTTCTCCCCTTGGCATTCAAGGCATCCCATAACATGGAAACAACAGATTTTATCTTCAGTAGTACCTTATTGTAACATAGCCTTCCAACTGGAAAGAACAAGGCACTGTTTCCTGAACACATCCCATCTTTCCCCACCTCAAATCCTTTGTGGATAAACAGGAATACAACCATCTACCTTACAAGGTTGTTGAACAGAATCATTTTGAAACATGTATGAATGATTCACAACTTTTTTCAGTATCTCTCACAGAGTAGTGTGTAACCTGCTCAAAATTTCCTACCACAACCTGGTTTCCTTAAAGCCTGTTTGTTTCTCAAAATTTATACAAATGATGCATTCTTCTCTGTAAGATAATAAATCTTTATTTGTTTAATGTTACAATAATATTTGTAGTTACTGATTAAACTGCAGGAAACAGAAGAAGAGTAACCAGAGAGGTGGAAGGAAATCAAGACTGCAAATGCTATTCAAAAAGCCAACAAAAGAATAGTCAGGGACTGCTGAACAAATGCTGCCTGGAGGCCCATTATTAAAGAATGCCATCCAATTTAACTGACTTGAAGTCAACTGGTACCCTTTGTAGGAACTTTCAGGGGTGGAGGAGTGGTAGGAACAAAAGCTCAACTCCAGTAAGTAGGAGATGAGGAAATAAAGACAGTGAATCTAGACAACTCTTTCAGCTTCCATTTAATTCTCCATACCCCCTGCAGCCAAAGTTCTCAAAAAAAAATTATTCTTGAAAAGGAAGGGATGGTATTGAGAGCATGAACACTGATAGAAGAAGGAATATTTCTTCCATCACAACAGATGAAAAAGAAAAAGCAGGTACAGCTAACAAAATATTTGTAACTTTAGTGGTAAAGAAGCTTCCACATTATAGCTATTTTCTCCATGAAATAAAAAGGAAATCAGCAGAGCAAGGAGATTCCAAATTTGAGATGAGAAAAAAAAAAAAAATTGAGAGCTAATATAGAGAACAAGAAAATACGCTGAACAAAAAGTAGAATTGGTAGGCAGTGTTGAGGACTGACCTACATCATTCATCCTCATTTTACAGGCCCACCAATCTGCTCTGTTGTGTGGCTTTCTTCAGCAGACTACAGTAATGCAAAGGCAAAGTTTTACTAGACAGCTTTACCAGATAAATTGACCAAAACATGGGGCAAACAATTTATGACATGGACTAGAAAGAGTAACAATGGAATCTAAGGTAAAAGAAGAGGAAAGTAAAGATGAAGAGACAGGAAGAAAAGATTTTAATAGAGGTGCTGGTAAGTCTGAGAACTGGCATACTTTAAGAATACTTAAATGAGGAAGCTAAAAAATTTATCAGGTTGTAGTGAGGAGGTTACCTAGAGTTACGATTTTAGTGAAGGAACATTTCGGAGGTAAGACAAGGCAGAGAGCTAAGTGGACTAGAAATGATAATGAAGACAAACAACTATGCCAGGATATTAGTGGATGGATCCATCTACATGGTTGCTGAAAATAACAAAGATAATAGCAGGAGTTGAGAGAAGAGTAGTACGATTTTTTTTTTTTTTTTTTTTTTGAGATGGAGTTTCGCTCTTGTCGCCGAGGCTCGAATGCAATGGCATGATCTCAGCTCACTACAACCTCCGCCTCCCAGGTTCAAGCGATTCTCCTGCCTCAGCCTCCTGAGTAGCTTGGATTACAGGCACCTGCCACTACGCTCAGGTAATTTTTGTATTTTTAGTGGAGATGGGGTTTCACCATGTTGGACAGGCTGGTCTCGAACTTCTGACCTCAGGTGATCCACCCGCCTTGGCCTCCCAAAGTGCTGGGATTACAGGCATCAGCCACTGCACCCAGCCAGGAGTAGTAAGATATATACTTGATTATAGAATCTAACATGAAACAGGAAGAATAATTAAGTTGGTAAACAGCAGCCAGGAAGGGAAGGACTGCCAAGAAAAATTACCCTAATGGGTCATGTATGTATTGATTCTTGCTTCAGATAATTTTTTTTTTTTTTTTGAGACGGATTCTTATTCTGTCACCCTGGCTGGAGTGCAGTGGCACGATCTTGGCTCACTCCAACCTCCACCTCCCAGGTTCAAGTGATTCTCCTGCCTCAGCCTCCTGAGTAGCTGGGATTACAGGCGCCTGCCACCACTCCTGGCTAATTTGTGTGTGTGTGTGTGTGTGTATTTTTAGTAGAGACAGGGGTTTACCATGTTGGCCAAACTGGTTATGAACTCCTGGCCTCAAGTAATCTGCCCATCTGTGCATCCCGCCGCCTCAGGATTACAGGCATAAGTCACCCCATCCAGCCCAGATAAATTTTTATCAAAGTGGATGTGCTAATTTACCTCAAATCCCCTATTTTACAACTGGAGAAATGAGGACCCAGGAAAGAGATATAACCTGCTCAGAAACAGTGTAGTAGAAACTTGAACCCATGCTTCCTACTAGAACATTCAGCTTTATTCAGCTTCAACTAAAAAGAACAGATAAAGCAGGGTTTCTTGTCCAAGAAGAGATGAATAAAACACTTTTATCATCTTCTCTACTATGTTATTAGTATTAAGAGGACTATCAGCCAATGACTAGATAAAAAATCGAACACTGCAGAAATAAAAGTAAATACATAAATTCTCAGAATAGGCTGCATCTATACATTTCCTCAACATAAATTATCCTTTTATCAGTAAGTGAATAAAATATAACTAACCCCATGTGGAAAGCTATAAGGTTCTTTACATGGTAAGCAAGCCAAGATAAGCACAATGAAAAGACTAACTTTAGGCCTCCCTGATCAGCTCATCTTGATTTTCTCCCTCTCATGTTGTGTCTGGCCACATCAAACTATGAGTACTTCTCTTGTACGCACCACTTTGTTTCACTGCTTCATGCCTTGGCACATGTTCCCAACTACTGGAGAGGTTCCCTCCTTCAGCTCTTACCTAGTAAACTCCTATTGATTCTTCAAAAACCAGCTCAAGGGCCGGGCGCAGTGGCTCATGCCTGTAATCCCAGCACTTTGGGAAGCAGAGGCGGGCGGATCACTTGAGGCCAGGAGTTCGAGACCAGCCTGCGCAACATGGTGAAACCACATCTCTACTAAAAATACAACAATTAGCCAGGTGTGATGGCACGTGCCTGTAGTCCCAGCTACTCACGAGGCTGAGACAGGTGAATGGCTTGAACCCAGGAGGCGGAGGTTGCAGTGAGCTGAGATTAAAAAAAAAAAACAAAAAACACTAACTTTAGTTACAAAATCTAAGTCCTGCAGCAGTCTCAGAGGAGACTCACCAGGCACATCACAGTGGTGTCCCATCCAGCACAAAGCACAGAACCTGGAACCTTTACAGTCTGTGGTAGCTTCTCAACAAAGGATTCTTTTTCGTTTGTTGCTTAAACAGAGAGTCAATCAATCAAGTAAAATTCCTTCCAAATAGAAAGGCCTTTTTATAGAGGACAAATATGCTCCTCAGGATAAAAGGACAATGACTTTCCTACTATCCCATAGGGATCATATTTTATCATTTACATAGGCTTATGATTAAGATTCCTCATTCCAATCTCCTAGAAATCACTATCTTTTCAAAGTAATCCTCCTTTCATTCATTTACAAATTAAGTATTCTCCATGTACCAGATGATATCATGGGCCTGGATATACAACTGCTAATAGAAATAGATAAAAATCCCTGACCTCTTAAAGCTCACATTCAAGTGGATGTAGACAGGCATTAAATAAAAAATGAATACATAAAGTATACAGTATGTTAGAAGATAATAAATGCAATGAAGAAAAATAAAATGGAAGGATTAGGGATTTGGGAGAAATTTTTCATGCAAATTTGATATTTGAGATATTGAACATATTGATGAAAAGGCTATGCTAATATTAAGGCAATATGAACACTTAAATAAGTACTAATTCCCTTGCTAAAGTATTATTTAAAATAACTAACTTAAGTTACTCCCTACATATGATGCATATCTCCTCCCCAGTTCAGCCCAGCCCACTACCCTCATGACATACACATTCAAGCATACTCACATAAAAAAAAAAAAAAAAAAACAGATCTAAAGGATAACTTGTTCCCACTTATATACAAAACATGGTTCTATTATTCTTTTTTGTTTGTTTTGCTCTTCCTCAGTATAATCGTTCATTTATTTTACTGTGCCCTGTAATTTAGAATTCTCCTAACTTAAAACCAATTAAATAATGGTATCTTTTCAAAAGACAGAACTTTTTTTTACCATACAGAAGCAAACCAAACCAAACCAAATGACATGTAATGCTCAAAGAATAAAGTGTCTTGTTAGTAAAACAGGAAACTTACGAGGCAGGCAAGTAAACAAAAATAAACAAAAATGTTTGATGTCAAAATTACATGTGCAACTGCGTGTGTGACTGCAAATAGTCTCACATTTGTCATTTCAACCTGAGTTACAGCATACCTTGTACGAAAAGGTTTTCCCTAGACTTCTTATATGAGAAGAAGCCACATATTAGTGTCATTTATTCATTTAAATATTTGCTCAACAAACAATTATTATTATTATTAGATACGGGATCTTGCAAGGCTGGTCTTGAACTCCTGGCCTCAAGCAATCCTCCCACCTCAGCCTCCCAAAGCACTGGATTACAGATGTGAGCCACCATGCCTGGCCTCAAACATTAATTACAAGTTTGCTGTATACCAAGCCTTGTATCTTTAGAACTGTCTTCTTCAAGAAGCTCACACTCAAGGGAGGCAAATAAATAAAAATTATATTGCACTGTGTACACACTCAGGACACAAGAGCTTTTCCTGCCTTCAGCAGGGCAAATACAATCATATTCAAGATCAATCCAAGCTAAACTTCTGAAGTCCAAGAGAAGCCGAAGATCTGAAACTGTAATAAGGTGAGTGAAACTAGCATTTGCTAGTCCCAAATTATGCTCCTGAAGTCAGTACTACCCGAATAAAAATTCACTGTTTAATTATATCCTAGCCAGAGCAATAAAGTAAGAAAATGATAGAAAAGGAATATATAGATTGGAAAAAATAAAATTGTGGTATTTGAAGATGACATGATTGCCTATGTAGAAAAGCTCAATCTACAAGAATAACTCCTAAATGAGTTCAGCAAACTCACAGGATACAAGATCAGTAAACAAAAGCCAACTATATTTCTATATACTAGTAGCAACAAACATGTAAAAACTAAAATTTAAAATACAACATCATTTAAAGTTGCAAAAAAAGTTTCATCTCATTTCTTTTTTCTATCTGACCTCTTAAATTTCAACCCCACCTAAAATAAATTACCAGGGCTGAGGGACTGAGACTGTTCCTGGCAAAGAGCATGAAAATACAAAAAGATAAAATACTTAGAGATAGAAATCCAACAAAACATATACAAGATATGTATGCTAAAAATTACAACATGCTGATGAAAAGAATTAAAAATCTACATAAATGGAGAGACACAGTATTTTCATGGGTGAGAAGAAGCAAACAGAAAAAAAAAAAAGCTATTTCTCCTCAAAACGTATTGTGCTATTGTGATTTATAATAAAAATATATTTTTTTTGGTCTTCATCCTAGTTTTTGACACAAAGTTCCCAATCCATTAGAATTTGTTGGGTGATTGAAATGCCTTCTGTTCTAAAGAAGTGAATCTTTTTTTTTTTTTTTTTTTTGAGACAGAGTCTCACTCTGTCACCCAGGCTGGAGTGCAGTGGCGCGATCTCGGCTCACTGCAAGCTCTGCCTCCCGGGTTCACGCCATTCTCCTGCCTCAGCCTCCCGTGTAGCTGGGACTACAGGTGCCTGCCACTACGCCCAGCTAATTTTTTTTTTTTTTTTTTTTAGTAGAGACGGGGTTTCACCGTGTTAGCCAGGATGGTCTCGATCTCCTGACCTCATGATCTGCCCGTCTCTGGACTCCTGTGTGGGGGCTGTGCACCTGAAAGACCAAGCCATGATTAAAAAATTGGAACTTTCCACCTCACCCCCCAATTCTCTGGGAAGGGGATCATGCCTATGTGACAAAGCCACCATGAAAATCAGTAAAATATAGGGCTCAGAGAGCTTCCAGTATCCTGACCACATGCAGGTACCTGGAGGACAGTGAGCCCAGAGAGGGTGAAGCTCCACGCTCCTTCGCACCTGCCTCGTCCTATGTGCTTCTTCTTCACCTGTATCCAATTTATAGCTGGTCAGTCAAAAGAACAGGTAAAACCAGCTAGGACTGAAACTGTATCTAAAGTAGGGGCAATCTTATAGGACAGGGCCTTAGTCTATGGGATCTGATGCTTATTCCAGGCATACAGTACTGGAGTTGAGTTAAATTATAAGACACTCAGCTTGTGTCTGCTGTTTGGTGTACAGGGAAAAAAACCCACAAATGTAGTGTCAGAAGTGTCCTGTGTTGTGGTGAGTTTGAGAGTAGTTAAAAGTTTAGTTTTTCCTTTATCTCATATTTCTTTATAGGTTTAATGTAATTCCTATCAAAATCCCAGCAAGACTTCTTGTAGATACAAAAAAGCTTATTCTAAAATTTATGTAGAAAGAAAAAGAAATCACTAAAACCATTTTGAAATAGAACAATAAGTGTAAGGAATCACTCTACCCAATGTTAAGACTTACTATATAGCAGCAGTAATCAAAACACTGTGGTATTGGCAGAAGGACAGTCCCGTAAGTGAACTGAACAGAAAAGAGAACCCAGAAATAAACCACACAAATATGTCCAATTGCTTTTTTTTTTTTTTTTTTTTTGGAGACAGAGAGTCACCCTGTCACCCAGGCTGCAGTATAGTGGTACAATCTCAGCTCACTGCAACCTCTGCCTCTTGGGTTCAAGTGATTATCCTGCCTCAGCCTCCCGAGTAGATGAGATTACAGGCATGCACCATCACGCCTGGCTTATTTTTATATTTTTAGTAGACAGAGTTCCACCATGTTGACCAGGCTGGTCTCGAACTCCTGACCTCAGGTGATCTGCCCACCTTAGCCTCCCAGAGTGCTGAGATTACAGGCATGAGTCACCGTGCCCGGCCTGAATATGTTCAATTGATTTTTGGCAAAAGTGGAAAAGCGATTCAATAAAGGAAGGACACACTTCAATGACTTATACTAGAACAACTGGACATCCACGAGCTAAATAAAAAAATAAGCTTAACTTATACCTCACACCATACATAAAAATTAATTCAAAACCAATCATGAGTTAAATGTAAAAAATAAAACTATAAAATTTTTATAAGAACACATAGGAGAAAATCTTCAGAACGTAGGAATAGGTGAAAAGTTCTTAGACATGACACCAAAAACACAATCTGAACTTCATCAAAATTAAAGACATTTTTCAACCTAAGAAAGCTGATTGGAAAAAAAAAGAGATTGTACAAATAAAGGTAGTATAAAAATTTTTTCTTTTAAGAAACAGAAAAAAAATTTTAGGATGGGCACAGTGGCTCACGCCAGTAATCCCACCACTTTGGGAGGCCGGGGTGGGTGGATCACTTGAGGTCAGGAGTTCAATACCAGCCTGGTCAAGATGGCAAAAACCTGTCTCTACTAAAAAATACAAAAATTACCCAGGTGTGATGGTACGCACCTGTAATCCCAACTACTCAGGAAGCTGGGCAGGAGAATCACTTGAATGCAGGAGGTGGAGGTTGCAATGAGCCAAGATTGAGCCACTGCACTGTGGCCTAGGCGACAGAGGGAGACTCTGACTCAAAAAATAATAATAATTTTTTAAAAATTAATAAATAAATTAAAGACTTCGCTGTGCAAAACACCCTGTTAAAAAGAATTAAAAAACAAAGAACAGACTGGGAAAAGTTATTTGCAAACCACATATCCAACAAAGAATGTATATTTAGAATACATACAAAACTTTTAAAAGTTTATAGTTTTAGGGCATGGGGCTCACATCTGTAATTCCAGCACTTTGGGAGGCCAAGGCAGGTGGATCACCTGAGCTCAGGAGTTCGAGACCAGCCTGGCCAACATGGTGAAACCCTGTCTCTACTAAAAATACAAAAATTAGTGAGCATGGTGGTGGGCGCCTATAATCCTAGCTACTCAGGAGGATGAGGTATGAGAATCACTTTAACCCGGGAGACGGAGGTTGCAGTGACCCGAGATCATGCCACTGCACTCCAGCCTGAATGACAGAGATACCATCTCAACAAAAAATAATTTTTTTAATTTAAAAAAAAGTTAATAGCTTTAAAAACAATCCATTGCCAGTGATGCAGATTAAAAAAACAAATCCATAAAATCCATCAACATGTGAATGAATAAACAAGTGGTGTGTGACCATACAATGGAATACTACACACAGAGAGGGAAAGAACTGAGTGGATACATACAACAATTTAGATGGATCTCAAAAACATTATACTTACTGAAAAAAATCTCAAAAGGTTATATACTATATGGTTCCATTTATACAATATTCACATAAAGGCCAGGCATAGTGGCTCACCCCTGTAATTCCAACATTTTGGGAGGCTGAGGGAGGAGGATCACTTGAGCCCAGGAGTTCGAGACCAGTCTGGGCAACATAGCAAGACTCCATTTCTGCAAATTTAAAAAAAAAAAAAAAAAAAAATTAGCCAGGCATGGTGGCTTGTGCCTGTGATCCCAGCTACTTGGAAGGCTGAGGTGGGAGGATCACCCGAGCCTGGGAGGTGGAGGCTGCAGTGAGCCATGACTGCAACACTGCACTCCAGCTTGGGCGACAGAGTGATACCCTGTCTCAAAAGGAAATATAAATATAAATATAAATATAAATATAAATATAATTCACGTAGAGAAGAAGAACACATTAGTGGTTGCAGGAAGATAAAGACAGGGTGGGAGTGCAGCCCAAGAGAATTCCTTTGTAATGACAGCACGGTTCTGTATGTTGATTGTGGTGGTGGCCATTACACAAATCTACTCATGAGATGAGATTGTATGACTTGTATATATCCACATACACAAGTGTATATAAAGACCAAATAAGGGCTATAATCTAGTTAATGATATCGTATGAATGTCATTTTCATGGTTTTAATATTGTATTATAGCTATAAAAGATGACACTATTGGTGAAAGCTGGGTGAAGGGTTCATAGTACTCTGCACTATTTTTGCAACTTCCTATGCATTCATAAGTATTTTTTTAAAGGCTAAATAACTGAACAAAAAAGTAAATTCCTATGTTTTCATTTTACTATCTCCCTATAAATGCATGTTACTTTATTCCCAAAATGCCCCCAACACCTCAGAAACATTTCTGTTTGGAGCTTTTTGCCCTCTTTAAAAAACAGTCCATTAATTCTATTTGCTGGCAGCAATCTCAGTCCCCCAGCTCAGGTAATTCATTTCAAGTAGGGCTGAAAATTTTTTCTATTAGGTCAAGCAGAAAAAAGAAAGTGAGATGAATAGATGCAGAAAAAGCTTTCAATAAAATCCACCATTCCTTCATGATAAAAACCTTCAACAAACTAGGCATCGAAGGAACATATCTCAAAATAAATAAAAGCCACCTATGACAAATCCTCAGCCAACATCATGCTGAACAAGAAAAACTGGAAACATTCCTCTTGAGAACTGGAACAAGACAAGGATGTCTACTCTTCCGACTGCTATTCAACACAGTACTGAAAGTTCTAGCCACAGCAATCAGGCAAAGGAAAGAAAGAAAAGGCATCCAAACAGCAAAGAAGTCCAACTATCTTTCTTTGCAGACAATATGATTTTATACCTGGAATACCCTAAAGACTCCACCAAAAGGCTCCTGGAACTGATAAATGGCTTCATAGTTTTAAAATACAAAATCAATGTACAAAAATCAACAGCAATTCTATATACCACTAACGTTCAAGCTGAGAGCCAAGTCAAGAATGCAGCCCCATTTACAACAGCTACAAAAAAAAAGAAAAAGAAAAAATACCTAGGAATACATCTAACCAAGGAGGTAAAAGATCCCAACAAGGAGAACTACAAAACACTGCTAAAAGAAACCACAGGTGACACAAACAAAAGGAAAAAATTTTCATGCTCATGGATTAGAAGATGAGTACTGTTGAAACAGCCATACTGTCCAAATCAATCTACAGATTGAGCATAATTCTTCTCAAACTACCAATGTCATTTTTCACAGAACTAGAAAGAACTATTCTACAATTTACATGAAACCAAAAAAGAGCCCAAATAGCCAAAATAATCCTAAGCAAAAACAACAAAGCTGCAGGGATTACATTACCCAGTTTCAGACTATAAGGCTACAGTGTTTAAAAAAAAAAAAAAAAAAAAAAAAAGGCATACTACTGGTACAAAAGCAGACACATAGACTAATAGAACAGAATAGAGAACCAAGAAATAAAGCCACACACCTACAATCTTCTGATCTTTAACAAAGTCAACAAAAATAAGCAATGGGGAGAGGACTCTCTATTCAATAAATAGTGCTGGGATAGCTGGCTAGCCACGTGCAGAAGAATGAAACTGGAACCCTAACTTTCACCACATACAAAAATTAACTCAAGATGAATTAAAGATTTAAATGTAGGACCTCAAACTGTAAAAAAAAAAAAAAACAAAACTAGGAAACACCATTCTAGACACTGACCTTGGGAAATAATTTATGGCCGAGTCCTCAAAAGCAACTGCAACAAAAACAAAAATTGACAAGTGGGACCTAATTAGACTAAAGAGTTTCTGCACAGCAAAAGAAACAATCAATAGAGTTAACAGCCTACGGAATGGGAGAAAATATTTGCAAACTATGCATTTGACAAAGGTCTAATATCTAGACTCTATAAAGAACTTAAACAATTGAACAAGCAAAAAACAACCCCATTAAAAAATGGGCAAAAGACATGAACAGACACTTCTCAAAAGAAGACATACAAGCAGCCAACAAACATGAAAACATGCTCCACACACTAACCATCTGAGAAATGCAAATCAAAACCACAATGAGATACCATCTTATGCCAGTCAGAAAGGCAATTATCAAAAAGCCAAAAAACAACAGATGCTGGCAAGACTGCAGATAAAAGGGAACGTATACACTGTTGGTAGGAATGTAAATTAGTTCAGCACTCTGGAAAGTAGTTTGGAGACTTCTCAAAGAGCCTAAAACCGAACTACCATTCAACCCAGCAATCCTATTACTGGGTATATATCCAAAAGAAAACAAATCGTTCTACCAAAAAGACACAAGTACTCGCATGTTCATCACAGCACTATTCACAATAGTAAAGACATGGGATCAACCTAGGTGCCCATCAACAGTGGACTGGATAAAGAAAATATGGGCCAGGCACGGTGGCTCACACATGTAACCCCAGCACTTTGGGAGGCCGAGGCAGGCAGATCACGATGTCAGGAGATCCAGACCATCCTGGCTAACACAGTGAAACCTCGTCTCTACTAAAAATACAAAATATTAGCCAGGCGTGGTGGCGGACACCTGCAGGCTCAGCTACTCCAGAGACTAAGGCAGGAGAATGGCGTGAACCCAGGAGGCGGAGCTTGCAGTGAGCCGAGATCACCACTGCACTCTAGCCTGGGCAACACAGCCAGACTCCGTCTCAAAAGGGAAAAAAAAAAAATGGAAAATGTGGTACATATATACCATGGAATTACACAGGCATAAAAACAAAGAAATTATGTCCTTTGCAGTAACATGGATGCAACTGAATGCCATTATTCTAAACAAATTGACGCAGGAACAGAAAACCAAATATCACATGTTCTCACTTACAAGTGGAAACTAAACATTGGGCATTCATGGAAAGAAAGATGGCAACAACAGAAACTGGAGACTACTAGAGTCGGGGGAGGGCAAGGGTTAAGAAACTAACTACTGGGTACTATGCTCAGTACTTGCGTGGCAGGATCATTTGCACCCAAACCACAGCATCATGCAATATACCCAGGTAACAAACCTAAGCAAGTACCCCCTGAGTCTAAAATAAAACTTGAAAAAACAAAAATCTAGGAAAAAATTATAAGCAATCATAAGATGGAAAATTAATAGCATTTTTATGTCTTTCATTTATAATATAAATTTTATGCCATTAAAACAAAAAAAAATTCCCAGCCAGGTAAGGTGGTTCACACTTGTAATCACAGTACTTTGGGAGGCCAATGCGAAGCCAAGGCAGGAGGATTACTTGAGGTCAGGAGTCCAAAACCAGCCTAGGCAATGTAGTGAGATCCCATCACTACTAAAAATAAAATATTTAGCCAGGCATGGCGATGTATGCCTATAATCCCAGCTACTCGGGAAGGCTGAGGCAGGAGGATCCTTGTGCCCAGGAGTTCCGGGCTGCGTGCAGTCAGCTATGATCGTGCCATAGCACTCCAGCCTGGGTGACAATGTCAGGCTCTGTCCCCACCCCCCAAAAAAAAATTTTTTTAAGAAAAATAAAACAAACACAAGAAAAATTCCCAACACCTTTTAAAAGCAAAAAAGCGGCCAGGCACAGTGACTCACGCCTGTAATCCCAGCACTTTGGGAGGCTGAGGCAGGCGGACCACTTGAGGTCAGGAGTTCGAGAGCACCCTGGCCAACACAGTGAAACCCTGTCTCTACTAAAAATACAAAAATTAGCCGGACATGGCGGCACGCGCCTGTAGTCCCAGCTACTCGGGAGGCTGACGCTGGAGAATCACTTGAACCTGGGAGGCAGAGGTTACAGTGAGCCAAGATTGTGCCACTGTACTCCAGCCTGGATGACAGACAGACTCCATGTCAAAAAAGGAAAAGATCACTTCTATATCCCTTTGTATTCTGCTTTTAGAATAGGTTTTGTTTTCTTCATCATCTGCTAAAGAACAAAACTAAAACCCTATTAAAAACACACATAGTCACATTCCAATGCCCAAAAAAACAAAGGAGTCCTTTTAACCCAAACACTGACATAACTAAGTCAAAACATTTATAAAACTAGAATTCTATCATTCAGTTCTAATTCCTAACACATCTCCTTTGTCTTAAAGGGCTAGACGACTTAAAATTAAAATGAGTTTCATTGTAAAATTTGCTTAAAGTCATTAAGATAGTGCAAAAATCAAAGCTAGGACATCAATGACTTAAAAAATAAAAACATAAGAGAAGGAACACATCCAGTCCCTCCTGAGATTCTAAACCCTTTTAAAAACTGATACAGTAAACGGAACATTAGAATAAACTTGAACATCCCCATCAACAAACCTGACATAAATGACATTTGTAGAACATTCACACAACAGAAAGAATGTGCATTCTTTTCAAGTGCACATAAAATGTTTACCAAGACAGACCATATTTAGGGCCATAAAACAAGAATCAATAAATTTAAAAAAACTAAAGTTATGCATGTGACTTAACCACAATGGAAGTAAACTAGAAATTTCTAACAAAAGTTTAGATATGAAGAATCCCCTAATACTTTAAAACTAAATAACACACACATGAATAATTCATGATTCAAAGAAATCAAAAAGAATTGAATAAAAATAAAAACACACATGGGAACCAGCTAAAGCAGCAGTACATAGAAATATATACCACTAATCACCTATATTAGAAAAGAAGGGACTCAATTCAATGACCTCAGCTTTTACCTTAAGAAAGTACCTTAAGAAACTATAAAATCCAGAGGAGATTAATAATGGAGAACAGAAATGAATAAAATAGAAATCATATACACATACGTAAGTAAATAAAATAGTAAAAATTTTTAGATAAACCAATTAAACCAAAAGCTAGATCTCAAGAAAACTGATAAAACTGTGTTCAGATTGATCAAGAAAAAAAATAATCATATATCAGAAATGTGAGGCCGGGTACGGTGGCTCATGCCTGTAATCCCAGCACTTTGGGAGGCCAAGGCGGGCAGATCACTTGAGGTCAGGAGTTCGAGACGAGCCTGAACAACATGAAGAAACCCCACGTCTACTAAAAATACAAAAATTAGCCGGGCGCAGTTGTGCGTGCCTGTAATCCCATCTACTCGGGAGGCTGAGGCAAGAGAATTGCTTGAGCCCGGGAGGCAGAGGTTGCAGTGAGCTGAGATCACACCATTGCACTCCAGCCTAGGTGACAGAGTGAGATTCCACCTCAAAGGAAAAAAAAAAAAAAAATGAGAGATAAGCAATATCTCTCATGCCAATACATTTCACAATGCAGATGACGGATAAATTCCTTGAAAGAAATAAATTACAAAACCTCGTCAAGAAAAATAGAAAGTCTGAATTTCCTAATATCTATTACAGACTGAATTTGTAGTGTAAAAACCTTCCCACAAAGTAAACTACAGGTCCAGATGGCTTCAATAATTAATTCTACCACTTTTTTTTTTTTTTAAAGCTACAAAATTCTGTGCAAACTCTTCCTAAATATTTTAGAGGAGGGAATACTTCCCAACACATTTTATAAGATCAGCATTGTCATGGCTCCAAAACCAGACAAAAGGTATAAAAAAAAAAAAAGAAAATTACCAACCAATATCCCTCAAGAACATATGTGCAATAGTCTCAGCAAATTGGAACCAACAACACACTAAAATAATATATTGTGACCAAAGGGGATTTATGCCAGAAATGTAAGGTTGGATGAACATTTAAAAGTCAGCCAATGGGGAAAAAAAAAAACAATATAATTCACCAACGTAGCAGATTAAAAAAGAAAAACCTTATCATCTCAATACATGCAGAAAGAGCATTTGACAAAATACATCATCCATTCCTGATAAAATTCTCAACAAACTAGGAAAAGAAAGGAATTTCCTCAACTTGGTAAAGGACATCTACAAAAAAACAAAGACTGAATGTTTTCCCCTTTAAGATCAGGAACAAGGCAAGAATGCCAGCTCTTATCACTTCTACTCAATGCTGCATTGGAGCTTCTAGCCATTACAATAAAGCAAGGAAAAGAAAGAAATAATATTTGCATCTAAATTAGGAAGAAAAAAGTAAAACTATCTTATTCACAGATGACAAGATCACCGACATTAAAAAAAAATCCAGTGGAATCAATAAAAAAGCTACTAGAACTAATAAGTGAATTTAGCAAGGTTGTAGGCTACATAACCAGTATGAAGAAATACTTGTATTTCTATATGCTGGCAACAATCAATCAGAAATTGAGAATTTTAAGACAGTAACATTAATAAAATACCATCAAAAATAAGAAATACTTTGGAATAAATCTGATAAAAGATGCATAAGACCTATTCTCCAAAAACTACAAAATGTAACTAGAGAAATGAAAGACTTTTTCAATGGAGAAATGTACCATGTTCACGGATCACATGACTTAACATTGTCAGTCCTCCTGGAACTGATCTGCAGATTCAATGCAATCCCAATCAAAACCCTAGCAGGCTTTTTTTTTGGTGGGGGGGCGGGCAGAAATTGACAAGTTAATTCTAAAATTCATATGAAATTCAAAGGACCTATAATAGCCAAATAACTTTGAAAAAGAAAAACAAAGTTGGAGATCTTAAACTACTGACTTCCAGACTTATAGAGCTACAATAATCAAACAGCATAATATCGGCATCAAGACAGACAAATAGATCAATGGAACAAAATAAAGATTCAGAAGTAGGTCTTTACACTATATAGTCAATTAATTTTTGACAAAGGTACAAAGCGATTAAGTGAAAAAGGACTATCCTTTCAACAAATAGTATTGGGGCCAGGTGTGGTGGCTCACACCTGTAATCCTAGCACTCTAGAAGGCTGAGGTGGGAGGATCACTTGAGGTCAGGAATTTGAGACCAGCCAGGCCAATATAGGGAGATCCCGTCTCTACAAAATAACCGAAAAATTACCCAGGCATGCTGGCAGGTGCCTGTAGTTCTAGCTGCTTTGAAGGCTGAGGCAGGAATATCACTTGAGACGAGGAGTTTGAGACTACAGTGAGCTATGATTGTGCCACTGCACTCCAGCCTTAGTGACAAAGACCTTATATCTAAAATAAATAAGTACATACATACATACATACATACATACATACATACAGTGTTGGAACAACTAGATACCCTCATGCAAAAAATATAAACTTAAATCCTTATCTCACATCATATATTAAAAATTAACTCAAACCACAGACCTAAATATAAAACCTAAAACTATAACAACAATAATAGAAGACATTTGTGATCTTTGTTAGGCAAAGATTTTTTGGATACAATATCAAAAGCACAATCCATGAAAGAAAAAATTGATAAATTGAACTTCAATATTAGAAGACATTAAGAAAATGAAAGACAAGCCGCACAGTCCTGGAGGAAATATTTGCAAGTCATATCTGACACAGAGAACTTGAATCCAGAATATACCAATAACTCTCAAAACTCAACAAGAGAAACAACCCAATTAAAACATGGGCAAAAGATTTAAACAAGCACTTCCCCAAAGCAGTTATCTGAATGGCAAAGAGATACATGAAAAGATGCTCAACATCATTAATCATTAGAAAAATAAAAATTACTTTACAACATCTTGGCAATTACTTAAAAACTTAACATATATCTACCATATATATCATCCCGCCATTCCACTCCTAGGTATTTATCTAAGAGAAAACAAATTGCATGTCCATACAAAGAATAGTGCATGCATGTTCACAGCATCACAGTATCACAGCTGATGACAATGTCAGTGTTAGCTGTATCTGCCTGAGGAATGGTGGGAAATACTGCTTTGTGAGCCACCTAAGCCTCAGCACCAACCCCAAAAGGACACTAAAGCTACAGAAGGCTCTGAAATCTGCTTAGTGAAAACACGAAGACTGTCTTTCCAGCACAGTGAGCTCTTATGATATAAACTGTGTACTCTTTTTCATTACAAAGGGAAATCAAAACTGCTTTCAAAACCTCAAGCCCATAGCAGGATCAGAAAACTATACCTAATTAGAATTTTTTTTGTTTGTTTTTTTTTTGTTTTGTTTTTTGAGACGGAGTCTGGCTCTGTCACCCAGGCTGGAGTACAGTGGTGCAATCTCGGCTCACTGCAAGCTCCGCCTCCCAGGTTCACACCATTCGCCTGCCTTAGCCTCCTGAGTAGCTGGGACTACAGGTGCCCGCCACCACGCCCGGCGATCTTTTGTATTTTTAGTAGAGACGGGATTTTACCATGTTAGCCAGGATGGTCTCAATCTCCTGACCTCGTGATTCGCCTGCCTCGGCCTCCCAAAGTGCTGGGATTACAGGCGTGAGCCACCACGCCCGGCCTAATTAGAATTTTAAACAATATCAGAACCATTTATACTTGCTGATGACTATCGTTTGGCATCTTTACCCAATGAAACCTAGTTTTGGGGGAAAACTGCCTTTTACACTTTTACATGATATCTTGATTCCTTGCTAGATTCACTTTCTAACCTCTGAATGCTGCCTGTAAGGACTGAAACCACCTTCATTAAGACAGAAGGCTGCCTATACAGGGGTAACCTAATCAGAAAATTCCAGTCAACAGCCAATGCTAATATTACCATAATCACATAGCCCTGCCCAGCTGATGCCAAAGAATACTTTGAGAACCTCTTGAAATGATAGACGGAAAAGGGAAAGGAACACTGTGAAGGGATTTGTGACAGAATAGAGAAAGCACTGGCATCCCAATTCCACGACTCATTAGTAATTTCACATTGAATAATACATTCTTACTATGTCACAGTTTCCTCATTTATAAATCAGAGATAACAATCAAGTATGTTTTTACCAAGTTGCCTTAAACAATAAGTAAGAGAAGTTATATGAAACCCTTTTTTAACTGTCAAGTGTTTTTAAAATAATAACTGCCATTTACCAGGCACCTATGTGCCTAATAGTGTGCAAGGTACTTCACAAATACCGTATCTATTTTATAAATGAATAACATGAAGTGGCAAGGAAAGAAAAGGAAAGGAAGGAAAAGCAGAAATCAGGGAATGGAACCAAGAAAGAAAAGGACAGAAGGGGAGGGAATAA